>NW_022436965.1:14160904-14596736 GCF_009761245.1 Sapajus apella | reverse complement strand
CCTGAACCCAGGAGGCGGAGGTTGCGGTGAGCCGAGATCGCGCCATTTGCACTCCAGCCTGGGTAACAAGAGCGAAACTCCGTCTCAAAAAAAAAAAAAAAAAAAAAAATTATTTGTTCTTTGGGAGGCTGAGGCAGGCAGATCAGGAGGCCAAGAGATCAGGATGATCCTGGCTAACACGGTGAAACCCCGTCTCTATTAAAAATACAAAAATTAGCTGAGTGTGGTGACACATGCCTGTAGTCCCAGCTACTTGGGAGGCTAAGGCAGGAGGATCGCCTAAACCTGGGAGGTGGAGGTTGCAGTGAACTGAGATCACACCACTGCACTCCAGCCTGGCAACAGAGCAAGACGCCATCTCAATATATATATATATATGTATATGTATATACATGTGTGCATATATATATATATTTGTTGTTTGATTGAAGTTTAAATTTAGTAGACATCTTGTATTTTCTCTGGAAACACTAGTCAGGCAGAGACAGTCACAAGACAGCTAGATAGAGAAGAGACAGAAAAAAACAAAGAAACAAAAACTTCCCTCAAAATAAGGCTTTACACCAAAATTCCAGTATACACGCAGAAATTAAGAGCTAATTCAGACAGTCAGCAAAGCAGTTAAATATAGATTCATTCTAGGTGACAACAAGTTTGTACAACTGTTGGACAGAATTTTTAATTATTTTTGATTTCTAGAAACAATGTCTTGCTCTGTTACCCATGCCAGCTCACTGCAATATCAAACTGCTGGCTCGGGGAATCCCCCTACCTCAGCCTCTCAAGTAGCTGGGACTACAGGTGCATGCCACCGCATCTGACTAATGTTTTTTATTTTTTGTTTTTTGCAGAGACGGAGTCTCACTATGTTGCCCAGGATAGTCTTGAACTCCTGGCCTCAAGTGATTCTCCCGCCTCAGCCTCTCAAAGCACTGGGATCATAGGTATGAAAGAGTGCATCTGGCCTGGACAGACTTTAAAGTAGAGTATCTTTAGTATGTTCTTAGAGAAAAGTGAAGCCGTAACTTCCAAATTGAAAAGAAAAAGAAATTATTAAATCATGCAGCAATAAAATATAAACAGTGAGATAAGAAAGAAAACCCACTAGAAATCATAGGGATTAACAAAAATTATTAAATTTTAAAAATGCAATACTTGATAAAAACTACACCAACTTGAAATTGAACACTGTTAAAGATTTCATACCTAGAAGATGAAGCCAAGAAATTCACCTAGAATCTTCTGTGTGTGTGTATGTGAATGTGTGTGTGAATGTGTGTGTGCATGTAGATATATATATACACACATGTATTATGTATAGCTGCATGTTTGTGTATTTAGATATAACAATATATATGTGTGTATATATATATAGATACACACACATATACATTTAGAATGCAGTTAAGAGGCAAGAAGGAGCAATTGAGAGAGAGATTTTAACATTCATCTAATTCCAGGAAACGAGAGAATGAAAGCAATGGCAGAAAATCAATATTTGAAGAGAAAATTGCTGAACCTTTTCCAAAATTGGATAAAGACATGTCTTTCAATGGAAAGTGTATGCTAACTATCTAGCAAGTTAAAGAAAAATACATCCACTCGCAGACACATTAAGGAATAATAAGGATCATGGGGAAATCTTTAAAATTACCCAAACACCAAGATAGAACACTTACAGTACCAGCAGACCTCTCACAATACCAGATGCCAAAGGACTATAGAATATCACTTCAAAGTGTGAAAAGAAAATAAATATTAACCTAGATTGAGTTTTGCTATTAGCAGTAAAGGCTTAATAACAAAACTAAAACAGATTAAATAAAGGATTCATTATCTCCCACCCAGAGGGTGTGGAAGTGGCTGCCCAGGTGCGGTACGGAGCATCACAGAGCCCGAAGGGTCCCCTCGCCTTTGTTGTACCCTGCCCCCCTTAGCTAGTAGCTTCTCTCTTCACTGACTTGTGTAGGCTTCTGTGTTCAAGGAAAGACAGATGAGGGCAAAAGTGTGACCCTCTTAGCGAAGTCAGCCCCTTTTAAGGAGGTTCCCTGCACTCAGTGTTTTCTTCTTACATCTCATTGGCCACTCATAGCTACGAGAGAGTCTGGAGAATGTGGTCTTTCTCCTGAGCGCATGACTGCCCCCAAATAAAAACCAGCATTCCAATCTTGCTTCTAAGGAAGCAGGAGGATAAGACATGGAGTAGGTAACCAGCAGTCACTGCTGCAGCTATTATTTAAGAATGAGGACAAAATAAAATCATTTTTTAATCTGAAAATACTAAAAGAGTTTAACATCCACTAAAAGACCCTCACTAAAAGCACTAGCAAAAATGCATTCTATTTAGAAATTAAAGCCACAGAGAGGATCGCAAGAAGCAAACACAGAAATTTACAAAACATGGCAGTAAATGCAATTTACTGTAAAAAGATAAATATTTGTGTTTGTTTTCTAAAAGGTAAAATTAAATGTCCAAATGAAAAGTGATAAGATGGGAGGGGGTGTTCAAATAAAGCAAGATGTTAAAATTCTGTCAAGCTGGTCGTGAGCATACAGGTTTTATGTTAATCTTTATATTTGTCTATTTGTTTGGAGCCTTCCATAATTTGAAAAATAAAGAGAGGCTATACTTACATAGAAATTTAAAACTTCTGTACATTAAAAGATACCACAAACCAACTTAAAAGACAGGAGAGAAAAACCAGTGGGAACACTCTTGCTAAATACGTAACAGAAACAAATTCAATATCTAGAATATAGAGTTACTGTACATCAATAGAGAAAAGCCAAAACCCAGTGGAGAAGAAGCAAAGAATATGAAGGAAATTTTCTAGAAGAAGAACTACAAATGCCCAACCATGTAATCAGGGAAATTTAATTTAAACCAAAAATAGGGTGTCATTTTTTATTCACTAGAGAAGTAAAAATTCAGAAAATTGGAAATACACAGCACTGGGGCAAGCTTGTGGGGGAATGGTCCCTCTTGGATGCTGTTGGTAGACATGTCATTTAAACTTATTCCTCCTATAAGGGAGGCAAAACTGGTTCAGATTATGTGTTAGGCCATCTTGCATTCCTATAAAGAAACGCCTGGGACTGCATAATTTGTAAAGAAAAGAGTTTATAAGGAAAAGAGCTTTGACTGCTTCACGCTTCTGCAGGCTGTACGGGAAGCATGGCACGACATCTGCTCTGCTTCTGGCCTCAGGGCACCTTTACTCTGGCAGAAAGCAAAGCGGAAGCAGGCCCATCACATGGAGAGAATAGGAGCTGGTGAGTGGGGGAGGAGGTGCCACACACTTTTAAAGGACTAGATCTCACAAGAACTCACTATTCAAAGACAGCACCAAGCCATGAGGGATCTGTCCCCACATTTGGGTCCCCATCTGACCCAAACGCCTCCCACCAGGCCCCACCACCAGCACTGGGGATTATAATTCAACATGAGATTCAAGCAGGAACAAATATCCAAACTATATCAGATTACAATTTGGTAGTACTTTTTGTTTGTTTGTTTGTTCTGTTTGAGGCAGAGTCTCACTTTGCCACCCAGGCTGGAGTGTCGTGGTATGAATGCACTTCAGTGCAGCCTTGACCTTCCAGGCTCAAGTGACCCTCCTACCTCAGCCTTCTGAGTAGCTGGGACTACAGGTGCACACCACCAAGCCCAGCAACTTCTTGTATTTTTTGTAGAGATGGGGTTTCACCATGTGGCTCAGGCTGGTCTCAAACTCCTGGGCTCAAGCAATCAGCCCATCTCAGTGCTGAGATTACAGGTGTGAGCCAATGCACCCAGCTGGTAGTACTTAAAATTTTTAAATAACCATACTATCAGGCCCATAATTATATTTCTAGAAATCCACTCTATGAAAATTGTTGCATGTGTGCACTGAAACATATGAATAAGGGTAATCATGACAGCATTCACTATAATCAAAAAATGGAACCAACCTAAATGCCCAATAATAACAGAGGGAATAAATAAATACCAACATACGGTAGAATATCATGACACCATTAAAAAAATGGAGTAAACCTCTAGTGAGTAACATTGTGAGGCACACAAGGCAGACAATGAATACAACACAACCCCATGCATGCTCCTTAAACACCGTAAGTGTGTGTGCACTACGCTTACCGAAAACACTGGAAGAACGATACAAAAATACCAGTAGTGGTGGACACCAAGGAAGTGTGGGAAAGCCTCTCTATATCCCTCTGTACTGTTTGAATCATTTAAAAGACAACATTTATGCCACATGATCTCACTTATATGTGGAATATAAAACAGGTGAACTCCTGAAAATAGAGAGTAGAACAATGATTACCAGGAGCTGAAAGGGATGAGGGGGACTTGTGGGGGCTGGAGGAGGAGAGGTTGGTGAAAGGACAAAACGTTTTATTTAGATAGGAGGAGTACGTTCAAGATGGCCATCATAAAACACAGCAACTCTAGTTAATGTATTGTATTTTTTTTTTTTTTTTTTTTTAAAAAGTGTCTTACTTTGTCACCCAGGCTGGAAGGCAGTGGTAGGATCTTGGCTCACTTGAGCCTCTACCTCCTGGGTTCAAGGGATCCTCCCACCTCAGCCTCCCAAGTAGCTGGGACTGCAGGTGTGTGCCACCACACCTGGCTAATTTTTATATTTTTTGCAGAGATGGGGTTTTACCATGTTGCCCAGACTGGTCTCGAACTCCTGGGCTCTAGCAATTTGCCCTTCTTGCCTCCCAGAGTGCTGGTATTACAGGCGTGAGCCACTGCACTCAGCTAAGAGAATAGATTTTAAGTGTTCTCACCACAAAATGTATTAAGCATGTGAGGTAATGCATATATTAATTAGCTCTATTTGCCAGGGTGTGGCGGCTTATGCCTATAGTCCCAGCACATTCGGAGGCCAAGGAGGGCAGATCACAAGGTCAAGAGATTGAGACCATCCTGGCCAACATGGTAAAACCCCGTCTCTACTAAAAACCAAAAACTAGCTGGGCGTGGTGGTGCTTGCCAGTAGCCCCAGCTACTTGGGAGGCTGAGGCAGGAGAACTGCTTGAACCCAAGAGGCAGAGGTTGCAGTGAACCAAGATTGCACCACTGCACTCCAGCCTGGCAAAGAGCAAGACTCCATCTCAAAAAAAAAAAAAAAAAAAAAAAACCTCAATTTAACCATTCCATAGTGCATATATATTTCAAAACATTATGTTGTACATAATATGTGCAATTTTATTTGTCCATCAAAAATAGATTTTAAAAATTTAAAGATATCTAAAAGACAAGGAAGAGAGCTAGTAGGATGTTCTGGAAGAAGTCCAGGAAACATTGCTAGGCATCATTTTTCTGATATAAAATGAGGACAATTGTACCCAGACTTGCTCTCTCACTGAGGGTTGTGACGTTCGGAGGAACATGTTGAACGGGGAATGTGATATGTTTGGTGCAAAGAGACCACACGCAAAAGTACAGGATTATCACGCAGTGGGAGGGTCCACACATTTTACATACATCCCTCACGGGAAGTAGATATTTATGTCCTCATTATCTTGATGATAAAACAATCCTAGTAAATGGCAAAGCTGGCAAGAAAACCAAAATAATCCTGTCTCCACGCTTTTCCAGTGACCCCTAAATCCAGCATCCTTTGAGAAGCAGTGCCTGTAATGGCTAAGAGCACAAACTCCACAGCCAGACCACCTAAGCTGGGGGCTCCACCACTCTCCAGCTCTGTGACCTTGAGCAAGTTACCAACCTGCTGTTTCTCAGCGTTCTCCTTCATGAAATGAGCACAGTAATAGTACCTAAAACAGACAGTTATGGTGCGGATTAAATGAGGTAATATACGTGACAACTTAACCCAGTGCCTGGCATAGTAAACAGTATTTAAGTATTGGCTATTACCACTATTTGCTTCAATCAGCTGGTGGATCAGTGGGAAAGAGAAGCATTTTCCCTGGCTCTTCTGCATTTGGATTGAGTGAGGATTGGAAAACTCAATATGGACCTCTTTTCACCCTTTATAATAATTTGCATATAAGATCAAAAAAAGTCTGTATTATATTTTGAGTCTCCAGTTCTCGAGGACAGCTCCACGAATCCCTCCCAGTCCACATGGCAATTAGAACTCCAACCAGGCCCAGGACTGCCATTGCTCCCTCACATGGAACGGACTGCCAGCTCTGCTCTCAGGGGCTCTCTTAGGTCACCTCTGCCTAACTCAGCATTCTTGAATCCATCCTGCCAAACCAGAAATCAGCACTCAGATTTTTAGGCACTGAGTGGATCAGAGGATAGCAAAAGGCACAGGTCCATTCTAAAGCTTCATTTTCACTGTGGAGATTTGTTTCCTTCTTAAATTGTTCATGTTCCCAGGACATGGAAATCCTGCTCCTCTGTCTGGCACAAAGGTCCAGCATTAGGGGTGGCTGATTTACTCCAGCTCACCCACCTGGGACAGGCTGAATCTATCATCCCACTGCCAAGCTCTCACAGACTTCCAAGAAGTTCACAGCACAGCGTACCTGCCCACGTCGTAGTCATTCAGGTGGATGGAAGCAGGCTGATTGAGGGCTGGAGGACAGCACAGGAACTCCCACAGCCTGGCAACACTTGGAAGCCAGAGCCGGGGAACCCAAGTTCCTAGCTCCACCCAAGTGGGCTAGAATTGTTCTGTCTTGGTTCTACCAGGGATGTGCAAAACAGGGGCAGTAACCTGTCCTCTACTTCCCACGCCTGACCTGGGACTCAGGGTTGCCAAACAGTCTCTCCCACCAGTAGGTAAAATGGTTGTGGGCACCACTGAATGGCAGAGAGCCAAGGGTGGAGAGAAGGGAGAAAGACAAAGGTAAGCCAGAGAGTTGAAAAGGGTCCTTGGGGGAAAAGAGCTCCTGGTGCCAAAACGCAGCAAGCTGCTCTGATCTTCAGGCAAAAGAAGAATGTCACCTGATACTTAATGTTAACCCAAGAACTGGGAATGTGGAAAGGCAGTGCTCTCTCTCAGGAATGTGACTGCAACCTCTTCTGTTACTAAAGAAGTGGGTTTGGGCAAGTTGCTTAACTGTACTGAGCCACAATTTCTCCATTTGAAACACAGAATAATCATACATGTCAGTATAAGAGATATTGCATTGGCTTAAACAAGATAGAGGTTTATTATCTTGTAAATATGTAAATGTAAAGAGAATTGACAGACTGTTCCAAGCTGCTACAACAGCTCCACAGTCGTTTGGAGACTCTAGGCTCTTTCTAGTGTTCTGTTTTACCATCCGTGACACATGGCTTTCAATTTCAAGTACACCTCACAATCCAAGACGGCTGCCATTGCACCAACCATCATGACTGAGTTCTGGATAGGAATTAAAAGGAAGAAGAGATGGGAGAAAAGGGCATACTCTTAGATGAGTTAGCCTCCCTGAAGAATTTTCCTGGGGCTTCCTTTTACCCTCTTGCTTACATTACAGTGACCTTTCTCACTGTAAGGAAGGTTGGGAAATGTCTTTTAGTTTTTGCACATTGCCACCCGGAATAAAATGGGGAGTCTTAGAAACAAAGCAAATGAGGATAGATATTGGGTAGGTAGTCTATGCTCCAAAACCCTGGAGAGTTGTTAAAGAATTATAGGAGATAATGCATGCTAAAATGCACTTTGTAAACTCAAAAGGGCTTTGCGGCTGTTCTCATTCTCATACATGGCAATCCTGTCAAGTGAAAACTGAGGTGTAGAAAGACACCCAAGGTCAGTAGTCATTAAATAGCAGATCTGGGATTCCACCTTATGCCTGTCTATGTCTTCGCCATCTTTCAATAGCAGAGATAAAGTGTAGCTATAAATAAAGGCATTTCTTAGAAGGTCTGTTGTGAGTCTGTTGGGGAGATGTGACAGTCAGATGCATGTGGCCAACTTCCTACCCTGCTGAGTCTAAATAGGGGGTGTGGGGATTCTCTTGGGAGCTGAGAGTCTGAACTGCTGTCCATTGAGTGTGGAGCACAGCGGCCTAGTTATCCTCAGTCTCAGGAGCTCTGGTGGTGCTGTCTTCTTTGAGATTATGAATGCTTTTAATTTTGCTTTTTACCAAGGGCCTTGGGACTCAAGGCCTTCAGACATAAGTGCCTATAAATTGCACCTTATTACATTATTAATTACCATGTTGTCTGGAGTCAAATAACTGGCTAATGCTTTGGTAAGCGATGCTGTGAAATAGAAATCTTCCCTATATCCTTCCTCCCTGTCCCTCCCCAGCTCACAGAAGGAAGTTAGAGTTTCTACACTTGAATGCGTTTCATCTACTTGTTTTAGGATCTCACTCTTTCACACAAGCTGGAATGCAGTGGCACCATCATGGCTCACTGCAGCCTCCAACTCCTGGGCTCAAGTGATCCTCCCACGTCAGCCTCCACAAGAACATGCCACCATGCCTGGCTAATTTTTTTTTATAGAGACAGGGTCTTGCTATGTTGCCCCGGCTGATCTCGAACCCTGGCCTCAAGGGATCCTCCTGTCTTTGGCCTCCCAAAGTGTTAGGATTACAGGCGTGAGCCACTGTACCCAGCCTGACTTATTTAAAAGAAAGAATTGCCAGTGACCATGAAGACGCTGCTCTCCTGAGGATTTGGGAAACACTAATACATCACGAGGCAGAAACTAACCCGCAAATTAATGGAAAACTAAATGATGGAAACAGACATCCTGCCATGTCTGAAATCCAAGATAAGGCATTGGAAGGGGTAGCGGAACCAGGAACAAAATAAGAGAGGACACAAACAGATGGAGAAACATTCCATGTTCATGGTTAGGGTGTTATTTTTGCAGAAACAAATGTACCCCCTTGGAAGAGCTACTGCTGGAACTTGAGGGGTGGGAGCATCTAGGAAACCGAAAGCAGGCATTTGGGGCTGAAATACAGGATTTCACTGGAGTGTAGGCAGAAGGTACCTTGGACTTCCCAAGAGCCCTGCCAGCCTGGAGGATAAACCCTGGAGGTTTACAGAGGGACAGCAGACGGGACTGAGCTGGGCCAAACTGGAGACCACAGTGCTGCATACCTGCCTTTTGCTAGGAGTTTGGTCATGGCCTGTTTTCTAAGACTCCCTGACCCATCATCATTTCCTGCTTTGCGTACAGCTGCCTCAGAGGATAGCACTTGGGGTCCCTCAATCCAGAAGAGGAGCTTGAGAGTAAGGTGGTGGTCCAGGGGCCTGCTCTACAGAGGGGAACCTCTCTTTGCTTCTGGGTGCCCCCAGTGAATGGAACCTCTATCTAGTGCAGAAACCCTCTGGTTCAAGGTCATTCTAGAAGGTTTCTCGTGGGCTTTTATGATGTTCCAGGACAACGGAATTTTAGTTGGTGGCTGCTGGTGAGTGGCAGATCTTTAAGGATCTGTGACTTTCTTAAGCCACAGCATCCCCACCATCTTAAGAGTTGCCAGACGTGCCAAGGCAGCAGGAGTCTCGGTGGGCTCTTCACGTGGGAAGCAAACCCTTGGCATCTTCCTGGTTACATCTATTCAGTGAGCAAAATCCCTACCTGAAGAATTGCTGTGAGGATTAAAGAATATTCTTAAAACTCTTTACGCACTGCCTGACACACATAGCTGCTTGGCAAATGTTAGATGTGTATACCGCACTCAGCACCTCCCACGAGTGCTGTAAACGAGGGCCTGGCTTTGGGGGCAGGTGGAGGCAGGTACTGGCTCTGAGGAGGAGGGTTCTCAGGTCCTAGGATGGTGGCTCTGGGGACTGGGGGCCTCTCAGTCACAGTGAAGGGCCGGCTCCTCCGTCTTTCCAGCTTGGGGTTAGAGCCGCCAGCAGGGAGGCAATAAAGGGTTTGAACTGAGTCCAATCCAGGTTTGGTCCAATTTCTGGCACATACTAGTTAGATATTCTCAGGCAAGCTGCTTAACTTCACTGAGCCTTTGCCACCTTAGCTATAAAATGGGATTCCTGACGCCTCCCTCCAGAAAGCTAGCTGTCCCAGGAAACCCAGCCATGGTACAGGCAATCAGAGAGCCTCAGTCAGCATATGCAGCCTCATGGCCCCATGAGGTTAGCTCTCAGAGGCTGAGCCCGAGAGACGACCAAGCTAGAGCAGCGGAGAAGTTTCTCTTCCCTGGGTGTGGATGAACACGCCGGAAAACTGCCAACATGACACCACGTTCTATGGGCTTCTCACCCTGACTCCAAGAAACACAGTCAGCACTGTTATACGTGAGCTCACTGGCTTCACAGCTCTATTTGGACAGGGAGAGAAGCAGGAAGCTCAGGTCTAGAGAAAGATGGACAGATAAGGAATCATAGGCTTGGAAAGAGTGAGGACCTGGGGTTCTCCGAGACAACACCCAATACAAATCCAGACTCAGACTGTGGTTGGTTCCACCTTTCTCTGTCATACATGTGTGTACACAACAGTCATGACCTAAAACAAACAGAATGCACACTTTTATAACTGTCAGAAACTTGCACTTGAAGTTGATGGAAAGCAAGGACCCTTTATATGGGAAGTAAAGACTTGGTATCTTCCCTGGTGCATTTTACTCTGGGGGAAAAAAAAAACCCTACTTGCCAAATTGCTGTGAGGATCAAATTGCATACAGAAATTCCTTCTCATAATGTCTGATGCAAAATGGCTGCTTGACAGATGTTAACTATATATTCCTTCATCAGGACCCCTCTCAAACCTGCCCATATACAACCATGCACTGCCCAACTCCAGAACACATTGTTACCTCCCGGGTTTGGGCAGTCCACATCCTGCACCACCATACGTGAGGCCTCCTGAGGGTCTGCCCCTTATCTGGGACAGACACGAACTACTCCAGGTATCCCTGATGACTCTCTCCGCTGACTCTCCTACGCTTTCACTTGTTCTTTCCCCCTTTACGTTACCCCACTGGTAGCCTAAGTGGTGCAGCCAGCGGGAAGGCAGTGTGGGCAAAACCGAGGACTGGCCACTGCCTTTCCTCCCTCACAAGGTTTACTTAAATCTTTGGTGTCAACATTTTTTAGGACCAGTGGTTTGATTTCTGCCCCTGGCCCTGGGCCTGGGCTTTCCAGCATGGGTGCTTGGGGGCCAGGGTGGGCCAAAAAGTGTCTATCCGGTAGAAAAAGGATGTGAGGGGATCACAGGTTCTTTACTCTCAGGAAAGCCTAAGCAAAAAACGCTGGGAGGCTGCTGCTGCTATTTTGATTCAAGTGTTGTTGAATCTCAGTCCCCCAGTCATTCTATTGGATGAGCCTGCAAGGCAGGGGCAAAGCCTAGTTCTCAAGGCCGCTCCAGCTCCCAATGCACTAATGACACTTGACAGACACCAAATCCTTGCAATTTCCAAACAAACCTTGCTGTTCCAGGCCTCGGGCTCCTGGGAAACACTCCATCTCTTCCCAGGCTTTGCTCAGCTGGTCCTCACTGATTGCTGACAATCCCCAGCTGAATGAGTCCTGCCCTCCAGCCCCTCCTCCCCTCCTAACCCTTCCCTGCCTGCTTGCTCGTCCCTGCTTCAGCTGGGGAGAAGAGGGACGCTCCCAGAGCCCTCTGAGAAGCTGACCAGACGGTGTGCCGGCCCTGATTTACGCTGCTTAAAATCACATCACCTGTTCCGCAAGAGCGTCCTCCAGTGGCTCCAATTATGTCGATTGGTGAAAGGGCTGCCACATACGGATCCACCATTTTAATTTTACCGAGTTCCTGGGCTGCTTCAAATATTGTCAGCCAAATAGCAAAAAAACTGGCAACTTTTCACTCAAAAAGGTTTTATGCCAGACACAAGATAAACTCACTAACAGATTTGAAACCTCTTCGCTCTGCGTTAGTTCTCTTTCCTAAAATAGAGTTTTGGTTTTTTTATAATTATCATTATTTCAATTACGGAATAATTCAGACATACCAAAAGAAATAACACATAATGAACAATTGTGTATCGACCACCCAACTTAAAAAATGAAATATTACCAAATGTGTTGCAAACTACCAGTGTAAGCCAATTCCATTTTCTTTTCTTCTACCCTACTTCTAAGTGTGTGTGTGTGTGTGTGTGTGTGTGTGTGTGTGTGTGTGTGTGTGTGTGTTTAGAGACAGGGTCTCACTCTGTTACCCAGGCTGGAGTACAGTGGCACCATCATGGCTCACTGCAACCTCCAACTCCTGGGCTCAAGCGATCCTCCCACCTCAGCCTCCTGAGTAGCTGAACTACGGGCATGCACCATCATGCCCAGCTGATTTCTTATTTTTGTAGAGACAGGGTCGATGTTGCCCAGACTGATCTCAAACTCCTGGGCTCAAGTGATCTTCCTGCCTCGGCCTCCCAAAGTGCTGGGGTTACAAATGTCAACCACTGGGCCAGGCCTCGTGTGTCTTTATATTTTACATTTTTTTAAAACTTTCTATCTTGAGATAATTATACATTCACATGCAGATGTAAGAAAAAAAATAGAGAGAGCCCATATACCCTTCACCCAGTTTCACACAAGGGAAAGATCTCGCAAAACTACAGCGCAATATCGCAACTAGAAGATTGGCTTGATACAACCCACTGAGCTTATTCAGATTTCGCCAGTTCTTGCATGTCCATATTTTGTTCTATGCAATTTCATCTCATGTAGATTCGTGTGGCCACCACCACAGCCAAGGTATAGAACAGTTTTGTGACAAGGAACCCTTTTACAGACAGTGCCGCCTTCTTTTCTCTCTCCCTCCTCAGTCCTGGGAAACCACTGACCTATTCTCCATTTCTGTAGTTTTGCCACTCCAACTCATACGAATGGAATCATACAGTACATCATCTTTTGAGACTGGCTTTTTTCCCTTCGCATAATAGTCTTGAGGTTCACCTAACTTGTTGCATGTATCAACAGTTTGTTCTTTTTATATTGCTGTATTCCACTATTCACTATATTGATGACTACAGTTTATTTAAGCATTCACCTGTCGAAGGACATTTGAGTTGTTTCCAGTTTGAGGCTATTACAAACAAAGCTACTATGAACCTCTGGGTGGAGGTTTTGTGTAAACATAAGGTTTCATTCCTCTGGAGTGAATGGTCAAGGTTGCAATGGCTGGGTTCTACGGTAAGCACGGACTATTATTATTATTCGTTTAATTGTAGAAACAGGGTCTCAGTCTGTCGCCTCGGCCGGAGTGCAGTGGCCCCATCACAGCTCATTGCAACCTCCACCTCCCCAGTTTATGCAATCCTCTCGCCTCAGCCTCCCAAGTAGCAGGGACCATAGACATGTACCACTATGCCTGGCTATTTTTCCTATTTTTCGTAGAGATGGGAAGTTACTATGTTGCCCAGGCTGGCCTTGAACTCCTGGGCTCAAGCAATCTGACCACCCCAGCCTCCCAAAGTGCTAGGATTACAGGCATGAGCCACTACACCTGGCTCACATACTATTATTTTTAAAATATGGTACTGATTTACCTCTTTTAAACATAAAATGATGTCATACCGTGTGTCTATTCTTCTGCAACTCACTTCTCACTCAGCATATGTTCCCTCCATCTTATCCATGTTGATATATGTAGCTTTAGTGTATTGATTTGTACTATTATATATTACTCGATCATGAGTATACTATAATTTATTTATCATGCTAATTCTGATTGGAAAGCATAAAACCTTCACAAGGCAATGGGTTTGTAGGTAAGAAAGTAACCTCCTTCTTAAGATAGAATAATATGGGGAAAGCCTTAACTTGTTTTAAAGACAAGACTTGGAGATTTAGCCCTAGTTCTGCCCACTAGATTCCCTTGGTAAAGTCAATTAACCTTTCTAAGCTTAATTTTCTCATCTGTAAAATGGGAATCTCAGGAAAAATAAGAGTATTAATAATAATACTTGCCTTAATACATGTGGGAATTAAATGAAAATACAGTATATGAACTAAACTATTATATGCTGAATAAGTGAATATTGCTTTGCTGGTTAATAGTTATAATTAAATATCCTTTTTCACCAAGGGAAACAAAAACCAAACTATACATTATGGACTTTTCAAGAAAGGTTCAATTTCAAATCATCTCCCCCATTGTGCCCCTAAATTGTTTTGTCACACTCATTCCACTTTGGAGATCAGAAAATACCACCTGTATACAACGTCAGGGTAACGGTGGAGGTCCTAGCTCTGATCTCCCTTTAAGATGGAGATTGTTATCCTGGTGTACAGATGGGGAAACTGAGGCCCAGGATCACACAAGAGCTGGACTCCATTGCCTGTAGCCTGGATTCATTGACTACATTCCTCCAACTTCTTCAGTGGTATGAAGGGGCTTTGGGGACCCCTGGATGGCCCCATGCTCAGCATCCAGGCTCAGGGTATGGAGGGATGGCTCCAGGTCCACTTCTAGGTGGCAAGAGGCCCCTCCCTGTGGCCGGCACCCCTGAGGAGCCCCCACCCTTCATCTCAGAAACTCTTCCAGCCACACCAGCCTCCTGAAGGGGGAGGACAGGGACCAGCAGAATGAGAAGCTGACGTACAGCAACCCCAGGATGGGAGGAAGGGAGGAGGCAGGCAGGGAAGGCTGCCTTGAACAAGAAAACAAAACAAAACAAAAAAAAAATCACAGCTTTAAATATCCATTGCTGGACTGCTGGGCTAAGCAACAGCCACAGGGTGACATGACAACAGTCTCCAAATATTTAAAATGTGTGAGTCCTCAGGAAAGAGAATTTTTTTAGCCTGGAATGAGGAGCAGGAGGTGATGATGGAGGCTGGCGAGGAGCAGTGGTACTGAATTTAGAGGAGAGAGGAGCCTGGAAGTCAGGTCTGGGCCACTTTCCCTTGCTTTGAGTCAGTTTCTCTTTCCATAAAGTGAAGGGATTGGACCGGATGTTTGGATGTTCTGTAAGATCCTAAGCACCAAAGCAACTCTGGAGTATTCTTTGAGGAAAAGTTTTTTAAAAGCTTTTGCATCCTGACAGCAGGGTACTGCCTGTCCCTCAGGGGGAGGCAGGGAAATGAACAGCCTCGTGGGGAACTCACTGCACTGTAAGGGGACCAGGGACTGAAGTATCCCAGCCATGTGACTTGATGTCTGGACATTTTCCAGCCTCTCTGTAGCATTCCTGCCCCTGCCTCACAGTGCACTGTAGCTGAGAAAGATTCAGGGGCGGCAAGGCCGTGTAGGATAGGGAGGCAGAGGACCCTTGGGAAGAATTTTATCCTAGTTCTTAAAAGAGCATTGCCTGAAGCCTTGTTTTCCAATGTGTGACCCACTCAACCACAGGTCCTGGGCCCCATCTGCTCAGAGAAGTCCCAAGCAGAGGATCAGACACTGATTTTCCAAACAAGCACAGAGTGAATCTCACAGGTGCTCACATTTGAGAACTGTGGTCGCTGAAAAGACCCCAGAGAGTGAAAAATCCAAAATCAACACCCGAGAAAGTCACTCAGCCTTTCAGGGCCTTAATTCCCCATTTGAAAACGCAAATAACGATTTCTCAATGCCCACCTCACATGGGTTGCCTGAGGGCAAAGTGTAAGGCCACTTTCAAGGCTATAAACACATAAAAGCTGAAACAGCAGTGGTCTCAGGTGTGAAGGAAGACAGGTGCTCAGGGGAGGGTTCTCTAACCCTCCTCACCAGACCCTTTCTCTCCTCTGTTCCTTTTCTTTTTGGTAACAGTATATTGCAATATAATTCATCCACTGAAAGCATATAATTCAATGGGTTTTGGTATATTACATTCTCATTTTTTAAAATTGTGTTAAAATATATACAACATAAAATTTGTCATTTTAACCTTTTGAAGTACACAATTCAGTGGCATTAATCACATTCACAATGTTGTATAACCATCACCACTATCTATGCCAACACTTTTCACCACCCTAAACAGAAACTCTGTATCCATTAAGCCATAACTCCCCATTCCTCCTTCCCCGAGTTCTTGGTAACCTATTCATAGAATTTACTTTGTAAATTTTCGGTCCTAGGTATTTCATAAATGGAGTCATATTTGTCGTTTTGTCTCTGGCTTATTTCACTTAGGATAATGTTTTCAGTGTTCATCCATGTTGTAACATGTAGCAGAACTCCTTCCTTTTTATGGCTGGGCTCTTCATTTTTATAGAATATAATACATTCCCAGCACCTTTATATGCATTAACAAATACTAATTCCTGTCCTCTTCCTGGACAGCCCTATAAGGTTAGGACTCTTGGTATCTCCATTCCAGAGGATGAGACACAGAGAAGTCAAGCATCTTGTCCAAAACCACACAGCCAGTCAGCAGGGAGCCAGGAGTGCAGCCAAGACCAGAGTCCAGTCCAGGCTCCAACCACTGCACACCCCGCCTCCTCATTTGAGGCTCCTTCTCTCCAATTCCCTCCCCGCTCCCTGTCCTCCACAGCGCACCCTTTTTAGCTCTTTGAGTTTTGGGGGGCCCTGGTGAGCCCCAGAGAATCCGTACCTTCCTCCTTTCCATGCTGCTGGATACCCCACCTGGGTTGCCTCTGCCAGCTGTTTCTCAGGGCATGGGATCAAACCATCTAGAGTGCTATGCTGTCCTGACCTACTGATCGGTTTTCCTCAAAGCCCCGCTTTTGGGATGGCCCCACCACACCAGAGAGGCCAAGGACAGGCTTGCAGCCGGGACGGCGGGACAGCAGCCACAAATCCAGCCCCCTGAGCGGCAGGTCACCCAACAGTCATGACCCCAGCAGCTCTTCCAGGGGCCTGGCCCAGGCCTCGTCTGCAACGTACACCTGTTTTCTCGGTGGAGAGAGTGCAGTCCAAGGTCCCTTTCTAATATAGTCTCTGATAGAAAATGTCTAAGTGGACTCATCACCATTCCTAGAAAGGTGAAAAAGGGCTCCTGCCCCACCCTCCAGTCACAATGACAGAGCACGCCCCCACATCCACCCCTTCGTCCCTTGTCCTCTTCCTCATTCCCAGGTCCAGTCAGGGTCAGGCCCCTCCTTCCTGCCTTTCTGTCCTCAAGGCCACCCCTCACACTGTGCATCCACATGTCACAGGCCCACAGCTCCTCATCCAGAGCCTGGGGGCCCAATGTGTCTTGGAATTTGGAAGGGTTCGATTTTAGAAGAATGATGTGATGCTTACCCCCTGTAGTATGTTCCATCCCAGCCCTTGCTGGGCAACTCCCTGCAATCAGGCACCCTAATACCTCTGCAGAGAGAGGCATGAATATTCACACCAAGCGGGATAAGTAACAGACTATAAATAGCCTCGGTTCAGGGCAGGCTTTGCCTTCCAATGAGTTACACAAAGACGCCGCTTTCCGGTTTTGTATTTCAAACCTGCGGATAAAACAGTCAGGGCTGGACTCCTCTTATACCTGGGCTGTTACCCATTCACTTCCTAGTTGTCACTTCCAGTCCACAGACATGCCTGTGGTCACCCACTGGGCCCCTGCAGCCCACCCTTCCATTCCTGCCACCCTCTGCTCCAAGACCTTTCAGACCACCCTGAAGAACACCAAGCTCTTTGCACTGCCCTCAGCTGCTTCTCCCATACACCAGGTGCACCTGGGTCTCCCGGACCCCTCAATGGGGTCTTTCATTTTATAGGTTTCCCCGGGTACAAAGCTGGACAGTATCCTACCTCTGTGACAGGAGAGCTTCTGTTTACGGTGAGGTGAAGTGCAGGCTGTTGGTCCAGAGAGAGGAGTTGCTAGAGACGCAGGAAGGTGCTTGCGCAGTGCAAAGGGTGGGGCGGAGCTGCTGTCTCAGGTGTTCATCGTGATCACTGCCTGTTTGGTGGGCAAGTGTGTGTCCTATACCCTCCGCACGAGGCCCGAGAGTGGATACTGAAGCAGCAGTTTTCACCAGGATGTCCTGAGTCACGGGAACATAGGCAAGGCGACTTCAGGGCCCAGGACACAACCTGCAATCAGAATAGCGACGAGGGCAAATTGGGAAGCTTTTGTGCAAATTATAAAATGCTACTGTGCAAACTGTAACAAGGCTGCCCCCAGGCAGGTGAGGCCAGAAGGCCCATGGTTCAGTACGTGCTTCAGCCCTTCTCTGTCCTGCCTTGGCTCAGCATCTTGTGCAAGTCACAAATGTATATTGTACACCGTGGCCCTGAGGGGGGCCTTGTCCATCCTCCACATGGACTTCAGGGAGGGCTTCAGGGAGGGCGGGCTTCATGCACGGCCCACCAGGGTTGGCAATTCCTGGAGCACCTCTCTCCAGAAAGGCAGTAGGAAAGTCAACCCCTAACTGACTTGGAGGGCAGCCAGCACTGGGAATCTTGGAGTATTGGTGGGGTGTCTTGCAGATGATGGGTGACACCCAGATTAGTGAATATTGAATTATCACCCCCTTGATACCTACAGAAGGAGCCCAGGGGGTTTAAAGACCCCTTTGGAGCTGAGGCAGTTGGAGCAGCCTTCAGCCTAGTGCTCCAGAATTGGTTGCCCATGCAGAGGTGGAATCAATCAGGAAGGAAGCTACCATCCCTCGTGGAGCAGGTCAGAAAGGGGAGCAGGAGAACGGCCCCATCCCCCGGGTGGGGAGCTGCCTCTCACCTCCCAGGTTCTGCAAAGCGCCCTTCCCATACCCCAAGGCCCCAGGCACACTAAGGAAGTGTGGTGCCCACAAGAGCCAGCGGAGGAAAGGGGAAGATCATTAAGCAGAAACAATGACAAATAAAGACAAATGGAGAGAAACTGTGAGAAGGGCTCGATTCAGCTCCCCTCCCCCTCCCCACTCTCCCTAGAAGATCAAATTATGACCTGAAATCACTGGATACATATTTTATTATGTGGATAATTTAAAGGATTAGAGTGAGACAAAGAATTCATAAGCTGCAGTCACATTAGAAGACAAATTGTTTCCATTAATCTCTGAAGAAGGGAGGGAAGGAGAGAAATGAGAAAATGTACGTGAGCAGGAGAAAGGCAGGCAGAGAAAAGTGTTGTTGGGAAGGGGGGTACATAGAAACAATGATGCCTTCTCTTCTCCCGGCCTCTTGCAGCGCCCCCACCCCCAAAACAAGCTGAGGCTCCGCTCCAAATAAGGCTGATTTGCATTGCAGATTTATCTCAGCTGCTTTTTGCTTCTGTTGCCAACCAGAGATGGTTTAAATAACATGTATTGTTCTGCGTGATTCCGTATGCAAATGTTTCTGGCCTGTTTGTTATTCCTGAATAATTTCCAAGGCCTGCTGTCTGAGCAGAAGAAGCAGATCACTCTCCCAGCTGTGCCAGGAGTAACCTGCTGGAGGAAGGGGGCATGAGGACAGTGTTTTTAATGGCCCCAGCCCCATTCAGGAAGACCTGCATTTGTGTCTCAGGGAGCTGGGTCTGCAAGCCTCACTTCTGGCTGGATCCTAGGCTGGCAAATGTCGCATCAGGAAGGACTTCCAAGAATCCAGTCTATCGAGTTAGAGGGAACCAAGGCTCAGAATGGGGAAAGCATGGAACGTGGACTTGAGATGAATCTGGCTGGTACCAGGATGCCCCTCCTTCTCTCCTTCAATTCCAATTTCCTTCCATTGGGATCCCACTCTGGCGACCCCTCCCTTTGTTCCCTTCATTCCACGGGGATTACAGGGACATTTGAGTGGCAGGATTTCACCCCTGGCTGGATCCTATACTTGCGAATCATAGGGTCCACTGTGCCGGGGCCCAAGTTTCTCCATTGAGTGCTGGCAGCATGAAGCCCTGTGCAGAAGCAGACAGTGAAACCAAGTGCTGAACCAGGCCTACCATGAACCAGTGCATAAAAGGAATAGGCTCAGATTTAACGGCTGAATTGCATGGGCATCCACTGAACACCCACTTTTTGCCAGGAGCAGGATTATAAACTGAGGACGCAAAGCGGGCCCTGCTCTCAAGAAGTTAATCCTTTGGAGGCAGCTGAGGTACAAGAAGCAAAACGCCACCTTCAGTGTTGGTTCCTTTCTCACTTCCACTGGCCCACAAATTCTGGGCTTTTTCTTGGTATTCCAAAACCAGAGCATGTTATTATTCATTCTCAACACATTTTACAATCACCTCCCGCCGAATGAATCCGGGCCAGCTCAGGCTGGACGTGTATAGCCCCGGCAAACACCATTCTATGTTCTTTCACTCACTCATTCATTCATTTGTACCATTTATTTATACTCCAAACATATGTTGTCCTCCAGTGACCATGGCTGAATGGTGCAGTGTTAAGACGTACAGAGGCCCTGAAATCCAACAGACCTGGGTGTGAATCTCCACTCTTTACTTTCTGTATGATGTCAGGCAACTTTAAGCTCTCTGAGCCTCGATTTCCTGACCTGTAAAATGGGGATAAATGTTGCTGCAGGAATGCATGAGGTAATATACCTAAAGCTCTTAGCACAAACTCTGGCACATGATGACCGTTCCAAAATCATCATTAGAAAAACTCAGCTCTGCTAGGTACCAGAAATACAGAGATGCCCGCAAGCATCTCTGTCCAGTCCCTGCTTCCTAACAGAGCATGGGGAGATGCTCAAAGTGCTGTGGGAGTGGGGCAGGCAGAGCAACTCTGCCTGGGGGTGACCAGAATGGCATCGCCAGGAGTCCGCAATGGAGCAAAACCTCAAAGAAGAGTGGACATTCTTTAGGCAGAATGAGAAGACGCACGTGAGCAGGAGAAAGGCAGGTGGAGGGAAGTGCTGTTGGGAAGGGGTGGTACCATGGACGATGATGCTCTTTTCTCCCAGTCTCTTGCGCGGGTAAGGACCCCCAGGAGGAGCAAACAGGGTGAGTGAACACTCGGAGGAGCAGAATGGCATAGCTTGTTTCAGAAAGCACAGGCTGGGGTGCATGGCCTGGGCGGTGTTTCCGAAAGCATGGAACATGGACTTGAGATGAATCTGGCTGGTACCAGGATGCTCCTCCTTCTCTCCTTCAATTCCAATTTCCCCCCATTGGGATCCCACTCTGGTGAACCCTCCGTTTGTTCCCTTTGTTCCTGTGGGGTTATAGGGACATTTGAGTCATAAGATTTCACCCCTGGCTGGATTCTGTGCTTGAGAATCATTGTTCTGTACACTAGAAAAAAATATATAACACAAAAATTTCCTTTTAAAACAATTAATTGTAAGTAAAAAAGTGTAAGTCAGTTTCAAATATATTCAGTTAATAATTGTGCAAGTGGTACTCATATCATAGAAAGTCTCTTTAAGATGATATCCAAAAGACTAACATTTGAGAACACCCAGACTAACATACAAGGCATGAATCAAGGATTCGGAGGC
The DNA here is from genome assembly GCF_009761245.1 of Sapajus apella. Taxonomy (NCBI): domain Eukaryota; kingdom Metazoa; phylum Chordata; class Mammalia; order Primates; family Cebidae; genus Sapajus; species Sapajus apella. The sequence goes on along the minus strand of NW_022436965.1, from coordinate 14,575,572 downwards.
TATGAGACCACAGAGGTTAAAATACAAAGAATAGACTTCACAGGCCAGGCCTGAGCGTTTCTGCGGCCTGAAACAAAAGACTGGACTGGGTTTCATTACTGAGCATCCCCTGACGCCCCCACATAAACTCAAGGACCCAGTCTCATCCTTTCTGCGTCCCCAGTGTCCACTGGAATTCAGCACTCCGTGGCTCATCCAAAGTTTGCTGATGCAGACAAAGACGATGGTGGTCTTCCCACCGTGCCGAGTGTGGTCGACGCCCGTCAGACTAACCCAGCATGACCCTCATGAATTCGCTCTTCTCTGCAGCCTCTACTGTGTCACTGAGAAGATTAAGATCCCAAGGAGATTGGGGTCCCTGGGGCATTGTACAGAGGAGGTTAAATCACTAAATGGACACCTCTCTGGTATGTCAGGGCAAGTGGGCTGTGATGAGTATCCCTAGCCTCAGAGTGCACATGCTCCAGACTCTCTAGACTGCCTGCACTAGCTTAGAAGATGCAGCTTCCAAGGCCCTTCGCAAACCTCCTGCCCAGGAAGAGAGGGAAGAACAGGGACTTTTCGAGTCCCAGCTCTGCCTCCTAACATGCCGTATCTCTCCGTATCCTCAAGTATCTTCACATGAACGATGGAAAGAGGAGTGCTTGCTCAGTGGGGGTGGTTGTGAAGACCAGGTGAGTTGGTACCTGTGATGCTCTTAGCAACATCCTTGGTGTAGCAAGCAGCACACAGCATATGTTCTTGTCATTGGCAGGATTTCTAAAATAGGGCCCCTAAAATCAGTACTTTTACCAAGCACCCCAGTCGACTGTGATTTATGCTAAGGTCTGGGAGCCACTGCTCTAGACTGTTAGGTTTTCAGAGCCCCTGACCCCTGCCCATCCTCCTTCAATTGCAAGACATAACTTCCTGAAGTTGGGCTCACCCCTACTGAGCCCTGTGTTGCTCCACTGGGACCATGGCGACAGTTGTATGGCAGGTTCTACCCCTAGCTCTGCTGGGGCAGATGCAAAACCGCTGGACTCTCTCCTATCATCCATTTTCTTCTCCACATCATAGCAAACACACGATTAGAGTGGTCACAGTGGTGACACTTGAGGACACAGACAAGATAAGAAACTCCACACAAAGGAAAATAGAGCTGACTGCTAAATCTGCTTCCTAACATAATCTGCTTCCTTCATCATAATCTTGTGCAAAAGCTCAACCATTTGACTCATTTCTACAAGCAAAGGGCACTGGGATGTGAAGGAGTTGAAGGTCGAAAGCCAGGGCTAGGTTGAGAGACTCTTTCTGAGTAACAATGGGCCCCAGTAAAACCAGTGGCTTTTAATAACAATTATAATAATGCTGGTACAATATCTCTTTACCAGCTGGTCTCTTTAGAGACCCCTCCCTGAACATCCTTGAGGAATAGGCAGGGGCAGCTGGGCAGGGGCAGGTATTTGTAGCCAGAAACAGCAAGAGGAGTCACAAAGCATCATCCTCACTTTCTCTTTCCACACACCCTAGTGAATCGCACAATGCTAGGAACCAATGCAATTCACTTCAGCACACTGTCCTGAGTGCCACTGGCTTGCCCACCCTGCCTGTGGGGCACGGTGAGGGTGGGAGGGGTCAGACGCATGGTCTAAGCCTCGTGATCACACAGTTTCCTGGATACCTAGGATTTTCATACATAAAACAAAAAGAGAATGACTAACAATGCATTGTGGTGGAAGGAAAGGAGCGTGTGTTTGGAACGTTTTCTGCAAGACCTGCTGTAATCGAGTGCCTTAGTCTTACTGAGCCCCAGTTTCCTCCCTTATAGAATGGGAATAATAACTCCCTCTCAGTGCTGCTCTGAGGGTTAATTGTGACACTGCGGATAAATGCAGGCAGCCCCAGGTGGGGCTCCCAAATCTCCCTGCCACCTGCTTCTCCCCACAAGGCCAGGATGTCTCCTGCCATGCTACCTGACCTTTGGGTAGCTTTGCAGGGGTCTTCATTTAGATTTCAGCCTGGGCTGTGGGGCAGATCGCTGTAATTCTGCACATGACTCATCTGGTAATTCCAAGCCTCCAGCCTAGCAGATGTAACATGTTAGCCAGAAAAGTGTTTTAAAACTATGGTTGGTTAATTTGTATGTTTTCTAGCTTGAATTTGATTTTAATGAGCCTTGGTCATTTTTTCAAGGGTAATGGAGACCATGCTAGTGTTCTACGACTTACTGCTAAAATGATGTCATTTAAATCTTTTGAACATACATTCTCTAATACAACTGCAAACAGCCCTATTTGGTACTGTCTTCCAAAGGAACGGCATCTAAGAAACACACTGTTTGGGGTTTGTTTCTCCACTTGCTGAAAAAGCACACATGTTCCCCACCTCCCTCCAGGATGAGGCCCCTAAAGTCAGTATTTTTACCAAGCACCCCAGTCAACTGTGATTTATATTAAGGTCTGGGAACCACTTACAGGGACATGAAGAAGCCATTCTCAGGATGGTGAAAGGTCTAGAGACCATGTTACTTGAAAATCCTCAGGTTTTGTTTGGAAAGGGGGAGACCCCAAGGAGCCCTGATGATTCTCTTTAAAGATCTGAAGAGTTCTCATGAACAAAGTCCAGAGGCATATTTTTGCTCAAAAAGAGGAAAAATTTTCAAATGCTTAGAGCTATCTCATCAAGGAATGGGCTTCTTTGAAGGTTAGGGAACCAAGCAGAGGATGAATACAGTGGAGAAGATGGAGAAGGAATTCCAGAATTGGCTAGGAGTTTGGACTGTGTACTCTAAAGGCCATTGTAGTTCCAGAGTGTGCAGAGCACACAACAAGTGCACAGGTAGGTTGAGAAAGAAAGAAATTAGTTTTCCAGAAGAAAGAGGACTCAGGTCCTTACCAATGAATAGAGCTAAATTTATCAGAAAGGACAGGTTGGAAGGTTCTCAGCTGGGACGCCGCAGACTATGAGTTCCATTTCTAATGAGCTGGTTTTGCCACCCTGATCTCTTGGTCCTACCTTCCCAGGAAAAGTGCCAAGATCTGCCCACCAGGGCCTGGAGGTAGAGTTGCCAAGGCTTTAAGAGGAGCTCTGCAGGCTTGGAGAGGAGCAGGCCTCCAGCAGCCTTGGCCACCCCATTCACGTTCCAACACTGAGGACCACGATGTCCCTATGGGCCTGAGCTAGAAGCAGCATGTGCTCTGGGGTGGGGCGAATGGCCTGTGGCTTGATGGAGCTGAGGTCACCTTAACCATCAAATCCCATTACCTACTGCACAGGCGATGTGTTGGATGTAGAACAGTCAATGGAGAAGCAGTGAAAACACCAGAGCAAACAGGCTGCCACTGGATTTGATCACTGCGTCCAGATGCAGCCAGAACCAGGAAGTCGATAGGTGCTATGGGCACACACGTTCCAGAGGGTGTGATCTCAGCTTGATCTTACTCTCGGTGGGGCACTGAGCAACTTACTTAGTTCTCCAAGCCCAAGTTTCATCTGCGAACAGAAGAGAAAACGCTGATCTCATGGAGTTGCCTTGGTGGTAAGATGGGATAGAACAATGCGTCTATCCCATGAGATGGAGGTGGCGGCCAACACATGATAGGTGCTCAACAAGTACCCTCCCATACATTTAATTCCTCATTCAGCCAAGGTGATGGGTAGGTAGTGGGAGGAGCATTTCATAGGATGGCTAAGAAGGGGCTGCATTTGAGGTAAGAACTGCATCTGTCCCCACACCCCAGAAGCTGTGCCTGATTTGTAGAAATTATTCTCATTTCATGGCAAAAGGGGAGCGAGAAAAGCAGTAACAGCAGGCACCAAATATCTTAACACCCATTAGCTTTTTGGATAATGGTTCTAAATGCATATCTGAAATTTGGGAATAAATACCACCCTTCTCCTACCTTTCTCCCAGTCCCTTAGGCTGAGTTGGGTGAGTAGCATCTTATCTCCATCATTTTAGAGCAGTCTTAGACAAGCCACTGAGTCCACTGAGTGTTCCTTTCTTCATCTGTAAAATGGGCATTATAACACCAACTTCACAGAGGTGGTGCACAGATAAAATGACACGGTGCGTAAGTCACCTAGCACAGTGCTGGCATATGACAGGCTTTCAAAAACATGAGTTGCCTTCCCCTTTCTTCCACCTGCTGCTGATTCTAGCCCTGGGTTGGGGGCCATCACAGAGACGCTGGGTCACTCTAAACAAGTCGCTCCCTGGCTTGCTCCCTCAGTGGCCCCGGAAGTGAGCTATTACCTACCAGTAACCAAGATACTGACAGGACAGGGCAGATACTGAGGGGAGAGGGAAGAAGTAGCACTGAGAAAATAGGCTGGCATTTATTAGGAGAAAGTTCTTGGTGGATTTAAAAGGAATTAGTGTACCTTGTCTCATACCAGATGCCACACTGATCTATCTTTAGAAATTTGTACACGGGGGCAGGTTCCAGGGATATGAGCATCCCTGCTCTCCAAGGTTGGCTCTATAAATACCGTCCCAACCAGCCTCAGCAGCTCTCTCTCCTCTGATCCAGAAATAGTCCCTCTTCTCAGTAGCTCTCTAAGCTTCCAGATACTGGCTCCTGAGGCCCACCTGGAGCCCAAAGCACCCTGGACACTGAGAAGAAACAGGAAAGCCCCACCTCTCTCTGTCCTCCTTCCTCTCTGTATCCCCAAAGGCCACTTCACTTCACAGTTGCATTGTGGAGCCTGAGAGCATGAACCAAGAAGACAAAAGACAGATGATAAAATCATGATCTGGAAGCTTGCAGGATGAAAGGGGGACAGGGGCCTGGGGAACTGGGGGACTGGGGGACTGAGAGACTGGGGAATTGGGGGACTGGGGAACTGGAGGACTGGGGGACTGGGGGACTGGGGAACTGGAGGACTGGGGGACTGGGGGACTGGGGGACTGGGGTCAGGGGCAGGGAGGGAAGAAGACAAGGTGAGATGAAAGGGAAATGATTTCAGTCTTCATTAACTATTTTCTGAGCTCCCACTCAAGGCTGGGCAATGTCCCAGACACTGGATGGGCAGTGTAAAGGCAGACACAGCCCTGCCCTCGGGGAGCTCAGAGTCTACAGGCAATACTCCAGTGAGGCATAGAAATCTGAATCTCTTACTATTTAGAAAAATGTAACCTGAAGAGAAAAGGGGTGATGGGGAGGGAATTCCCAGAAAAGCGAAGAAGCAGATGTTATTTCTTCAGTTCTCTTGTCTGTTGGTGTTTCTCACTTTGTGCAGTCTCTCTGCAAATAGGTGTGCAAATTGAACATCTACTGTGTGAGTGATGTTTTTAATGTGCCGGGAGAGCTCCATATTTAAGGTAACCTTGGGTGAGTTTGTCTATGATGGAACTGATTATGCCTATACACACACACACACATATACACACATATACACACGTACACACACACACACACACACATATACACACACACACACTCTCTTCATCTGTCTCATCAGCCTAAAAGGTTTGCTACGAGTTTCTAGCAGCTGCCACTCCAGGCCTGGGCCTCACAGTCTGCACATTCTGGATGATTCCCTGTGAGCTGGCGGTGGAGGGCCACTGCCATTCTGGGGGTCCTCCTCACTCCCTCCAGACCCTTCCCTCCCTAATGTGTTTCCATCCCCCAGCCTCACAGAAGGCAGGGTCAGCAACTGCAGGAAAGGGAGGAGGCCAGAGAGAAAGGGAGGGAGAAGGGACAAGGGAGTGTGGGATAAGGAGGAAGAACTAAAGAGAACAGGAAGGTAAATGGTCCTCACTTCCCCTGTCTCCATCCCATCTCCACAGTCCCCTGTCCCCTCATCCTCCTCCTCCCTCCAACCCCACACCTCTGCCACACACTAACCCAACGCTCAGTCTCCACCCGCTGGAGTCCGGCGCCACACCACGGGTGTAAGAGCCAGGGTGTGGGATGGGCCTTGTTCTCCGGGTAAAACCCCTAGAGCTGTCCTCATGGGTAGAGCTCTGTGACCTCAACCAGACCCTCAGCCTGCTTCTAAAACGGCAGGCACAGGATCCCTCTTCCATATTTAGAGCCACAGCAGAACTAGCCTGAAGACGCTGTGGGTTTAACATGTTCCCAGGGACTGGCCCGGGGACCTAATACCCATTACTAACTCTTTCCCTGGGAAAGATCCAGAAACTAGAGTTGTGAATAGGTTTCATTTGCGGATCCCCTGGGGACTCCCCATATCCATGTGACTGTCACTGACCCATCTTTCACCCTCCTAGTAACTCTGGGGTCTGCTTTGCGACCTGTCATCAGCAGACCTGACCTGAGCCGCTATCTGGAGTGGCGAATGGTTTGTGTTTAAATCTCAGTGTCATAGTGAAGAAATCACAGGCTTATTCCTGAGCAACTGCAAGTAGAATTAAATAGTCAGCAAGACTGCAGGGTTAAAAGTCAAGAAAGCAATATTTTTTAAAAACCGACCTCAACTCATTCTGTAACATTTTCTATTTACATTAAAGAATGTCAATTCCTGGGTTTAGGCCTCACAAGAGACCAAGGATTTAAAGATACTTATGAGACAGATATAAATCTTTGATAAGACAATAACCACAAAGAGAGACATGCTGGAAATGTTAAGTCGGTTAGATTTGGTCACAGCTCTTTCCTTTTGTCCTGACTTGATTTATAAACATGGGGTGCTCTGCTGGCTCCTGTAGGGAGAAGCCTCCCCTCTCCTGCTTCAGAGTGAGGCTTATGTGTACGGTATAGGCACTTTATGTCTCTGCCTGTTGTTCACAGCAGGAAAGAGCAATTAGAAATGTGCTAATTATTCTTTTATTTGTAATTTGGTCCCCAAAGCTTAAATGTTCAGTGTGTGCTTTTGTTGATGCCTGATGTGAGTGGTTGTTCTTGAAGCCGCCAGCAGTCTGTCATTCCCTATCAGAGAAACCTGATGCACACTGGAGCAGATCACCTGTCAAGGATTCCAGGTGGATTCCAGGAATGAGGGCAAGAGTCTAGGTGGGGACTGGGCATCAGGAAGGATGACTGAGCCTTGACCAGACTCCAGGCCTCTTTGTCTGTTTCTTGAATCATATGTTAGATCTCAGGTTTTGGTAAGAGGTTGGCAGAGGGATGTCTAGCCAGAAAATCACCCTGGATGGAGCACACCACTGGTGCAATTTGGAGCAGGCAAGAAGATGGGGCAAGGATTCTACTGCTGTCACTTCCGGGCAAAGAGCCATAAGAAGGACCCTGGGTCAGGGCAAGGAGACCTGTTGGTCTAACTCAGAAGAGTCTACAAATCCAAGTGTTGTCTGTGGCTTGGTTCTCTGGGATAAACCATCAGAATTGTCAAGTTCAACCACCTTTATAACTCGTTCATGACAATTAATGGCAGGGATCGAAGCACAGCCTAAAAATAGAAGAAGTGACCAGTTAATGAACTTCTTTAGTATAGACTACAAAGAAAGTCATGAATTGGCTTCTCCCCTGGAGTGGCCATTGGGCCTCATTTGGTCTTTAGATGTGAAACAGACAGAGGACCCTAATGTGACCTGACCCTTGGAGATCCCCAGCACTCACAAGCTGGTGGTACCAGTGGGGCCACATTCCCTGCAGTCATCTGGGATTCACTGGCTGGGGCTCCGCCTGCACTTGCAGCCTCCCCAGACCCTTTCTTTCACAAAATCTTTGGCCGGTGTATTTTGGAGGACCCTGCGAAGTCTCACAGGAGCTTGTGCAATGCTTTCTCGTGCTGTCCCACACCTCCCTCCACTGTCAACCAACAGAAGCCAGTGGAGCACAGGGCCTTGCTGACCACTGCTGTGAAGTGGTGCCTTTGAGGATGCTTTTGCTTCTTCCTCTTGGAGCTTCCTGGAAAACAGCAACTTCTGTTTCCACTGCAGACTCCCTTCCATCCCTTCAGGTGTGGGCTGGGCCAGGGGAACAGGGTCTGAAACAGTATCGTGAAGCCCTCTCCCTTCCGCTCCTGTTTCCATGGAAGTCTCTTCAGCCTTTGCAGTACATTTTCTCCACTGAAGACCAGCTCCTGATGGCACTGCTACACCAGGCCGTCAGATACACTCAGACACTGAATATGGTGCTGAAAGCAAAAAGGAAGCCCCGGCCCTTCCCAAAACTGAAACCAAGGCAAAAGCTTTGAAGGCCACAAAGGTTGTGCTGAAAGGGTCTATAACCATAGGAAAAAAAATAGATCCGTGTGTCACCCATCTTCCAGGACCCAAGACACCCTAAGTACCTTCAGAAGACCATCCTCGAGGCCACCTTGATGCAAATCCAATGCCAACAGCCACAGAGTGAACCATGAAGAAGCCTGAGGTCAATGCCATGTGGGTTCTCATCAAGGAACAGGCACCCAGCTGGGTAAGCTCCAGGGAGGCTCACACACCTCTCCGGAGGGGGTCCCACCCCACCCAGGCCTGAGGGAGAAGAGACACGTTAGATGGTGGCATTGTGGGTGCTGACAAGAAAATCAGGATTAGCCAACAGAGTACAGCTGGATAGATCTAAATCTAATAAACATTTCCAGCATCAGGAAAAAAAAAAATCCCAGCATAAGGCCAGACTCAGGTCCCTGATACAGCATCGTCTTATTTCACCAACTCAGATGCTGTGAGTCAGATCTCCTTTCCCGCATCTACTCAACTTGAGTTAGCACCAGACCACCTTTCCCTCTACCTTCCTGGCCTCACTGCTCCCCTGTGGGTGTGTGATGGCCCAGCCAATCTGCTTTTGCACCAAGGAGAACGGATGCAGGCGCTGACCCAGTGCACTGGGAAGTGGTATGTTTGAGGTCTGAGAAGACCATGATGGAAGAGGGGTGTCTTGTCCTTCATTGAGTGCCTCCTGAATAACAGACACGGTGCTATAGGCTTTACATTCCCCTCAGCGACACAGTAGTTCCCCTAACTTTGTAGCTAAGAAACAAAGAGCCTCTGGAAGGAGAAGCAGCATGCCCAAAGCCACAGAACTATGGAGTGGCCGGGCTGGGTGAAAGCTCAGGCCTCCCAGCTCCCAAGGCTGGCTCGTTCCTCTACTTTGTCTGTTATCCCCAGGAGGCCATCAGCGAAACTAGCCTCTTCCACAGTCAGCTCCAATCCTGGCGGGTCCTGACTCCCTACTTCTCCTGTCCCTGGATCCTCAGTTCAGCTGAAGATGTGTAGCATGTGCCTCGCTTCATGCTTTGAACTCATTCCTCCTATTCTCCCCATGAAAAGGCCTGGGCTTGCCCTTCTGCCTTTCTCGGCTCCTGCAGCTGCCACACACTGACCTCATACTATGTGGCAACCCTCATATCTGTTACCAGGGACCACACCCACAGCTGCCACCTGACCCCTGAGCCCAGCAGGAAAGCTCACTCGTAGACCGACAGAGGCCTTAAGAGGTCACCCTGTCCATGCCCCGGGCCACCAGGCCTGCACACACACAGTTCTAGTGCAGTGCTGCTCTCACCTGGGTAAAGGTGGCCCCCAAATGGTGACTACAAGTCACCTCATTGACCCCCCGTAGAAGCAAACATCTCCCTCAGGAATTCCTGGCTTCCAAATCTTACTGTCAAACTCAAAGCTTTCATGGCAGAAGACACATTTGGCCAGTGGCAGCCACTCATACGCTAGGAAACCCTCATCTCTTCAGCACCCTGCCACCTCCCCCTCTTCAGGCTAATTCCGGCTTGTTTACTTCACCCTGGGACCATTTCCAGGTGTCCCCATCTCCCAATCAACCAGTGACTCTCCTCTGAAGACTCCAGAAAGTCCTACTTAAAGCCGGCATGTGATTCCCTCAAGGAGGCCTGAGTAGAGACCAATTAATCCTCAGCATCATCAAAGCCACTAGGCAGTTCCTTAGGCAGGAACACTGCCTGCAGGCCACCCTGCCCATCCTGTCCACAGTGAGAATGAGGCCTGGGCCACTCATGTGGCATCCCGATGCACCCTAAATGAGGTCACACTGGCAGGGAGGAGCTGGTCTTGCAAGTCCAGTCCCTTTACGTGTGCTGGGGATTGCGAATGGGTGGGGCTGGGGTCGTCTCCCCAGGAGAGGCTGGAAGTCAGAGCCCGGCAGACTCCACAGGCTCATCAATTCAGCACAACGTGTTCCTGCATTCAAGAAACAGGGCACGAGGCTGCTCACTGGCACTGGAGGCCAAAAGAAGGTGAGGGCAAGTGAGATGCAGGGGCCTCTTCTCACAGCTGTGCTGACAAGCACCAACAGGAGCCCCCACTCTACACCAGAAAAGGGGAGGGTGATGCACAACATCCAAGTACTTTGTGTGTGCTCACCCCTCTGCCAATCTCATCAGTGCTATGGACCACTCATATAATGTGTTGCCCACAACTTTAAGGGTGTTGCTGACCCTCAGGGATCCGGTGGTCCTAGATCCACAGGGCTGGGCTGGCCTCCTCAGTTCCTGGTGCGCTGTCATTCTGTTCTCTGGCCACGCACTGTGGACACAGCCCATCAGTGGTTACCTGCCTTCTTTTGCCCCAGCTTCCCGTAATAGGGGCTTCAGGGACCCTGAGTTCAACCTGACCAGAGGGAGTTTCCTTCCCACTATTTGACTCTGCCTATAAAGGGATAAGAATGAGGGAACTACTTTTGTAGTAGTCTTGCTTTCTATCTTGATGAAAAATCTGCTATTTTTATACTGGTGTAGAAGGAAAATAGAACCACAACTTATGCACCAAGTTTTGTAGCTAAAGTCACGTACTTTTGATAGTCTATTGTGTTTCTTCCAATTACAAATATGCTCCCTCCCCTTGGAATTTGGGTGGATGGGCACAGCCCTCCCCACAGTCCAGCTAATTGCGTGCCCATGAGACAGAACAGCGGGCGGGGCCCCTCTGGGAGGGCTGGAGGAGTTCTGGCAATCCATAGCGCAGCCTTCATCCATCTCGATCCTCATCAGCCTGTGACCTATTAAGCCCTCCCTATCTGTCGATAAGCCCCTATTATTGCTCTTGTGCTGAGCGCTCTGAGGCCAGCTTCCATTTGGCCAGAGAAAAATAATGATTGTTTGTCTATTAGTTGGGAGGAAATGCCCAGCCACAAACGTGTATTTAGGCCACAGCCAGGTCCTGTGGAGCCCTCCCTCTGCCCAGGCCCTCCCTCTAGAACTCCTGGACCAGCGATCTGCAGGCTGGGGTTCGTCACGAGAAGGTGGCCCAGGAGATGCAGAAATCCAGGCAACCAAGAACATACTGGCAACCTTGACTCATTCCTTGGCTGATACAAGTGGGGAGGACACCACTGGGGAGAGTTGGCAATGCAAGCTAATGTGACAAAGGGTCCCCAAGCAGGCCTGGCCATGGGCTTGTGAGCTCCAGGGGCCCTCACTTGGAAAACTGCTGGCAGAAAGCTCTGGCAACCACAATGAGTCAGGGCGACAGGGGCCTAGGAGGCCTGGCCCTAAGCAACAATTACTTCTGCTTCCACCTGCTCTCTGCCTCCTTCCCTAAGCAGGAACTTTGCAGTCACACTGACGTGGTTCTAATCCCACCTCTGTCACTGATAAACTGTGAGATCTTGGCAAATTGTTTAACTTTCCTCATCCTCTATTGACTCATAGGTTAAATGGGACTTAGAAACCTGCATCGTAGGACTGGTATGAGATAAAGTACAGCACGTGGGAAACACAAAGCCTGTGCACGTGAGGCCTCAGCAGAAGACGCTGAATTGCTGTTTATTGGTAGCCTCCTTTCCCTTACCGGGAAGTCCCCGCCTCTGGCTAAACCCTCAGGCTCACTTGCCGACCATTACCGGGTGCCTGTCTCCCTCGCCTGTCTTCCCATCACTTGAGGAACTTCGCCGGCTTTTTTTCCCAGAAGGCCCCAGTGCCCACCTTGCTTGCTGTCCTTCAAACCAAACAACCTGCTCATTCTTCCAAAAAGGTTTTACTCTTCTCACTAAAGGGAAACAGAAAGGTGCAACATTAGCCTTCCTTAAGCCTGGGCCCAAGTCCCAACCCTGACGCTACCTTGCAGTGCGACCTTCAATTCAGTCAGGTGTCTACCTTCTCAGATCCTCAATTCTCTCACCCGTCAATGAAAAGTACTGTCCTAAATGAGCTTTAAGGGTCTCTCCTACCCTACAAACATTGTTTTCTGTTAGAAACAAAAGAAACATCTTGCAAAATCTTCCTTAGTACTTATATACCGTATTTCTCTCTGTACCCTTCTCACGCGTGATCTGCTGACTCCCAAACTTCTTGCCACAGTGCTCCCTTGTCCTCAGATGTTAGTGCTCCCCACCACCACCACTACCCTCTGAGTCCCCCCCACTGCCCCTGTGCTCTCAAACTGCCTGCATTCTTTGGACGCCCTGTTTGGAAGATTTGACAGGACTTCAGATATTCAGGTAGCTCAGTGAGCCATTTTCTTCCCAGGTGGTTCATTTCTTGGGGCATTATCCTCCCTTTCCTCCTTCCCCTTTTCTCACAAAATCATTGTCCCAGTCAACCTAAGCTAAGTTCAGCAATGGTAACAAACGCCCCCAAATCTTAGTGGCTTACAATAGCCAAGAGCTATTTCTTGCTCATATTCATGTGCACGGCAGGTGGGCAAAGCCTGTTCCACATCCTCTTCATCCCAGAACTGAGAAGTCCCCATCTGATGGAGGAAGAGCCAATGGGATGGATGCTCAAGCTTCTGCTTGAACCAAGTCCATGTCACTTCTGTTCACATTGTATTAGCTCAAGCAAGTCACACAGGCAAGCCTGCTGTCAGTAGGGCAGGACGTATAATTTTTCTTCAAATATCTTGACAATAACACAATCTGCCTCATGATTAAGCCCTATTACTGGGGTCCTCTGGTCCATACTGCTCATTGTACAGGTGAGAGGACAAAAGCCCAGAGACATGAAACAATTCGCCTGAGGTTACACAGCAAATCAGTGGAAGAGGAGGGACTAGAACCCAAATGTGTCAACCTTCCTGTGCAGATATGAGAGAAGGGCCAAGAGGAGATACATCTGGATTCAGTCCCAGCACCATAATTCTAGGCAAGCTATTTCAACTCTGAGCCTCGGCTTCCCTTCTGTAATACAGGCTGAGAGTACCTGCCTCCTGCAGTGAGGTTGGGTGAGTTGGGTGAAATTTCATAAAGTATCTCACTCAGTGTCTCACACAAAGAAACCTCTTAATACATGTCTGTTTTCTGTCCCTTTCTTCCCTGTCAACTGCACCAAACTCCTTCATTTCATTCCCTTCTCTCTCCTTTCTTACCTAATTCAAGCCCACCTTTTTTTTTTTTTTTTTTTTGTCAAGAAGTTGGGAGAAATAAAACATTTTAAAGATGAGAATAGTGGTGATCCTAGGGCAATGCAGCCCAGGTACAAGAGGCTGGCGGGGAAGCCTTCTGAGGTTGCCTCCAGATTCAGCAAGAAAAGGGGCCCCAAAGCCCTCCTGAAGGACCTAATGACATGCTACCTATTTTACATCCATTACCTCCTCAAATCCTCACCAGAGCCATGGGCAGGGATTGCCATTATTCCATCATGCAGATGAGAAGACTGAGGACAGAAGGGTTGAGTGACAAGCTCACCAGCCCTGAAGGCACTAGGCCTTCCTGATCACAGCTCTTTGGGTTCTAATGTCTATCTTTCGTCACTATCCCCAAGGTTGGGTCTGTCCCCACATTTACTTGCCTCTCCTTATGTGCCTGGCACCACCACGTAACAAAAACAACAACAGTTGAGCCTCCAGAAGAGTCATGGGTGGTCTCTGGGGAGCTGAGGAGCAAGGGAGGTGTGGCTGGTGTGGGGACGATGGTGTGGGGGAGGGAGAATATTGGGGAAGAGAACGGAAAGTGATTTCAAGAACAATTGTCACGGGTTCTGTTTGGCTTTGTCTCATAAAAATTCTGTTTTCAGCATTCATGAAATGAGAGTCCAGGAAAGTCTGTTTAGGCAGAGCCATTTCCTGGGAGATCTGACAGTTAACATTTCAGGGATGTATCAGGGATACGTATATATTTCAAACACCCCTCCCAAGGACAGCTCTGGAACCTGCCTGGAATATGTCTTTATGATTAGATGAGGGGTGTATGTGTGTGAGGAGATCACTAGCTGTTGTGTTTGTGGTTTGCTTTTCTCTCTCTCTCTTTCTCTCTTTCTCCCTCACTCCCTCTGAAGGGCTGTTTTCTTTGTTCTGGGAGCTTAGCTCTACGTAGAATGTCTACTAATGGCACAGATGGTCCCAGTTTATTGCCTCCTTACCTGTCTGAAGGAGATAACCTCATCGTCCCCCTGTCCCACCTGCCTGCACCTCTCTCCCTGAGCGGTCCTGTGAGGACTGTGAGCAGCCGCCTCTGCTGCCTTTCCCAAGCCGTCCTCTCCAGAGCCCTCCCGTGTAGACACAGCAGCTCCGACGGCCCCTGCCAGAAGGCAGACACCTCTGCTCCCTGCTCCACCTGAAACAGGAACACATCCCTGGTCTGCTGAATCTCCAGCCTCAACCAAGGGTACAGACCTGTCCTGCCTCGAGGGAGACATGGCAAAGCAATGGGGCTTTTACAGAGAGCCAGAGACAGGCTCTATTTTACTGATTTTGAACAGACTGTGCTGGAAGGGGAGAGATGTGTTTTCATGATAAAGAATGAGAGGAAAAGGCCTCTGGGTTTAAGCAACAAAGTACTGAGTCTCCACTGTAGCCCACCCCCTTCCTAGGACTGCAGTGTCTTCTTTTACCCCCTAGCAGGTGTGGAGTAGGGGTGGAGGTGAGGTGACCCAGTCAATCATTCCATGTTCATTCATTCATTCACTGAGCATTTTCTAAAAGTCTACTGTATTCTAGACATTGTTCTAAAAATCAGAGACAAAGACAAAATTCTTAAATATTTTGAGGGAGTAGAGGAATTGCAGAGGAGTTAAACAAGTAAGTTACATAATATATTGGCAGTTGCAAGTTTTCTGAAGGAAAATAAAGCAGACAGAGGCTAGGGACTCCTGGGACGGGAGTTGGTGGTGAAGGAGGTGAAAGCTCAAGCCAAGCCATACAGGCATCTGGGGGCAGAGCAGCCCAGGAAGCAAGAGCAGCAAGTGCAAAGGTCCTGAGGCAGGCAGGTGCTGCCATAGTGAGAGGCAGCAAGGGTGGGGCCTGACTCTGAGTGAGGGCAGGAGGGGAGGGAGGGGAGGAGGTGAGAGGTCAGATTCTGCAGGCCTGTGGGCTGACACAATGTCTTTGGCTGTTACTCTGAGTGCAGTGGGGGCCACTGGATTGTTTAAGGAGGCTTGTGATCAAACTTATTTTTTAAAAGGTTACTCTGGCTGCCAAGTGGAGTATTGACTGTATGGGGGCAAGGGTGGGAGCAGGAAGACGAATTGGGAGGCTTGGCCAGAGGGCCGGAGGAGAGTGGGTGGTGGCTCAGATCACGGTGGTAGTGGTACTTGGATTCTGGGTATATTTTGAAAGTAGGAGCCAATAAGATTTTCTGGTGGCTTAGATATAGAGGTGCACTTAAAAAAAGAGTCAAACAGCCAGGCGTGGTGGCTCACGCCTGTAATCCCAGCACTTTGGGAGGCCGAGGCGGGTGGATCACAAGGTCAAGAGATCGAGACCATCCTGGTCAACATGGTGAAACCCCGTCTCTACTAAAAGTACAAAAAATTAGCTGGGCATGGTGGCTCATGCCTGTAATCCCAGCTACTCAGGAGGCTGAGGCAGGAGAATTGCCTGAACCCAGGAGGCGGAGGTTGCGGTGAGCGGAGATCGCGCCATTGCACTCCAGCCTGGGTAACATGAGTGAAACTCCGTCTCAAAAAAAAAAAAAAAAAAAGAGAAGAAGACGCCTGTTAAAGATCCAAGCGGAGATGGCCAGGCTAGAGATCTACATTTGGGAACAGTCCGTCAGCATGGCGAGCATCTTTTGCGAGCTGACACGAAGGCATTACAGTTCCCATTTCTGAAGCATTTTCCATGATTCATCTCATCTGGTCTTCACAATAGCCTGTTGAGGTGGAGACAGGTTCAGAACAGTTCCGCACAGTTTCTAAAGCCACAGTTAGCCAGCAGCAGAGCCCAGCAAACAGCTCATCTTCTGGGAGGTAGCAGCTCTTGACCTGGGACAAGTTACTTGGGCTGTCTAAGCCTCAGTTTTCCTCATCCATAATTGAGGGCAGTAACACCAAACATGATTGTCTTCTGAGGCTTAAATGAATAAAAGGGGCTCTTGAACAAATACGAGTCCCTCTTCTCTTCTTTCCCTCTGATTACAGCCTCCTGGCTCTCCCCAGACCCTGCCTTCCAGTAGAGAGGCTTCTTCCCCACGGAGGACCCCCAGACTGTATGGCAGTGCTTTTTGATCACTTCCTATAGATGCTCATTTAAGATGCCTCAGCTTCACCCACTTTCACCTGACTGTGAGCTGCTGCATTTCCCTCATCTCCTTCTAGAATAGTCCTTTTGGATTCTGCAATTAACCAACCAGATAGACCCAAGAACCAGAGTCACCATGTTTGGCCTCATTTCCCTCACTCATTCCCTGTTTCTCTCCCACTGTTCTCTCCCTGTGGGTCAAGGCCATGCTCCAGGGGTTCTGGAATTCCTGTGACCCCACCCAGAAGGGCGGGGGAGGGGGTAGAGTCTACAATAAAATGCTTTCCCCTCAGCCTGTAACCACCTGGGCACCGAAAGGGCTGAGCCGTGCTGCACAATAAAAATATAATGAGAGCCATGTTTGTAATTTTAGTTTCTAGTTTAAGCAGGAAAAACGTTTCAAAAAACAGGTAAAAGGGATTTTTATAATAATTATTTAACCTAATATTATCCTAACTATAACTTCAATATGTAATCAATATAAAATATTAATAATGAGATATTTTACATTCTGTGGGCTCATACCAAGTTTTTGAAATCTGGTGTGCATTTTATACTTAGAGCACATCTCAGGAAAAATCCCATTTCAGGTGCTCAAAGCCACCTGTGGCTAGCGGCTATAGTAGTGAACCCCAAAAGTACAGGGGTCAGAAACAGCTTTCCTAGACTAACCAGTTGCTTCCAAGCCCTTTTTGGTCCAGAATTATTATTATTGTTATTATTATTTTGTTGTTGTTATTGAGACAGGGTCTCACCCAGGTTGGTCTCAAGCTATTGGCCTCAAGCGATCCCAAATACCTGGGATTACAGGTAGTTGCCATTGCACCCAGCTAGAGGTCCAGAATTCTTGAGCCTAAACTTGGCCATGTCCCCAGGCCCTCTTCCTTTTAACCCCTTGTCTTCCTCTCCTGAGATCCCATCTGCTCCTGAGCAGCACCTGGTGTGTCTTATCAGTCCCTGTCTGTTTTTCTGGCCAGGTTACTGCATTTGGGAGGGGAGAAGGGGCAGTACGGATCCTGAGAGGAGGATTAGTGCCAGGGACTGGGAAGTAGACCTCCAGCTAGGCTGCTTCTGAGTGTCCTAAGTGTATCTACAAACAATGGGATCTGTTTCAGGGAAAAGAAGACTTCTTGTTAGGGCAGCTCCCACACTAATTATGCCAAAAGAGTTATGATTTCTCCCCAGGCTGGAGTTATAGTAAAATAACTTCTAGTCCTCGCCTTTAGAAGGGATGGGGATGAATAAAACCCTCTGGACACATTTCCTCATTTTCACTCTTCAGAGACATCTGCAACTGCCTTGGGGTTGCTCCTCTCCTCCCAGGTCAAGTTCACTGCAAGCAAATACATTGATCTTGGAATTCACTGAAGCCTGGAACCATCCTCACTCTCACTCCCCCCTCCCCTCTGTATCTCAGGCCTAAAGCCTGGAAAGGCCTGGGAACATTCAGGGGCCACACCCTGCCCAGTGCCTGCTTCTATCTACCTCCCCTTCCACCCATCTCCCTCCACCCACGCCCGGACACCCCACAGGCGTGAACTCAACCTCACCATTGTTCATGGCAGGCCTTCTTGTGTCCCCTAGAGAACACACCCCCGCCTCTTTTGCTCTTCACTTGTTAATCTCTTTGTGTAAAATGGAAATAATAATAGAATCTACCCCGAGTGAACATGAGTATTAAAGGAGTTGATATGTGCAAGGTGCTTAGAACACATATAGAGGGTGAATATAGGCACTTTTTCCATGATTCTCATAACACTTTCGTGAGATGGGTATCTTCCCCCTTTTTAGAAATGAGAAAACTGAGGCTGAGAAAAGTAAAATGACTTACCTGGGCTTACGGGGAGTAAGTGGCAGAGTTGGGGCTCAAATCTCAGGCTTCTGTCCCTCATTTCAGAATTTGCCTCATCATGTTAGGCAGCCTCACTGAAAATAGAATGAATGGTCCTTGCCCACAGGAAATCTAATCCAGTCAAGGAGACTGTACAAATGCATGGAAAATTCCTGAGATTGTTTGTATCCAGAGCTGTTTCATAACTGGGGAATCAGGAAAAAAGGAGGCTGAGGAATGTGATGGGCTGTCTTGCTCTCTAGGGGGCTATTGTCAGAGGGCTCTTGGCTGCCTGCTCCATGGCCTCCTGAAGGGGGATCTCTGCCCACTCCCTACCCCCCACCAATGTGGGCCTCAAATTGCTCTCCCTGGTTTGATTGACTGCCAGGAAAGAAACAACAAAAAACTTGACTAGATTACCAGGCAGGATATGCTGCTCATGGGAAGTTAAACAACTGCACTTCTAAATAACAGCTCAATATGGAATAGAAGCCATGTCACAAGGCAAGATATGATTAATTGCCAAATGAATTATTGAAATTGGAATTGCAGAGGAGTTCAGAGGAGTGTGTGATTGCTGTGGGGCAGAAATGGTCAGGAGAGGCCAGGGAAGAGGGCTCTGTGAGCTGGGTCCACGCTAAGGGCAACGTTTGGCTGCAGAGCCTGGGCAAAAGGGATTCCTGAAAGGCGGAATGAGAAGGTACTGATGGGAGACAGTTTGACCCTGGTGCCAGGACCTCACAGGAGCTGAACTGCAGACACATCTGCCTACTGCAGGCGTCTCCCCGATGACCCCATTCGCCCCTCTTGGCCTTCCACCTGCTCTCTGACACGACGTGGCCTGAGTTCTAATCCCCCACTTTTCTCTGGCCTAGTGGCCTCCTGTGTATCAGTTGCTCAGTCTGCACAGTGGGTTGAGAGGGCATGTTTTCATCCAACATAAGAGAGAAAAAGCCTGTCACGAGGGCTGGTTGAAGAAACACAAAATCTGTAAGGCTTGCTACAACTCCATTACATTGAGGCTTATTCTGCAGGGGCTCAAATACACAGTGAGCCAGATCACATTTCCTGAAATGTAAGAAAGTGTCATAAACAGAGTTAGCAGTGCCCCGGAACTGCGCCTAAATCCCTCTCTGTCCTGTAAATGCTGTGTAGTCTTGGAAAGCTTGCTTAAAGTTTCTGAGCCTCAGTTTCCTCTCTGTAATATGGGCTGGTGTATGGACATCTCATAGGGTTGCCTTCAGAATTGCCTGGGATAAGTTACATCAAATGCCCAACCTCAGACTGGCCCATGGTAACCTAGCTTGAGAAATGGTGGTGGTTATTAGCAAAGAGTGGTGTAACAGATAACAGCTAAAATAGCTATTTTGTTTTGCAGCCCCCCGCCCCGCCCCGCCATGGACAGTGCCATAAAGGGGGTGTTAGCCTATCTATGCCCCAACTAGCAAATATAGTATGCTTATATCTAGTACAAAGGCTAGAGGATAAAACAAAATGACGAACAAATATGCCAGGCCCCTGGGGATGGGATCAGCTCATGGAGAGGAACAATGGCACGTCAGGATACCAGCAGCATGCTGGTGGAAGACAGAGACTTGAACCCAGGCCACAGGACGTGATACTGTGCAGCCATTATGATGGAATTAGGAAGACCATGCAGAGATGCAGGGAAACAGTATTTTATGAAAATGGCAGAATATGAAACAGTATACATACTCTAGCAGCAACTGAATAAATATGTTAAGGTAATTTTTTTTTGAGACAGAGTCTCACTCCATCTCCCAGGCTGGAGTGCAGTGGCACCATCTTGGCTCACTACAACCTCTGTCTCCCAGGTTCAAGAGATCCTTATGGCTCAGCTCCTGAGTAGCTGGGATTGCAGTCACATGCCACCACACCCAGCTAATTTTGGATTTTTAGTAGAATAGAGATGAGGTTTCCCTGTGTTAGCCAGGCTGGTCTCGAACTCCTGGCCTCAGGTGATCTGCCCACCTCGGTCTCCCAAAGTGCTAGGATTACAGGCGTGAGCCACCATGCCAGGTCGAATTTTTTTTTAAGTAAGAAGAGTTGTGGAATTGGGCTAGTGTGAAAATGAGAGGACTATTCTGCACTTAACCTTCCCTTTAGGATGATCAGCTCTTAGACCTACATAGGTCCCACTGGAAAGGCAGCGGCTCCCCAGGGAGAAAGGGGGTTCTGTGCCTCTTCTCCCCATCAGACGTCCTGGAGGATAAGGCTCCAGTGTGGCTGTGCATTTACAGAGGCGTCAGCAGATACGTCCAGGGAACAGGCGCAGGGCGGGCAGTCCAGGAGCCTTGTGCTTGCAGGAGGAAAGCCGCCCCGAGGGCAGCAGGCAGGGAGGGGTGACCCAGGAGATGCTGGGAACGCAGGCCCAGCACAGCACTGTGGGAGGATGTGGGTCTGAGGACGGCAGCGGGAGGCGAGCCTTTGGCTCAGTGGAAGAAAAAAACTGTCAGGCATTCTGAACCACCGACAGCAAGGAGTGTTCCAGCGAGGGTGATGAGCTGTGGTCCGGGGCCGCGCCTCAGGAGGCCAGGGAGGATGCTGGAAGTGGGCAGAAGAGAAGGTAAGTCTGTGCCAGTGGTTCCCAGACCTGACTGCCCATCACAGCCGACTGGAGGTGCCTGTGAAAATACAGATTCCTAGGGCTCTGCCCCAGACACACCGAACGGGAACCTCCAGCACTGGTACCAGCACCTGCTGTTTGGGAAAGCCCCCGGGGCTTCTCGGGAGGCCGACGGCTGGCCTGGCCCGGGGAAGCGCAGGCTGACACTGCCCCTAGCGGCCTTCGGAGATACTGTGCTCAGACTCGGAGCCTTTCCGGGAGGCGGTGGCGGGCGCTGGGCAGCTTGGAGCACAGTGCTCAGACTTAGAGCTCGCACGGGAAGCCCCTGCCACTCTCTTCCAGCCCCCTCCTCCTCCAGGGAGGCTCTGATGACTGCCAAGAGGTAAATCGAGCAGAACCCCTCCCAGCTGTTCCCTAAGGAATAGTCCGATTGCCTGCACATCTCTCTGCCTCAATGGGCCTGAGCTGGTCAGGCTGAAGCACAGAGTCCAACGAACCAGTCCCCATAATGAAGGTGTAAAGGGAGTCCAGATTTCAGGTGAAAACCCAAATACCACATTTCTTTTGTTTTTTTCCTTTGAATTGACTCAAATACAAATATAAGCCTTCATCTTCTCCAGCTTCAGAGAAATTTACCCTCCGTCACCATAAAATCTCTGACCCGAGATCTAATGCAAGCTGAGGCTTCAAAGAAGACCTCCTGGTGGTTCTGAAGTTAAACTCTCCGCCCCTCGGCTTCTCAAGGGGAAACAGAAGCGGCTACTGTAAGGATGAATGAATACCTCTAAGAGAGCGTTTACCACGGTCCCAGCACAAAGCACTCAATAACCCTTGTTGTTGATCTGTCTGTACTACTATTGAGACACCATCGTCCTGCCCACGATGTCCTTTCAGCCACACACAACTGCTAGGGCCTGGAACCTTCAGAAAGTAGCCAGATGTCTCCTCTAAACTCTTGCTATCTCCCCAGTTTGCTTTCACCAAAGAGTTCCCAGATCCTCCCTCTGTCCAACCCATTCTGGGGAAACATCACTCTCTCAATCTCTCTCTTTCTCACTGCCCTCAAAGGCGTTCAGCATAAGCTCTTCAATGTGTTTAGTCCTGCACCAAGGCATGGAGAATAGTTGCCTTTGAGCAACTTGCGAGGCTGCCAGACTGAAATGGGAGATGGGGAAAATATAGGGAGAATCAATGTCTATTTCAGTGAATGGAGCTGGAATGCAAATCCAGGCATCCTGACCCCAGAGCCCTGAGTGTCCGCACCTACACACACCCGGTGTAACTCACAGAGCCTGCCAATATGTGAACGCCTGCTGGCACTGAGAACGGCCCCTCCCAGGCCTACTCTGCTTTAATAGAGGCTCCAGTGGACAAATTCCTTAGCTCTAAGGGATGGCTGTCTCATGGGAAAGTCTTCAGACCTCGGGGAAGCATGGTAACAAATGTTGAGGAATGGAGCCTCTTGATGCCCCCTCCAAGCATACGCCACAGTCTTCAGACCCACAATAACCTCACTCCTTCCTTCCTTCCTTCATTCATTCAATCAATCAAGTCAACACAGTTTCTTTTGTGTGTCTGCCAGGGCGTGAGCACCACGCAATGCTTCACAGACACCGTGAAGAGCCATGACAAGGTCTGAAGTCACAGAAGGCATGACTTGGGGTTCTGGAATGATCCGTTGGTTTCAAACCCCGGCTCCTGTCCTGCCCCGCCACTTCAGCAGGTTGTAGGCTACCAGGTCAGAGGGCAATGCCTTGATAAAACCGTCCCAGCAGGGTCACCAGAGTAAATATAGGACACCTGGTTAAATTTGAATTTCAGTTATTAATTTTTTAAGTTTATGTTCCAAATACTGTATTGAATGGGAAATAGCTATAGCAAAGAAAGCATTTGCCATTTATCTGAAATTAAAATGTAACTGGGCTCCCTGTAGTTTTCTTTGCTACACCTGTCAACCTTACCTCCCTGGGGCATCCATTCCTAATCTATGTTTCCCAGGAAGCCACCCAGGCTGCATTTCCCAAATTCTGTAGAAGGTGTTTACACATGTACAGCAGTGGCTGTGGCTCAGAGACGATAACAAATGCACCAAACCACAGAGGGATTGTGCACAGAGCACAATCACAGCTAACACCTGCTACTTTCCAGGTCTTCGATGGGCCAGGCACTGACCTGTTTTACCCACATGCATTCATTTAATGCTCGCAATAACCCCATGAGGTCAATGCTATTACCATCCCCACTTCAGAGATAAGGGACCCAAGGCATAGAGAATTAAGATCACACAACTAGAAAGGGCAAAGCCAGGCAGATCTGGGACATGAAGGCCACTTTCTGGCTTGCATACAGCCTTAACTTTTCAGTAAGAACAGGCCTTGAACCTCCACTGAGGAGAAGATGGGACAAGGGCATGTGTTGGTGTAGAGCTGCAGACGGGCTGTCCCATCGGGCCATTTTCCCTCTCAGCATCATGTGACACCACTTGCGTATTCATTCATAGAAACACAGCTACATTGACGTTAAAGTCGTGATGGAGCATCGGGCAGCTGCTGGCCCTGTCTGTCACAGGGAATGTGCATCCAGCGGCTCCACAGAGAAATGGGGATGTCACTTCTAGAACAAGTCCAGCTCCTGTGCTGGGATTCCTCCTCACAGTCCCCAGGCCCCCTCTGTAAGGTTCACTCCCCTTCTGACACATTACACATTTTATTTGTAAGCATGTCTTTACAGCTTGTCTCTTTCAATAAAAAGCAAGTCCCTAAAGCAAGGAACATACCTTCTATTTGACAAACATTTTTTTGAGCATTTACTATGTACCAAGGCACAATGCTAGGGTATAAGACACATGTCCCTATCCACATGGAACTGACAGTGATGGCTGGGGTGGGTGGGGAGAGATAATCAAAGAACCCAGCAGAACACACACAGTGGGTTCTAACAGGGGCACTGGGTACAGAGATGATGTATTCTGCTGGATGCTGGGCAGCGGGAGCAGGCAGGGGGCCATGGTCTTTCCAGAAGGCAGGAAGGGATGGACCTGCTGGATGGACACACGAGATCTGCACTGGGTCCCATGAGCCACAGGGAGGGAGGAGATACACAGGGGCAGGCAGCACTTTCAAGATGTTTTAGGAATGTTGCTGTGTTCTACGTATCTCCCTTCAAGGAGTTCAAGAAAAGACAGTAAATAACTTGAGTCTTTTTGAAATGGCACGTTGGTTGTTAAACAGGGCACTGCTCAGAATGCAGCCCATGAGGGTCCCAGTGTTGCTTCGTAAGCCACACATCTTTTGCCCTCCAGTCTGTTTCAGGCACTGATGACACCAAGCTGGATGAGACACAGTCCCTGTTCACCTTTCCCTCCACCTTCCACGCCCTCGGCTCATCCAGCTTCCACCTTCAACTCCTTGCCTCACACAGAGGCTGGAGGAATTGCCTGAGGGGGTGGGTGGTCACAGGGTATAGCTGGAGAGGGGATGATAAAAGGAGCAGAGGCAGAGGAGGAGACCCACAGGTAGCAGCAGCTCTGTCTCCTCCACCTCTACAACACCGTAGTGCTCTTTCACCTCAAGCCGCCATCATTCTTCATGGGGGACTTTTCAAGGCTGATTGCCACTGCTGCACAGAGAGAGAAGAACCGACTCAGAGAAGAAAAAGAGCTGAGTCCCTAGTTTCCTAGTGATCCAGCTGGGTAGAGTGTGACCCCCCAGCTTCCAGGCATCCCTAGGTGTTTTCTTGGTTTCAGTCCTTATGAGGCCAGCTGACATGGTTTGGCTCTGTGTCCCCACCCAAATCTCATGTTGAATCATAATCCCCATATGTCAGGGGAGGAGCCTGGTGGAAGGTGATTGCATCATGGGGGCGGATTTCTCCCTTGCTGTTCTAATGATAGTGAGTGTGTTCTCATGAGACCTGATGGTTTAAAAGTTCCCTTTTCTCTCTTTTCTGCTCTGCCATGCCAAGACGTACTTGGTTCCTCTTTCCCTTTTGCCATGACTGTAAGTTTCCTAAGGTTTCCCAGTCATACTTCCTGTTAAGCCAAAGGAACTGTGAGTCAATTAAATCTCTTTTCTTTATAAATTTTCATAACAGTGTGAGAACGGACTAATACACCAGCACAGCTGGATTGCAATGTAGTCTGATGGTAGGATCATAGGCAGAGTGTCTCTGCGACAGAACCTACAGAATGTTCTCTTTCTCTTCAGCCCCACACAATAGCAGGGAGAGTCCCAGATTACTTGGCTGACACTCAGAGGTGCCCAGGCATCGGAGCATTTTAGGACTCTCACTTGCCTCCTCCTTCCATCTGTGCACTCTGCCCACTATTCACTAACCCCACAGTGATGGCCACCCAGGAGATTCAGCACGCTCATGAGTCCCACCATCCTTCCCTGTTTCCTGACTTAGAGTTCTGGTCTCCAGTTAGAAACCACGTCTGACAGTTGGGATCTGAGTCACTCAGAGCCCTGAGCCTTATCCAACAGATCTGAACCCAGGTCCCTATAGGTAAGCATGGCTGTGGCAGTGCTCCCTTCCTGCATCCCAGGGGCCTATATGTATTCATAATAGTGCTTTTGGCTGTAAATAATGCAACACATACTATAAAGACCTAAACAAATCAAGATTTATTTTTCTCGCTCAACAAGAAGTCGAGGCGGGTGATTGCTGCTGCTGCTGATCCAGTGGCTCTGTGCAGCCAGGACTGAAATCTCTGGGGTTCTTTTGATCATTTCCTCATGATTTTAAGATGGCTGCTGAAGCACTAAACATCAAGTTTTTTATCACAGCAGGAAAAACAGGGAAAGTGCAGCCATGAAAAGAAAGCCTAGCATGACTAACTCCAGTTTGCTTCTATTTCCCCACTCCCAGGTGGGGTGATATGTTTTGAGCTAACTGCTTTGCTTATCTCTGCACATAGGCCAAGCTAATGAGGGGAAAAATTTAGCTTACGGCTTACCTTTAAAGCAAGGATGATAGTCCCTTCCCCAAACTAACCCTCAAGGAGATAAGGAGGGTGTATGCACAAGTAACAATGTTATGTTAAAGACTGAAACCGGGTGTTTCTCACTCTGTCTCCCAGGCTGGAGTGCAGTGGCACTTTCATAGCTCACCGCAGCCTTGATTTCCTGGGCTCAAGTTAGCCTCCTACCTCAGCCTACCAAGTAGCTGGAACTACAGGCATGCAACATCATGCCTAATATTTTTGTTCCTATTTTTATTTTCGTAGATACTGGGTCTCACTTTGTTACCCTGGCTAGTCTTGAACTCCTGGGCTTAAAAGATCTTCCTGCCTCAACTTCCCAAAGTGCTGGGATTACAGGCATGAGCCACCATGCCTGTCCATATTAAAGATTTAGAGGAGCACTGTGACTTGATCAAGAACAAAGAAATTTCACAACCTCCTTGGACCCTCACTGCCGCCCAGATGTCTGTGATCATCAGTGATCTCTTGGCCTCAATTCCTTTCCTCTTCTCCCATCCCCTAATATAAAAAGAGCCTAAAATTTATTTTAATTTAAGACAGTTCTTTAGGACACTTATCCATCATCTTCTCAGTTTGTTGGCTTTCCCCATAAAAATTGCTTTCCTTGCCTCAACACCTTGTCTGTATACTTATTGGCTGTTGTGTGGCAAGTAGTACAAGCTTCGGACTCAGTTATGAAAGAATCAGAGTGATGCTTGAATGAGAAAAGCAAAGGATTTCCCAGGAACCTCACAGCAGACCTCCATCGATGTCTCATTAGTTAGAACTGTGTTTCCTGGCCACCCCTGTGGGAAAGGCGGCAAGTAGGAAGTGGGTTGGAAATGGGGTTTGGGTAAGTCAAGCCATATTATTTGTCATATCATCCTATGCCAACTTTTATTCCTACTAATCCCTAGCTGATGCTCCTGGTACTTGAAGGGCAGGTTAACAAGAGCTTAAGGGGGCTTCCTCCTAAGGAGGAGGCTCAGGGAATCCAAAGACCCTTGAAGAAAAACTGTTTTCTATACTCAACACTCACAACACAAGACACACGAGCTTTGCTCACCAAGACATTCACTAATTCTCCATGAACACCAACTGGATGACCTACAATTTAAGTCAGTTCTGACAGTGACTACCCAAAGTTAGCACAGACCCCGCATACCCCTCAGTCCCACAACACTGTAAGCACTTCACACAATAATCACAAGTCCCAGGCCTCCAGTACTTCTGACCAACTCAGCTCCAAATTATGGGTTCCCATGACTTCTGCTCAGGTCTGATAATTTGCTATCAGTGCTCGCAGACTCAGGGAAACACTTTTCCTTACTGTTACTGGTTTACTACAAAGGATACAGATGAATAGTCAGATGAAGAGACATACAAGGTGAGGTCCAAGAAGGTTCCAAGCACAGAACTTCTGTACTCCTGGAGTTGGTTTGTACCACCTTCCCAGCATTCACCAACTCTGAAGCTCTTTGAACCCCTTCCTTTAGAGTGTTTTTTTAAACCAAGATTCCATTACATAGGCATAGTTGATTAAATTATTAGTCATTGGTGGTTATGTCCATCTTCAGCCCCTCACCCCCTCCAGAGATGTGGGGTGGAGGCAGGAATGGTGGCCAGGGCTGAAAGTTCCAATCCTCTAATCACAGGGTTGGTTTCTCTGCAACAAACCTCCACCCTCAAAGAGTCACCTCACTTGCATAAACCAAGGTATGGCTGAAAGGGCCTTATTATGAATAACAAAAGACACTCCTCTCACTCCTATCCCTCAGAAAGTTCCAAGGGTTTTAGGAGCTCTTATGCCTTGGACTGGGATGGAGACCAAATATATATTTCTTATTATATCACAATAACACAGCCTTCAAGACACAAAGTTATGAAGCCACAAATAGTAGGAAAGCAGGTGGGTGGATAAAAATGTTGAATCTGGTCCTGCCTCAAACTGAATTGTGTCAGTGCTTAGCAGTGAACCAGCCTTGTCCTCATCCCTGGATGAGGTGCCCAGCAAATGTGTCCATGAGCAGGAGTTACACATGGAAGCAGATCTGTAACAACCCACCTCCTTAGGGTTTCTTCAGCACTTCCAGAGATGAGGAAGAAATGACTCCTGAGGCTTCTCAGCCAATTTTCCCTCAAACATCCATTCCAGTCATCTAGGAATAGTTAGTTCCACTATACTCCACAGAGATGAAGAGAGCACACACTAGATGCAGGCTGTGTATGAGACAAGCTGTAAGGCACTGGAGTGCACCCCCTGTCCTGCCCTCAGGGAGCCTACAATCCAGGCCAGCACTGGTCTAGACTTTATCCACCAGGAAGACAAAGCATCGATCTAGGAAAGCCAGGGAGGGCCCATCCAAGAAGCGACTTGGTTTTTAACATGCAAGTAAATTTTTGTTATTTGTCATATTATGGTTTTAGCATTGCTTAACTTGAATTGCATATGGCTGGCAGGCGGGAGACACCCCCTACTAAACCTCACACCTTCAGTAGAGTGCTCCCCAAGAACAAGCACTGTGTTTATTCTCTTTTTTTCACCAGCATCTAGTGTTCGAGTGTTAGGACTCAAATGCCTTCATGCAAACCTGCTATACCGTGTGTGCCCTTGGGGCACATATATTCTTTATAGTATCCTTCTCAACCAAGTTGCAAGGTATCAAGTTTGTGAGCTGTGTCACAAATGAGTAGTTACTAAAAATAGTTTAAGTAGCCATATTAGCAACCATTTTTTTTTAAATTATGAAATATTGCAAGCAGCATGGGGTGACTCATGCCTGTAATAGCAGCATTTTGGGAGGTCAAGGTGGGAGAATTGCTTGAGCCCAGGAGTTTGAGATCAGCCTGGGCAACTTGGCAAGACCTAGTCTCTACAAAAAATTTAAAAGATTATCTGGGCACAGTGACATGTGACTGAAGTCCCAACTATTCAAGTAGCTGAGGCAGCAGGATCCCTTGAGCCCAGGGCGTTGAGGCTGCAGTGAGCGAGCCATGACTGCACCATTGCACTCCAGCCTGGGCAACAGAGCAAGACCCTCTCTCAGCAAAACAAAACAAAACAAAACAAAACAAAGAAATATTTCAAACATACACACATTTGCTTTAAAAGAACTTAGAGCCCACTCAGCCTAATGTGCATAACAAGGTCACTATTATCACTACTGCTCTGCATCACTTCCTTAGTGGGTCAGAGAGAGGAGAGCAGCTCCAGGTGTGTGGAAACAGACGTCTTTGTTCCTAATCCAGACTCAGGAGACATATATGGGTTTCTAAGGTGGTCATGCCTTCTTTTTTTATTGATATATATTAGATGTACATATTTTGAGGGTACATGTGATGATTTTATACGTTCATATAATCAAATCAAGGTAATGGGAATATCTACTACCTAGTCATACCTTTCTTGACTTAATGGACTTAATGACAGGTTTGAATCCAAAGCTTGTAAACTGTGCTGCTCCCTGATACCCTGGGAGTTACAAGTCTAGGCAGAGCTAAATAAATACTAATCATCTGAGCCAGGAGTTATTTGTGTTTGGCTATGTTTTTAAATGACCTCTTTTCTCTAAAACAGGCCTTGCCTGAGATATCTTGGGCCAGTGCTCAGAGGACCTTTCCCTGATCTCTAGGAGGCAGGGGTGGAGGGATAAAAGTGGAAAGGTGTGCTAGAAAGTATATGGGTCTGGGACTCTGTGGGAGTGGACAGATCTGAGCTGGAATTCTTCCTCTGCAGTTTCTAAAGGACCAGAAGAAGGGAAGACAAAGCCAGTCCCTGCAGAAGGGCAGCTGGACAGTCACACACCCCTGACTCTGCCTGTCTCCACCCTCACCCTCACCCCCAGTGGCAGATGAGTGAGGCAGGAGTAGGCAGTTCACTCAAGGGTAATCAAATCACAGTTTGATTGATTGGTGCCCCTAACATGGACAAAGAGGTTAGTTCTTAGCCAGGTCAATTAGATTCTCCCTCTTTAAATAGGAACTCAGAAATCCGACCCCCATCAGCCAAAAATTTTAAAAAGCTAGTGTGCAGGAGAAGCTGCAGCCAAAAGGATCCCTGAGGCAGTGTGAGGGGGCTGGGCCCCTGCCCTCTCCTCAAACTGGATGGAGGGCTGGGAGGGAGCAAGCTGTGGGCCTCACCCTGCCTTGGCTCTGCCAGGAATGGCTGGCCAGGGATGGGCTGCTTCACAGGTCACCTTCCAGGAAGCCACACAGGGCCAATGAGGGGTCTCAGGGTGCTGAGAAAGGAGACCCTCCTAGCGGGCAGATTTTCATCATGCTTCTGCTGTTTCCGTAACTAGCTGTCATCTGTGGATAAATGCATATTAACCTGCCTAGATTTCATCTGTGAAATGGATTACTGAACTTGATGATCTTAACTGATACTTTCAGTTAGTGAAAGGTGATTTGAGAAAAGTAACCAGGAAAAGAGTATGCATATATATATGCGTGTTGGGGGCAAGCAGTTCCTTTTGGTAGGATGGTAAGAGAACCTTCTTGAGGATGTCACATTGGAGCTACTGAAAGTGAGGAGCCAGCAGCATCCTTAGAAGACAGAGAGTGGTGTGGATCCAGTGTCCAGCAGTCCAGCATCACAGAACATGCTTTTTGGTGTGTGAAATAAGAGACAGGAGCAGGGAAATACTGGGCAGAAGAGGGTAGTCCCAGCAAGGGTCACACCCTTAAGCCTAAACCTGCAGCCCAAAGTGAGAATATGCATTCCTGTTTTCTCACCCAAAGGCTGGCTTTTACAAAATCACCCTGGCTCTCCCCTCCCACATCCTGTACCCATAAAAACCCTGTCCCCAGCAGCAGAGCAATGAAGAAGGAGAGAAGAGAAGCAGCAGCCAGATATTGGAGAGAAGTAGCTTGACTTCAGAGGGATGACTTGATGGCAGGACTTCAGAGAAGGGTTCAGAGAAGAGTTTGGCTGAGGATGGCCAAACTCCAGGGGAAGACCACATTCCCACTCCATCCCCTTTCCAGCTCCCCATACTGCTAAGAGCCACTTTCATTGCTCAGTAAAATCCTCCACATCTACTACCCTTCAGTTTGTTCACATGACCTGACTGATTCTTCCTGGATGCTGGACAAGAACTCAGGTACCAAGAGGGTAGGTGCAAAAGGCTGTTACCCTGATCTTCCACTGAGCTGTTAAGCACTTAAGCTGTCCGTGGATGGCAAAGCTAAAAGATCACACTGTAATACATGCCCTCTGGGACTCTGGGGTCACAGGTACCACTTCAGATGCTGCTGCAGGGCCACATACAGCTCTACTCCTGCCAGAACCCAGAAGCACTCATCTTGGCCCCTGTACCCACTCATCTGTGTGCTCCTCATCCCAGTGAAACTGTTTGCAAGTCCTGCAAAAGGGATCATGGGAACTATCCCATTTCAAGAAGACATACGTCTTCATTCACAAAATTGTTTTGAATACCCGCAATGTGCCAAGTACAAAAGTAAGTGCTGGGGAAGAAAGTGAAACAAAAGAAAAGAATAAATACAGTGTCTGCCTTTGGGGAGCGCTTCACTGAAAGTGTGAAGTTTGGTGGGGAATACAGCTGTGGGGCTGGGGTTTATCCATTCTGGTCCCTCCCAGACTAAAACTGATGCCTTTTCATCTCTCATGGAACTACCAGCAACTCTCATTTCCCAAAGAGGATATAACATGTAGAGGAGACTGCTAGCAATATGGGTAAGGACAGACTAAAATGTAGTTTAAGCATTCAGGTGGCCATGAGAACAGGACACACAGAATTCCCAATAGGAGAAACCTACTTTGGAAGCAACTATTTATTTAACACATTTTATGGAACAGCTACTGTAGACCTGATCCTGTTCTGGGCACTGAGGTTAGAGTAGGGAGCAAAAGAGACACTGAATTC
This sequence comes from Sapajus apella, assembly GCF_009761245.1. Lineage (NCBI taxonomy): Eukaryota > Metazoa > Chordata > Mammalia > Primates > Cebidae > Sapajus > Sapajus apella. The sequence goes on along the minus strand of NW_022436965.1, from coordinate 14,544,033 downwards.
GCACCTGTGAAGCTTATATTCCAGTGTCAGGAGACAACACATTGCCAAGAAATCATGTGTGTGTGCACACAATAGATGGGGACACTAACTATGGAGGAAGATGAAGCAAGGTAAAGAGGAGGGAGGGAGGGTGGGGGGATCTCACATAGGATGGTCCCAGGAGGCCTCTCTGAGAAAGCAAAGTGTGAGCAGAGCCTTGAAGGATGCAAGGGATCACCCATGGTGCTATCTGATGGAAGAGTTTCTAGGCAGAAGGAGCAGCCACTGCAAAGGAGCCACCAATCCACCAATCCAACATTTCTGCCTTCTGCCTGCTCCCTCATCTTGAAACATAGAAACTGCCCTTAAGGGTTATTATGTACGTAAAATTACCGTGAAACAAATAATTCTCCATTGAATTACACTGAAATTTCAGAGATGCTCAGCCTTCTCTTTGTTTAGTTTTCAAGTGTCAGTGACTTCTAAGTAAAGGGCAAAATCACTTCTCCCATCTCCTCTGTGTCCTCAGGGTCTCTGATAGGAGGCTACTTATGTATGAAGCGTCAGGGTATCCTTAGGGCAGCCCACTTTTGAAAGAAGCCATTTTTTACTTGTTTAAAAAATAAGTAAGTATCTATTCATAAAGTGAATCATCACCCCTGATTCATCCCTGGTGAGGGCTGGGAGCTTAGAACATGGAGGATCCAGCTGTGTTTGGTGGGGTGAGAAATTTATAAAGGTCTCTGTCCTCCCAGTACTTGGGCAGGTAGGCAAGAGGCCTGCCAGGTCCAGTGGGCTTGAGCTCATTTAACCAGATATTTGGTGTGAGGATGGTAGCTTGAGGCTGCTGCCATTCCTTCTGAGCCCTTGTGTTTAGGGAAAATTCTTAGAGATACTTTGTAATGCACTGTGGTAAAGAATTTGGATTCAGGGATCAAACTCACTTCGTTTCTTTTTAAAAAAAGATAGCAGCATGTACTTCATGGGGCTTTTTAAATTGTAGCATACATACAGAAAATTGCATGTAATCCAATTGCACATCGTGCAACTCAATTAAGCCTCACACATTGAACACATGCACTTTACTGGTAGAGACTTTGTTGTTTTTGAGAGCTAAATGAAATAATGCAGGCAAAGTATTCAGCACGGTGCTTGGCATGTAAGAAAACTCAATAAACAATTACTATGCAAACACAAGGCCTTGTTATCTGTGTGAAGTTTAGGGTATGAACCTTTAGAGGTTCTCCTGGGGCCTATCTGTCCATTACTACCCACCTCCTCTCAACCCTCTGGGTCTCAGAATGAATGAAAAGGAGGAAAAGAAGGGACTCAAATGTTTGCCTGAATGAGACCAAATGCTTTTTAAAGACCTCTGCAAAGTAGCTATCTGTTCTTGAAGCTACAAAGCCCTGCCTATAATGAATTACATCCAAGGACTTGTGGGCAGAATAGCCATTCTTACTGATGGAATAGATTTAAAACGTGGTCATGAATAGGACTTGGTGGTTGGCTAGGTGAGGTAACACATGCCCAGCCTCCTCCCGTCAGGTGAATCAGGCAATGCAGATACCAAGCAGCCTAGTGAGCATCCCAGGTGCCCAAGACTTGAGGGCCCGGAATGGTCAGCACAGCACATGGGGGCTTGTGGAGAACCTCCCTGGTCCTTGTGGGAGCTGAAAGTGGGTAAGGCTGCCCTGGTTGCCTCATACCAAGTGGCTAAAGTGAAGGGACTGAAGCAGAACTGTCACACTCCTCTAGTCTATAAATAAACCCAGCCTGTAAATATTTATGTGCCTCAGTGCTGGGACACTGTCATAATCTCTCATCTTCCCCCCTTCTGAAGGGCAGCTCCTGCACAGTCTGGCTGCTGCATGGTCAGAAGAGAGAGAGAGGGGTGTCAGGGGAAGTAGGGAGAGCTAGATATATTTTTTTCTCTTGCCTAAAGAAAAGAAGACTTGGATTCAAACATTTATCTCTCATCTGCTAAGCACAGGCACACAGAGATTTAAAGGTGCATCAGCCGCAGGTGGAGCCCCACAAGGGCTCCAGTGTGGTGAGGACACAAGGACATACATAAAGCACTGATCCAGGAAGACCAGTGATACCTTTAGCATGGCATGCATCAGAGTGCTGTGGATGTATGTGGCAGAGAGGGATTTCCATAGTGATGGTGGTGGTGCAGGGGTGGGAGTAGGGAGAGTGTGCTATTGATATGGACAGAAGATGGGGAAATACTGGGTAGAAGAGGGCAGCTCCCTAGCAAAGGCCCCACCCTCTAACCTGAAAATCCATGGCCCTAAATGGGAACAGGTATTCCTGTTTTCACACCCAAAAGTTGCCTTTTGGCTTGCCACACCCCCCTATCCTGTACCCATATAGACCCCAAACCCCAGGCTTCATGAGCAGATGAAGAGAAGAGCAGAAGAGTGGCAGAACATCATGGCAGAGAGAGAGAGAAGAGAATGAGCATCTGAACATTGAGAAGAGTTTGGCTGGGGTGGTCGAAGGGGAGATTGGCCACTGGATGGCCAAATTCCAGAGGAAGATCATTTCACTACATCCCCTTCCCAGCTCCCCATCCATCCCCCTGAGAGCCACTTCTACCACTCAATAAAACCCCTCCACTCACCGTCCTTCAAATCCGTGTGTGACCTGATTCTTCTTGGATGCCAGACAAGAACCCAGGTACCAAGAGGGCTCTAGCTGGTTAACACTTAAGCCATCTGTAAATGGCAGAGCTGCACACTGTAACATGTGCCCACTTGGACTTAGGGAGTCGCAGGCACCCATCCCTAGATGCTACCGTGGGGCTGGAGCCCAAAAGTGCCCTCCCCTTGCTCCTGCACCTGTCCATCTGTATGCTCCCCATCCCCTAAGGGGTTTGAGCACACATGGCAACCAAACAGATGAGCCACACCCCTGCCACACATCCTGCAAAGTGGGTCAGGGAACTCTCTGTTTCACTATGAAATCTTGGGAGGTTTCCATGGTGAAAGGACATTCCTGGAAGAGTGTTTAGGTTGTAGGCAGGCTTACCAAAGGATATTCCAGGATGTTCTAGAGGCTGAAATCTGTTTTTTATTCAACAAATATCTGGGTGCCCACTATCTGCAGTGCTGAGTATAATATGCTTAAATGTCAGAGGAAGGGGCAGTAGAATTAGGCTAGAAAGGTTAAGGCTTGCCCATTTTAAGAGGACTTAAAAAATCAAGCAGAGAAAACAAGTGTCTTAAAACAAAGTGGGAGGGCTAGGGCAAAGACACACCAGCAAAGGATAACTGCATGGATAAGACCCTTTCTTCCGAGAGACCTCAGCCTGATCCTTTGAAAAAAATTTCCTAAATAAGGGAAGGAAGAAGATACACAGACACAGTGTCATTTCAGGAGGAGCCATTATATTTCTGTGGCAAGCCAACTTTGCAGAAGGTTAATGATACAAATGAAACTGGGGCTGCAGTAGCTCTCAGAGGAGGCACAGAAAGTCTTTCATCAATCCTTTAAACTATAGGAACTATGGGGGACTTTGTCCTGCTACAGAAAGGTAAAGTGCCTCACACCCAAGGTTGGCAGAAGGAGCTGGGCAAGTCTCTTCTGGTGAACTAAGCAGTATCTGAATACACAGAGAGAGAGAAGAAAACAAGGACCCAGTGCCCTTCTCAAGTCACTGTTGACTGATGTCCTTAGGGAGTGGGGCTGGAGGCTGGGGGTTGGGGGTAGTCTATTAAATCACAGATAGTTTTGATTAATCACTGCTGACTACACCACCATAGGGCTGTTTGGGCAGATTTCCCACTTTTTTTTTTTTTAAACAGGAATAAAACAATGATACCACAGAACACAATAGAAGGCATACTTACTGATGCTTTGAGGGAGTGTGGGGGAAATATACTTAACCAGAAATCTTCTCCACAAAGGTAGTAGAGAAGCAAACCACCTTTGTTGCTATCAGTCTTATCCTTCACAGCCCTCATGCAAGACACTTTTTTTTTTAATTGCATTTTAGGTTTTGGGGTACATGTGAAGAACATGCAAGATTGTTGCATAGGCACACACGTGGCAGTGTGATTTGCTGCCTTCCTCCCCTTCACCTATATCTGGCATTTCTCCCCATGCTATCTCTCCCCACCTCCCCACCCCCCCGTCCCTCCCCCATTTCTCCCCAACAGACCCCAGTGTGTAGTGCTCCCCTCCCTGTGTCCATGTGTTCTCATTGTTCAACACCCGCCTATGAGTGAGAACATGCAGTGTTTGATTTTCTGCTCTTGGCAAGACACTTTTATTATTGAATAACCATAAACCAGAATGTGATGGGTCTCACAGGCAATTGCCAAGAGATTCCAAAGACAGAAAGGAATCTCATCACCCTTATACAACCAAGCAGACACATCCCAGTACATATGTGTTCTCAAAATAATCACTAGTCCTCAAGATAGAGGACTTGACAGCACCTTTTGTCACACAGAGTTTCTCCCAACTTTATCTTGGTAACTGGGGAGACCACCTGTGTTGGTTTTATTTGGAGAAAAACAAACTTTCTATATCTTTATGACAGAAGGTAGTTTAGCAAAGTGGAGCAAGGAGCCCACCAAGTTATACTCTTACCCTCCCATAGGAACTGGGAGATAGGGACCTATCTTCCTTTATGTTTGCATTTCAAAAAGATGACTCCTTGAGGAAACCTGCCTGAATTACGAAACTTATTTATCCATTGTGGAGATTTACATACATTTGAAAAGAACAGAAAAAAAATAAATTCTGAAAGAAAAGAGGGAAGGTATTTTCTCTTATTTTCAACAGGGAGAGTTAAGCCTCTTATTTTTAATTTGTATTTGCCCTTACAATCACCTTCCTGTGTTACTACAAAAAATCACATTACAATCTCCTAATTATTTGTACCTTTCTTTGGGCATCTTGCAGTTGACTAAAAATTCAGCAACTCCATAGCAAAATGCAAACAATGCAATTACCAGAATCACAGCATGATGAATTTTAAAATTCAGTATAATATTTGCCTTGGAGGAATAACCTTTAAACATAACAGGCATTCACTTTTGTTTATCCATCTGTGCTGGAATTGGAGAGAACTTGCATCTCAATGTTAATCTAGTGACATTAAAGCTGTCTTTTGCAGTTTCTGTTTGTCTATTCATTAGATGCTTTTCTACATCATCCTTCCAGTCAAACCAGTTAACTTTTCTTGGTGTCAAATTTAGAGCTTGAGTGTCTAGATGCATATTTATTACTTTCGTATTATTGAGCATTGCTAGTGAAAATGATCCCACTTACACTCTGCTAAAAATCAGATCACTGGACTTGTAAGTCCAGATCATGTTCATCCCAGGAGCAAATTTAAAGGTGATTGGTGATACATAGCTGTGAGGACATTTACTGAGAGTGCAGAAAAAAAAAAAAAAAGTGTAACAAAAAACACTGTTTCTTTTCTAGTAAATATAATTAATTCTCAAATTAATTGGAATAGCCACCACCATGAATAGGACAGCCAGGCAGCCTGTAGGAATAGTAATACATTTTCTAGAACACTTCCTTTCAGTTGAGTAGAAAACTTGAGTTTTAGGTCCTTTGTAGAAACCACAGTCCAGCTGTCCTGTGGTGCTAGCTTCACATAGGAAGCCTGAATACAGCAGCTTGTCTTTTGCACTGATAGTCTAATGGGTCATCGGCAGCACTTTAAAGGGTCCCTACCTGCATGGTGACAGCCCACTTTTATGTAGACGAAGTCTCCTAGTCCAGAGGGGTGGCAGATTTCCTCTGGCAGGTCTTTCCAGATCTTTCTGACTTTGTCTCAGGGTTTCTGATGAGAAAAGAGAAGCTTTTTTAAGTACTAAATACAATTATGAACAGATTCAGTTAAGTCAGGCATATCATATGGCCTCAGACCCAAATTCATAGGTTCCCCCAATTTATGTCCAAAGAAGAGATTCCATGTTTGTTGCAGGGGTTATTCTAATTTTTTAAATTCTAATTGGTAATAAGGCTAATTGGTAAAGCTGTAGGTCAATTTAACCTGGTAGATTGCTGAATCTTATCCAAGGAATGTTTGGTTTTGATTTTTGGTTTGTTCGTTTTCTGAGTTTATTTGCTCTGCTTGTGCACAAGACCGAAACTTTGAGAGAACTGCCAACATTTGCATAATTTCTGGACAACAGTAAAAGTAAAATGACTTACTCTGATTCAATATGCTTTGATATCTCAAAAGTGGTAATTATTTATAATAGGACAGCCTTTACCTCCGCCTGAGCATTAGGTTTGGAAGAGAAAAAGACTTCGGGCCATCAAGACATCACACACACCAGAAGTAGACAAAAGCACTGTCTGTAGGCATTAACTCTAGGAAATCAAACGCCACCAGGTTCCTGGTAAAGCTGGTCAGGGAGAGCTTCTTGGGCTTACCTTGGGAGTGGTCTGTAAAGAATTTTGCTGACAAGTAGCACATCTCTTTTTCATATGTTTTAAATAATTTTCCCTTTATGGTTGGTGTAGAAAGAGTTTAGTGTCTTTAAAATCCCTCTTTCATAATACAAAAATTAGCTGGGTGTGGTGGCAGGTGCCTGTAATCCCAGCTACTTGGGAGGCTGAGGCAGGAGAATCACTTGAACTCGGGAGGCAGAGGTTGCAGTGAGCCAAGGCCACGACACTGGGCGACAGAGCAAGACTCCGCCTCAAAAAAAAAAAAAAGCCCTCATTTGTTCAGGTGATTTCGTTGATGATATAACAATACTAACCAAGTGAATGGGTACTGTGGCATAAAAATTAGTTTGTTAGGTAGTTTCCATAGTCCATCAAATTTCATTCAGCCACTTTTATAATCCTTTTGCCTATTTTCTTTTACAAAGCACCGTTTTAAAAATGAATAAACGTTTCTTGTTGTATTAAAAGTGAAGCTTTTTAAGTGTGGAGACTGCTGTGTTTTAACAGCAGCTTTTGAAGCTCTGCTAGCAGAATGAACTACCGATATTTGAGCAGGCAGTTGTAAAACTCCTAACAAATCAGCTACCAGTTGGAGAGGAGGCTTTTTTAGTTCTATTCCCTCTATTAAAAAAAATTTTTTTTGCTTTGTTGCATGACAGACACCAAACACATAGTTACCATCAGTGTGACTATGCATACACACACATATAGGTATACTTTAAGTCCAGATTAAAATAAAAACTTTAGACAAATTAAATTGATTAATTAATTAACAACGTTTAATTGAGCAAAGGATGATGTAGGAGTCAAACAGCCCCCAGAACCACGATAGGTACAGAGCGACTCTGGCACTATCATGTGGTCAGAGAGGATTTCGGAACAGCAAAAGGAAAGTGAACAGAAATCAGAAGTGAGGTACAGGACTACCCAGATTAGTTACAGCTTGGTGTTTGCCTTATTTGAACATGCTATGAACAGTTGACTGCCTGTGATTGACTGAAACTCAGCTGCTATAATTGGCTAAGATTCAGCTATTTGTTACAAGAGTAGGTTATAGTCTGTTTACACATCCAGTTGGGTTACAGTTCACTATGTATGAAGAAACTTTTAGGCCAAAATTTAAATATATAAGGAGGCAGCTTTAGGTCACACTTAATTTAACAACTCCTCTCTTTAGGCCATTGATGTAACTCTGACGCTATCATAAATGTTCTCATTTGGACTCAACTCCCGCTGGGAAATGGCAGGGCAGAGGATTTTGTAAGGTAAGAACAAGGACTTAGGTTACTTTTTTGTAAGGGTTACAACAGAAAGGACTCTCTCTCTCTCTCTCTCTTTCTTTCTTTCTGATACAGAGTTTCACTCTGTTGCCCAGGCGGGACTGCAGTGGTGTGATCTCCACTCACTGCAACCTCCACCTCCCGGGTTCAAGTGATTCTACGACCTCAGCCTCTCGAGAAGCTGGGATTACAGGTGCCACCACCACACCCAGCTCATTTTTGAACTTTTAGTAGAGACTGAGTTTCACCCTGTTGCCCATGCTGGTCTCAAACTCCTGGGCTCAAGTGAAAACTGCTGGGATTACAGGTGTTAGCCGCCGTGCCCAGCCAGAAGGGGCTTTCTTATGCCGGAGTCTCCTGTTTTCAGGAGAGGGGAAAAAAAAAAAAAGGAGTCTGTTTGGGGATCTATCTGCTTCCATAAAGTTTCAGTTTAATTATGTCACATTTAGCATGAGTGACTCCATGGACCGAAGATTCTATTGCTGCAGTGTAGGTGGCAAGGGCAGTCTTTTTCTGATGTTTTTAGAAGGCTCAATCTCCAGGTTCTAGATTATAAAGAGTTTGATTGCCTTCAGTCACTGCATCATGAAAAGCTTCCTTTATCGGGAAAAAAATGCACTTTGGCATAATCCATTAAAGACTTGCAGCATTTAGTCATTTCAGAGTTTAGGAGCAGAGGACACATGAGGTCTTATTATTAGGGACACAAACCTTCCAGTGACTATTTCATAAGGGGTCAACTTAAATTTTCCATTGAAAGTGTATCTAATTGTAATCAATCTGCAATACCATTGACCAAGGCAATCCAGTAGATTTCAGCTAGCTTTGTCTAATGCTGTTGTATCTGTAAACTTTATTTAACTATTCTACAGCTTGTCCAGTGAAACAAATATCTCTGTCACTGGAGATTTCTCCAGAATGCCCCATGAGGGAAACACATTTCCTAATAACCTCTTAGCCACAGTTATACCATCAGCCTTCTTGCAGGCAAAAACTTCCAAACATTTAGAAAACATGCACTGAAAATGGCAGAGAAATAAAATTCCTCTGTAAATGTCCAAATGCCCCATCAGGTAGCAAAAACCTGACGTTTCTACTGTCTTCCATATACATAAATTGCAGAGCTTTTAATAGTGGAGGCTTTAAGGACTCAGGAAGGACCATGTGGTAATCCAGGTACTCCGTGAGTCCACGTTTAACACCTAATTTATATCCACTTAAACACCAATTTTGTTTCTCCAATACAGGTGCATAGCACTGTTTATTAGATGAGTTATCAGAGGTAATTTCAGTTAGACCACGGAGTTTATTGAAACTGCAGATCTTAACAATCTCAGTAGTGGCTTATCTAGCATGAAAATCTGGCAAAGTATTTCCTTGGTGTTCAATTAATTCTTGTCTTGCCTGGATTGGCAGTTTTATACACCAGTCAGTCCCTCCATTAGAATTCTGGGAATTCTTACCTAGTACAAATGATGTCAGGGTCCTTTCTATCCTTTCCATGAACCTCTTAGGAGACACAATACTTTATCAATTTACTTGTTTCTGAAGAGCTTTCAGAAAATGCATCAGGGCTGGGCACGGTGGCTTACTGTAATCCCAGCACTTTGGGAGGCTGAGATGAGTGGATCTCTTGAACCCAGGAGTTCAAGATCAGCCTGGGCAACACAGTGTGACCTCATCTTTAAAAAAAAAAAAAAAGGAAGAAAGAAAAAATTAACTAAGCAATTAACTGTGGAAACAAAATAGTCATGGTTAAAGACACAATGGAAAAATAAATTTGGTTATTTCTGTTGCATAAAACAGTGTAGCTTAATAACCATAATTATAAGTGAAAACATAATAAGACATCAGAATTTTAGAAATCTCTTATAATTTTGAAACATATATTAACATATCCATAAAAATATAATTTGAAGAAGGTTAAACATCATTCTTATTTGACAATGTTTCTTTTGTAATTTAACATATCAAATAAGCCTGTTTATTATCCCTGTTTTGGATGCTACAGGGACCCAATGTAACATCCCAAAGTTTGTCTGAAGTCAAAATGACCTAATTTTGTATCTGAAATTTGAATTTGGGAAGCCTGTCAACTATATAAAAAGTTTAAAACACTTAATCAAAGTAGTATCACATGTCCCTGTAAAATAAGTCATTAATTTAGTCAAAGTGATAATTAAAAGATTTTGAAGGCAAAAACCTGTACTCTTTGATAGAGAGGAGGCTCAGTTTTCCGTATAATCCAAAGGACTAATAAAGACAGCATAAGACAGAATCTATCTCTCTTCTCTTCCCTTCCCCTTTTCTTTTTTGCAGTTTCCTCAAAATGTGAACAAAAATATTTTACTGTATATTATTCATACTACATAAAATTATTCTTTAAGAGAAACTAAATTTTACTTTTGCATTAGTGTATTATCAACACTAAAATTAATTTGAATAAAACTTTACAAATTCATCCAATCTCAGGGGGCTTTTGAACACAAAATATAACAGTTCCATAAACCTTTAATAACCTCTCACAAACTTTTTCTATTTTTTATTTCCCCCAACTTTTATGCCCCATGTAGTTTTATCTATATCATATTTTATTCCTTCAATTTGAAACAAACTTGAAATAACTTCTAAACTAGACAAAATTTTTTTTCAACATATACATATCCTCATGCCTTTACAACTTTCCTCACCAAAAACATATCTTCCTTTTTTTAAACAAAATACATTCTGTGTATAAAATTGCTTCTTTTTTATCTGGTAGTTTTATTTACATATGTTAATCTTAATTTTAACTCTTAATAATGCTGATTTCTAGTGAAAACCTAGGAAGTAATTTTGAACTGTTTTATATCAGTGTTTATAGATGAAAATCAATACCTAATGTTTTAAAAAATATGTTTCTTCAGTTTTTCTTGTTTATTAACAGATATAAATATATTTAGCTTTTCTATACTGTGTAAAAATAAGATGCTGAGATATATAAACTTAAACTTAGGTTAAATAATCAATGTTTCAATATTTTAACTTACTTAGAAATAACTCAAATATTTTGTGGTTATCCATTGCTTAATTTAACAGATTAAAGATTTTAAATTACTGAAAAGAATTTTGAAACTATGACATAGGTACCCTCCCTAACGTCTTCTCTAATAATCCTGGGTCCTAAGTACCGATGTGGCACCCAAGGCAGTTACGTAGTGAGGAGTTCATCAGGGTCTTGAATTTACACACCAGGCATAGAGCTCAGAACAGAGGAGAGCTGTGAAGATGGTGCCTGGAGGATCGAACCCCTCCCAGCATGGCTAGCTGGCAACACTGGGTCAGAAAGAATGGTGCCATTTGGAGTTGGCTCTGCTTTGCAGATAGTGGTCCAGGCACTGAGGACATATTTCCAGGCTTCATCATGATTACCTTGTTACCAGCAGAGAATCCATGTGGGTCTGTAGCAACCTCAATTCTTGCCTCTTCAGAAGAAAGAATTTGACTCAAGGGCATAGGGTAGAAGAAGAGACAAAAGCAAATTTTAAAGCCGCAGTGAAGTTTATTAAAAAGCTTTACAGCAAGAACAAAAAGAAATAAAGTACATTTGGAAATACTTGGCCCTCTATATTTGGATGACGATCAAGCAGGTGACTTAAGAGATCAAGTGCATGATTTGACCTTAGACTTAGGGTTTTATATGTTGGCATGCTTCTGGGGTCTTGAATCCCTTCTTCTGTTATTCTTTCTTTGGGTTGGGTGCCCGCATGAGCAGTGGCCTGCTAGCACTTGAGAGAGGAGTATGTTCAGTGTGTTTACTGGAGTTGTACTCATGCTCACCTGAGGCATTCTTCCCTTACCAGTCAAATATCCCTAGAAGGCAATACACCAGTTAATCTCTGCCATTTTGCCTTTTAATGCATGTCCAACTCCTGAGATCTTTTTGGGAAGCTGCTGATCACCAGTTTCAGGTTTTTCTATCTATAGACTGCCTTTCCTTGGCACTGGCTGCAATCAATTAGTATTTTAGAGACAGTTTAACAACCACCTGATCATCACTTGATAGTCACCTGACGTTCCCGGTTGTGGGAGGGAGGGCTCTTCTGCTCTGCTCATATCTTACTAGCTACCTATTGTAAAAACCTGTCCAGATCCCAGAATCCAGAGGCAAAAAACCAAAAACAAGCTCACAGAAAGACATGTACAAGACTTCAACGTAGCCAGCATTCATACCTTAATAGCTTTAGCTCACAGACAAATTAAGCAAATGTCAAAGATACCTTAAAACATGTCACAGAGACAACATAAACCTGTCTGACCATTAGATCCAGGCAAAAATGTCTGAATTATATTTAACCGACAATTCTGAAGCCATTTCTATTTTACCAATAATTTTTAAAACTAGTTTTATAAATCAAATATTACTACATACACATAACACATATAGACATATAGGCATACAGACACACATGACAGAAGCAAATTTTATAGCTTTCATAAAGATTCTCATTTGCCAGCTTTCAGGTAGTTTTTTTTTTTTTTCCCCCATTGAGACAATCAGTCTTCCAATTATCTGTTCCATTGTTCTAAGCAACTGTTAGCGGGGCAATCCTAAATTTGCATTTCTAATGGGATGATTCTTAAGTAAAATAAGGTAGAAAATTGATATCTCAAAAATCAAAGAACTGAGACTTCAGACCTAAATATTGTACCATAATTTGCCCAAACCAAGGAATCAAGATGTAGGTAAAGGCCTAGTTATGACAAGATGGGGGAGAAAAAGCACCTTAAATAAAGGTAAGATTTGTTATATAAATTTAAACCAATGATAAGAGTTTCTAGTGATTCAGTCCTCCTTCTTTTCCAAGTGCACAGAGGCAGACACCCTTACAAATGAAGATTTCCTTCATATATGTAAATTTTTTTTACAAAAGCATTTCAAAGCAGCCAGCTAAATGTCAGAAAGGTGTATTTTGGAGAATAGTTTAGTTCAATATTCAATAGGCATTTTTTTTTAACTTAGCTACTATTTCTTCACTAAAATTACTGAGTTCAGGGTGGAGTCCCTTGAGAAATAGGGCAAAGAAAGCATTCTGTATGTCCGGACTCAGTAGGAATAGCTCTGGAGAAAAAGCAAGCCTACTTTACCTGAGGCCCTACATTTTACAAACCCTTTATCCAGGATAACTTTCTTGTTACCTTTGGGGGTGGAATAGTTATTAAGCCAAAATGTTAGCAGATTTAATTTTTCTTATCAATTAGTTGCTTAAGCTTTTTATTTGCCTTTTATAAAGAGTCTTTTAAAAGAAGTAATAAAAATATTGAAATCGTTTTAGAAGCTCCTGCACATAAATAGCATCCCTGGGTTAGCCTAATTTGGGAGCTTTCATTTTTAAATGCACTTTTTAAAGTGCAATGTTTTCATTTGGAACATTCCACTGTAATTTAAAAATATCTCTAGTAAGGTTTCACCTTCTTGTAAGCATTTGCTGTTTCGAGGGCCTAATACTTATATACGTAAATGTAGGCATAGCCAGAAGGGGGAGTATTCAGTTCTTCAGAAATTAAGGATCCCATTTTTACCTTGAGAATCTTGGCCCTGACCTTTAGATCCCCTCGGTCAACTTAGCCAATGATTTTCTACTACCTAACCGTGCAAGAAATGTGACAACAACCACCGCCAAGGAGATGGAACACAAGAAATCTGAAAAATTTCTGGAAGCTGAAAATTAGACTCCGTGAAGTACTGCCATTTACTGCCAGTTCCTGTCTGACAGTCAGACAACCAAGTCATCCAACTGGATCCAAGCAGTTAATTATCAGATCCAATCTGATCCTAGACACAGTCCAGTTCTTGTTTTAAATTCTAGAACAGAGTTTGTATAAAAATTTGCTCTAACAAACTCAGGTAGGTCAAAACACAAATCCATGTAGCTACAGAATTGAAGAGAGCTTACCCATGATTCCCAGTTGCTGTGAGAAAACAATGAACACAATGGGAACAGCATGTACCTTGCTTGGTTGCTTGATGCTCCTGGGGGTCACTAGAAGCTCTATTTCAGATTCTACTTTTGACACCATCTATTAAAAGAAAAAAAAAATGAACAGAGATTAACTGAGCGAAAGACAATTTGTGAATCAGGCAGTCACCCGAACCAGAATATGTTCAGAGGAACGCTGGTACTGCCATGTGGCTGGAGAGGATTTATGGACAGAAAAAGGACAGTGATGTACACAAAATGGAAGTAAGGTGCAGAAGCAGGCAAATTGGTTACAGTTTGGCATTTGCTTTATTTGAACATAGTTTAAATAGTTGGTCACCTGTGAGCAGTTGAAGTATGGCTGCTGTGATGGACTGAGATTCAGCTTCTTGTCCCAGGAGTAGGTTATAGTCTATTTACACATCCAGTTTGGTTACAGTTCACTATGTACAGAGAAGCCTTTAGGCTGAAAGTAAAACCTGTAAAAAGGTAGCTTTAGATTAAACTTAATTTACTAGTCCATAACTAAGAATTGGAGCTCTAGTAACTGCCATTAACTCAGCTGCTTGTGCTGATTGAATTCCAGACACAAAATAAGCCTCCAAAACTTCATGAGAAGTCACCACAGCAGAGAAAGTCTTCAGTTGTTCTTTCTTAGCTCAGGTCCATGACTCAAATCTGCATTTTGAACTGGAAGTCTAATAAATCAGGCCAGGGCTTAATATCTTCCATTACCATCGTTCAATCATGATCATCTATTTAATCAGGATCTCATAAGAGGGTAGTAGGGTTTAGGAGATTGTACCTCCCAAGTACAATGTTAGGACTACATAATAATGCTTGCTCACAGTTACTTCAATGGCCACACTGACAAATGCTAAGCTTTACAGACTTGTAAGATTGCTGTCACAGCATGTGGGACATGCAAATAAATCATGTTACCCAAGGTAAGACTTTGGGCTTTTTTAGTAAGAATGCTGGCTACCTCTTCCTCTTGCGGACACCCAGGCATTCTCAGTGCAATGGCTTCTAGAACTGATTAAAAAAAACGATTGGCCTATAGTTCAATCCCAACTTTTAAGCTAATATTTCACTAGCAGCACTTTATTTTCATAACAAAACAAGTAGAAAGGTTTTCAAAATTGAGCATCCTCAAGACAGGGGAGAAATTATAGCTAATTTCAGTTGTTCAAAAGCCTCCTCAGATTCTAAAGACCAGGGAGAGATGTTATGCAAATTGCTCATCAAAGACTGCACACTTAGCAAAAGTTGGGAGTCATTGTTTTCAATGCCCTCCTAATCCCCAAAATTGTCTCAACTGTTTTTTATAGAAAGCTGTTAGATATTCAAAATCGGTTGACTCCTAGACTGTAACACTTCACAGTCTTCAGCTGACAATAAATGCTTTAATCTATTTTGTGTTGCTTTTCAGTTTCTGAGTCTACCAGCCAATCATCTACATATTGATTAATCATAGATTCTTCTGGTGGAACAAATTTCTCTTAAGTTTTTCTAAAAATAACTAGAGAAAATAGTAGGGGGGCATCTAGACACTCTTGAGGAATTATTTGCCACAGATATTGGGCTCTTCCAAAAGTAAAAACAAACAAAAATTTAGATTTGCCCACTAGAGAAACAGAGGAAAAAGCGAAATATAAACTGATCACAGAAAAAAATTATTTGTAGATGACAGTACCAAAGTTGGAATAGTTACAGGGTTAGGGACCACAGGAGTTAATGGAACAATAAATTTATTTATGTCTCCAAGATCTCATACAAACCTGTATATCTCTATGAAACTTACCTTCCTTCTTTACTAGAAGTATGGTAGTATAACAGGGTGAATGCCTTTTTCAAATTATTCCTTTGCTGGCCAGGCTCAGTGGCTCATATCTGTAATCCCAGCACTTTGAGAAGCTGAGGCAAGCAGATCACCTGAGGTCAGGAGTTTGAGACCAGTCTGGCCAACATGGTGAAACCCTGTATCTACTAAAAATACAAAAACTAGCCGCGCATGGTGACACGAACCTGTACTCCCAGCTACTCAGAAGGCTAAAGCACAGGTATTGCTTGAACCCCGGAGACAGATTGCAGTGAGCCAAGATTACACCATTGCACTCCAGTCTGGGCAACAGAGCAACATTCTGACTCAAATAATAATAATAATAAAATAAATAATTACCTTGTTTTCCTTTTTTTAAAGACAGACACAGGGTCTCCCTGTGTTGCCCAGTCAGGTCTCAAACTTCTGGGTTCAAGTAATCTTGCCTCAGCCTCCCAAAATGCTGGGATTACAGGCGTGAGCCACCGCATCTGGCTCCTTTTCTTCTATAAGGCACATAGTAACCATTTCAGGTGATCTTTTGTTCAATGAGCTTCACCAATACGCCATCTGGAGTACAAAATATAGTAGCCTTTAATTTGTAGAGTAGGCCTTTCCCCAATAGGTTTATAGGAGATACTGGAGAAAGTCTGAATGCAGGTACCTCAGTAAGAGCACCTATCTGTTTGGGAATCCAAGAGAATAAGGAATAAATGGAGGCTGATCCAAAATACCAACAAGTTGTACTGATCAGTTGCCAGATGGGAAGCAGGAATTTTCTGAGGAAACTGCAGAATAAGCAGCACCACTATCTACCAGTAAAGCCAAGGATGGATGGGATTCAGTAAAAGTGCTTGACACAGATGCTTTACCAGTTCCCACCTCTGAGAGTCCGCCAATCTGTCAATTTTGAGCCATTTGCCAACTATTTTCCTAAATGAGGATTTCGTCTTTCTAGGCTTTCCTGACTCTCCAGTCTCTCCAATTTTGGTATCCTCCAGGGTCTCTCTCTACAGTCCTTCCAATGCCCCGATGTTGTGCGATAACAGCATTCAGTTTTCTCCTTTTCCTTTGCTAGCTTCATTTTTTGCAGTACTGGAATTATCCCCCTTAGTAAATAATGCTCACTGAGCAGCCAACACAGAAGTGTTTAATCTCTGTTTTTCTTCTTTGTCTTGTCCCCAAACTGAGTAGTGGCTGTTGCTAGGATTTGAACAACAGTCTATCCTTGCTATCCTAACACTTTTTTCTTAATTTTGGCTTGACTAGTCAGCAAGAGAGCAGAAACAAAGATTGCCAAGACTAGGGAGTGATTTTATCTGCTCCTGGGTCCACAAACTGCTGCTGGAAATCAGTGGGGGACTCATTCTTATTCTAGGTACACCATTGTAACTTCTCCCACCTTACCTTTAGTGGAAAGGCTTCAAGTACTGCTGCTAGCAACCGCTCTGGATGGATCTCTAATGTGCCCAGTACTATAGCTGTAGGGAGTGGTAATCAATTTCCTATGGTCACGGTGCCTCCTTAGGTGGTGGATCATCCCCAGGTCCTCAACAAGTTTGGTCCATCAAACAAGCAAAATGGGCTGGTTGCAGGATTCCCCACAAGAGTCAGTGCACATCCCTATGTGCAGGGCTGTAAACTAAAAACAAGCTGTGGCGCATTTCTGCAAACTTTTGTGTATCTTCCCAGGGTATGGGAAAAACCCTTTAGATGGATGATATCAGTAGGGGAGAAGGGCACGCAGACGCTTAATGTTTCCTTTGTGCCCAAGGGGCCTGGGGAGCTTCTCAGGGACATCAGGTTTGCTGGTTATCTGAGTTAAAAGGGCTGGTTTTCTTTGCATTAAAATAGGAAAAAGGTAGGATTACATGGCATCTGGGTTTGTTTTCCCATGTTGGTATTTATGAACCTAATATCTTTTTGTTTGTCTTTTTCTAAGTAACTCTCCATCCTGCTGCCTTTATACGAGGACATAGTCCTTTATCTGAGTTCTCAGTTATTCCAGGATCCTGATCATTTTCTTTTTTGCCCTTCTAGCTAAATGGTGTGTGGATGAGAAGGGATCCCTGGAGATGAAACCTGGTTTAAGGCAAGAAGTGAACTTGGGGATAGGCCAGAGAACAGTCAATTCTATGTCCTCAAACAGGGCAGGTAACTCATTTGCAGCTGGAAGAGTGGCATCCTTTTAACTCTTCTCATGGAACCCCCTAAGGAGGGAATCCACTTGTCTAAAAGTTCATCATGCAGCCCGTTCCAGGGGTCAGTCTGAGACAGGGAGGCAGACTGGAACAGAGGGAACAAGAATAAGCAAAGTGGGAGGGTGTTTCTGTGAAGGAGAAGGTGCTCTTAATTCCTATATTTCCTGTTCTTTTTTTTTTTTTTTTTTCAATTTTTACCTCTGGTTATCTAAATCACTTTTAAGTTTCCTCTTAGAATAATATTCATCCCACAAATACCAGTAACTCATTTGCTTGAGATGAGGCCCTTCCAAGAACTTCCACAAATGCAGTAATTTATCCAAATCAAAAGAGCCATCCCTAGGCCACTGCAAGACTAGGATCAGAGAGACCTGCAGGCAACATACCTGGCATCCCATATTTTCCTACCATGAACCTGATGGTGATCTTGATGAGATTTTAGAGCCTGTACTTCCCATGTTATTCAACAACAAAAGCTTGAATTTGGAGACTAATTCATCCAGTTAGTATTTCGAACAAGTAGAGAGGTAGAAGGGAGACTTTTTAAAAATCAGGGTTTCTTACCTGTGTGTGGACATGGACCTTCAGTTGTCCACTTTATTCAGAAACTGCCAGCCATGTCACCTTCATTCCCAAAAATTATTGAGAAAAATTTTAAAAAACCAAGATGTTGTCCCAACCCAGAAATCCTCTCCATAGAGGTAGTAGAGAAACAAAACACTTCTTTTTATTTAATTTTTAAAATAATTTTTATACAAAAAATAGAGACAGGGTCTTGCCTGGTGTCAAATTCCTGGACTCAAGTACTCCTCCTGCCTCAGCCTCCCAAAGTGCTGGTATTACAGGCATGAGCCACTGCACTTGGCCACAAAACACTTTTATTCTTATTACTGAATAATCATCAATAATAAAATTGAATTATATTATTGAATAACCATTTATTTTTATTATTGAATAATCATTAAACCAGAATGTGATGTGCATCACATGCAATTGCTAAGAGATTGCAAAGGCAGAAAGGAAACTCACCCTCTTACACAGCCAAGCAGATAGAACCCAGTACATTCACGTTCTCAAGATAAACAATCACTAGTCCTTAAGAGGACTTGAGAATACCTTTTGTCACTTAGAGTTTGTCCTAACTTTATCTTGGTAATTGGGGAGACCACCTGTGTTGGCTTTATTTGGAGGAAAAACAAACTTTGCATATCCTTATGACAGAAGTTAGTTTTGCAAATTGGGGCAAGGCACCCACTGAAGTTAAGCTCTTACCTTCCCACAGGAACTGGGAGATAGGGACACATCTTCCTCGATGTTTGCATTTCAAAAAGATGACTCCCAGGTCCTTAAGGAAACATTCCTGAGTTGAGAAACTTATTTAGCCATTGAGAAGATTTGTATACATTTGAAAAGGACAGAAAAATTCTGAAAAAATAGTTGAGGGTTGCAGGGTAGGGTTGATGGGGGTGTGTCTTTTCTCTTATTTTTATTTTCAAGAAGGAGAATTAGATCTCTTATTATTTTTAAAATTTTTATTTTGTTTTGTTTTGTTTTTAAAGACAGGGTCTTGCTACATGTTTCGGCTAGAGACAAACTTCTGGGCTCAAGCACTCCTCTTGTATCAGCTCCCCAGGTAGGTGGGACTACAGGTGCATGCCACCACACCCAGCTTTAGGCTTTTCGTTTTTAATTTTTACTTGCCATTGAAGAAGGAGATCCAGGCATATAGGATCCCATCCCCCTTGACTTTCACACTGCATGTCAATAGAAGAAAAGGCTGGCCATCTGGCGCCTCTTAAATCACCTTCCTATAAATAGCAGGCATGGTGTGGAGGAATCTCTTGGATGATATTGCTTTTATTTAAACAAGATCAAGCCTCCATTCCACTCCTCCATCGACCATGTAATTTCTAAAACTGCAAACCCAAAAGTCTTTCACTTGTAATTTCTAAGGCTGTAAACCTAAGATCCTTTCACGCGTAATATCTAGAGTGTAAGCCTATATAAAGGCAGAGCTTCTCTTTGTTAGGCGAGTTTGGCAGTTAGACAAAACATGTCACCTCACTCCCAGGGCATAATAAAACACCTCTTCCTTCCTAGTTCGATGTCCCAGAGGTCTGTTTCTTGTGGCCAATCCTGCTTCACCATCACATTAGGCATAGAAATATTCTACCTGTTTTCCTCTGCCTTTGAATTAGGATCAGATTCTCAGATCTGAAAGGTACCTGAAAGAAAAATTCCATCCAGGTCCCTGCCCTCAGGCAGCTGAATGTTGAAATCATTTAGAACCTGTAGTTGTCTGGTCACCTCTGATGATCTCCAAGGATGGAGATGTCACCCATTTCCACTGGTAGTACCTTTCAGTTTTTAGCAACCAGCTAGCTTCATAGTTTTTTCTTTTGCTCATCTGAAGTCCTTCCCGCTATAAATTAATCCTCAGATAAATAATACCATAAACTAATTAATTTATCATCAGATCTAGAAGATGCCTTAGTGTCTTAACAGTGTCAACATGTGCACGCATTGTCCTCTTTGAAGATAACTCTCAGCTGTGCCCCTTAACATCTACTTGGTCAGTGGAAGTAAACCAGCCATATGATTCAATATTTTTAGAATGCCACTCAAATCCTACTTCTTTCATACAACTCATTTAGCATGCCAGTAACTCTGCCTTTTAAACAATCTTTTCACTATAACATATGCAACAATATACATTTTCGTACCTGTTTTCCTCATTTGTTTTAAGAAAGCACAATGCTTATTTCACAGGATTATTATGTTATGTATAAATTATTTTCCATGCGGTATATCTTACCTGCCTAAAGTTCCATGAAGGGATCATGCCCTTCACTATTTGATATCTTCCATAATGCCTACCACAATGACTAACAGAGCAAAAACTAGGTCTAGTGGGTAAAGGAAAGGGATGTTCCATGGTGACAGATTTCAGCTCAATCTAGGAAAAAACTGTCTAACAATTAGAACCATTCTGCCATGAGTGTCTCAGGTATTAGTGGGATCTTGACAGCTATCAATAGTTAAGTAGAGACTTTAAGACTGCCCATCATGGTGAAATATGAAGACTGTCTGCAGTCAGTAGGATATTTAATTCATTGGTTGCCCTGAATAGAGTTTGAGACAGGTTTTTTTACTCTGAAAGGAAAAAATAAAGTGATTACTTACTGAAATGTACTGTGTCTGAGGTCATGAGGGCTGAATTTCTGTTCAAGTTCTTGACTCTACTGTCCCATCTCTCAGCCCAGAGGAGAGGTGAAACTAGTATCAAGGTTCCCAGGAGATGTTAGGCAATGGAGAAAAAGCACGCACAGTTAAATAAGCAGTTTAAGTCACTATACTGTCTACCATGACATACCAAGTGAAGGTGGGGAAAGGGAGAGAGAAACAGGCATTCTACTTCTGTCATAAAGATTTGTTACAATGCAATCAAATAACTAGAGAGGAGTAGATGCTGAAAGATAAGAACACCTCCCAGAGCTTAACACACAGGGAAGACCATTTTTGGCTTCCACTTGTGGCTGCATAGATATAATCGCTATCAAGGTTTTTCTTTACAAACAAGCTTATCTCTTGCCTGCAATCTCAATTCCCTTTCCCTTCTTCAGTTTTGTTGCCTGCATACAGGAAGACTAGTAGAGGTGATGCTGGTTCAGCCCCTGCCACCTAAGTCCCACTCTCCAGTGAGAGAATGCACTGGACATGTGATGGGGAAGGGGTATTTCAGAAATCTCAATTTGAGCATTTTCTAAACTAGCTTTTCATTGCACCTGCGATGATGGCTATGTTTTGGCTGTGTCCCCACCCAAATTATTTCTCCCGGAATTCCCGCATGTGATGGGAGGGACCCAGGGAGAGGTAACTGAATCATGGGGGCAGATCTTTTCTGGGCTATTCTCATGGTAGTAAATTAGTCTCATGAGATCTGATGGGTTTATCAGGGGTTTCCGCTTTTGCTTCTTCTTCATTTTTCTCTTGCTGCTGCCATGTAAGAAGTGCCTTTCTCCTCCCGCCATGATTCTGAGACCTCCCCGTCCATGTGAAACTGTTAAGTTCAATTGAACCTCTTTGTCTTCTCAGTCTTGACTGTGTCTTTTTCAGTAGCATAAAAAGAGGCTAACACAATGGCCTATCAGCTCACATGGAAATAGGCAGATGCTATGTTCAAAAAGCATAAGTAATAAAGCCATTTTATAGGCCTGTTTGAAGGGAATAAAAATGTTTTGCCCCAAAACATACTTCTTTAAAATATTTTGAGATGGTTGTTCAGAGGACTTGCAAACAGAAGTAGTCCTGCATAACTGTTCTGTGGGGAGAGATTTGCATCTGTATAGAATCTGCATTGATGCAGCCAGGCTTTCTCTGAGGCCCTCCCTACTCTGGATGTAGGAAAGATTAACTGGAAGTCTGACACCTTTAAAGGTCTGAAAGAAACATTTACCATCTATTCTGTCTTAGGGCTGTTACCTGCGAGGTTCATCCATCTAAAGAGCAAGACTGCCTTTACTAGCCAGGCCTCCTCTTCTCCCCTCCTATACCCTGGCTTACCACCATAGTCAGATTTACCATTGTCATCATCTGTTTGTGTCACTATAAAGGAATACATGAGACTGAGTAAGTTATACAAAAAAAAAGTGTATCTGGCTCTCAACTCTGCTGGCTGGAAGAGTGGGTGCCTGGTGAGAAAGAAAGCTAGTTTAAATATAGTTTGTAAAATAAAGTAAAATAAAAACATCTTCAAAATTTAATTTAGACATGTTTGCCTGGGTCTGTTGGTTAGACAGGTTTTTATTATCTCTAGTTGATGTTTTAAGGTTATAAAACTGTTATTTCTGTAATATTAATACTTGCTTAATTTGTCTCTGAGCTTATGTCTTTGATTTTGAGTATTTGGATTCTGGAGTCTAAATATGTGGCCATGATGAGGACTGGGGACATATATGTGTTCACACTGCCTGGGTCCCATCCTCCCTGGCCCAGCTGTTTCCAGGCTATGCTGATAGGGGTCAGATCCTCCAGATATTGTCTTCACAGTCCTATTCTCTGTACTTGACTCTGCACCTGACACATAACAATCACAATTACTTACTTCCTAGGTTTTCCATTAAAAATCAGGGTTATTAAAAACTAAAATTGTAATTAATATGTTATTAAAACTACTAAATATTTAAAAATTCTATACACAAAGTATATATATATAAAAGTCAAATGTCTTTTTAATAAAACATTACAAAAAGATATAAATATATGGATTTTGTTAAAGAGAAAGTAATTTTTTCTAGTGTAAAGGTTTTTAAAATGTTGTTTTAAATTTAAAATACAGTTGAAATGAAATGAATAAAATATTTTGTAAAATTTTATTTACAGAATCTTTTGTTGTCAAAACTAATTAAAATTAGATGTTTATAAACTTTTATTAAAATTAACTTTAATACTAAAAATACATAAAAAGATAAAATTTGTTTTTCCTTTACAACAAAATTTTCATGTCATATTAATAATAGATAATAAAATATTATTGTTCACCTTTTAAGTAAACTACAATTCTTCCCCCTCCCCAAAACTAGAAGCACATTTGCCTATGCTGTCTTTATGAAATATTTCAATTGTTTGAAAAACTACTCCATCAAAGAGTAAAGGTTTTGCTTTGCAAAATCTTTAAGGTTGGTGTGGTGGCTCATACCTGTAATGCCAGCACTTTGGGAGGCCAAGGCAGGTGGATTGCTTAAGCCCAGGAGTTAGAGACCAGCCTGGGCAACATGGAGAGACCCTGTCTCTATCAATAATACACAAATTAGCCAGGTATGTTGACATGTACTCATAGTCCCAGCTACTTAGGAGGCTGAGGTGCAGTGAGCCATGATCATGACACTGCACGCAGCCTGGGCAGCAGAGTGAGACCCTGTCTCATAAAAAAAAATGTTTAAAACAACTGTTCAAAATAGCCTCACAGGTAACTGTAAAACAGTAGTCATTTAGCCAAAGCAATAATTAAAATATTTCTTTTTCTTTTTTTTTTTTGAGTCTGAGTCTTTCTCTGTCACCCAGGCTAGAGTGCCACCCAGCTCACTGCAGCCTCAATCTTCTTGGGCTGAAGCGATTCTCCCACCTCAGCCTCCTGAGTAGCTGGGACCACAAGAGTGCACCAGTATGGCTAACTTTTGTATTTTTTGTAGAGAAAGGGTTTTGCCATGTTGCACAGGCTGGTTTCAAACACCAAATCTGCCTGGTTGGTCTCCCAATGTGTTGGGATTACAGACATGAGCCACCACACCTGGCAAACCTTACTTATTTTAATATCAAATGTTTCAAACCTTTGAAATTTGGCAAACTTCCCAAAATCAATTCTATAATGTCTTTTTGAACTCAAGTTAACTTTCGGACATTCCAAAAAAAAGAGCCCCTGGAAGTCAGAGACATGTTAGGCTTATTTGGTATGTAAAAGTCATACAGGAAGTATTGTCAATAAGAAATAGTGTTTAACAATCTTTGAGTTATAGTTGTGTAAACATGTTAATATGTGTTCCAAAATTGTGTCAGATTCCAAAAATTCTGATATGTCTTGGTATATAAGTCATAATTATGATTATCTTGTTAAATTGTTGTTTGCTGCAGAAATAACAAATTTCCTTGTCAATTGTATCTTTAATAATGATTACTCTAAACCTTTTATATTCACAATTATTGTTTCACTTTGTTTCTTCACAAAAAAAAGCAGTTTATAATCAGTTACTATCCAAACATTGCTGCTTTTTCCAGTAAATTCATGGATCAGACTCTGACAGGTACTCTGAAATACTGAAATACTGACCTCTGCTTATGACTCTGAGATCATATAATTGGATCTGGTAAGAATTTTAAAACCTTCGAAGAGAAAAACTGGACTCATAAAATTGCTAAGCTAACAGCAAGCAGAAGAAGAATTAATTACATGAGGTTGAACTAATGCAAGACAAATGATTTTAAAGTTTTCTCTTTAAAACCTTACTGGTTCTTTTTATGTTATTTTCCAGTCAAGAATTTTTTTCCCTCTTATATTGCTTATAGCAATTGAGTAAAGTTTACTTTTGTAAACAAAATTGAAACATTTACCTTTCTCTCTACCCAATTCCTCCAGAGTCCAGAAACTATTTGAGTGTTCTTATTTTATGGCAATAGAGTTATTTGCATAAGTTTAATAAGAATCTATTTTCTTCAGTGATAGGACGCAATTAGAGACACTGGTTATTTTACCAAGGCTTTGACTGGAATGTCACATTTTAAATGTGACCCAGACTGCTTTGAGGAATTGAGGATAACTTTAAAACCAATAGGCTAGAAAAAAGAGTGGCCCATTATCTTTTTTTTTGTTTTGTTTTTTGGTTTTTTTTGAGACAGAGTCTCACTCTATCACCCAGGTTGGAGTGCAATGGTGCGATCTTGGCTCACTGCAACCTCCACCTGCCGGGTTCAGGAGATTCTTCTGCCTCAGCCTCCTGAGTAGCTGGGACTACAGGCGCCCATTACCATGCCCGGCTAATTTTTGTATTTTTAGTAGAGACAGGGTTTCACCATGTTGGTCAGGATGATCTCGAACTCCTGACCTTGTGGTCCATCCGCTTCAGACTTTCAAAATGCGGGGATTACAGACGTGAGCCACTGCACCCAGCCATCTTTTTTTTTTTTTAAGTTCTGGGGTACATGTGCAGGATTGTTACACAGGTAAAAATGTGCCATGGTGATTTGCTGCACCTATCTACCCATCACCAAGGTATTAATCCTAGCATACATCAGCTCTTTTCACTAATGCTCTCCCACCCCACCCTCCACCAACAGGCCCCTCCCTGTGTCCATGTGTTTTCACTAATACATGAGAACATTTGGTTTTCTGTTCCTGCATTAGTTTGCTGAGGATAATGGCTTCCAGCTTCATCCATCTTCCTGCAAAAGACGTGATCTCGTTCCTTTTTATGGCTGCACAGTATTCCATGGTAAATATGTACCACATTTTCTTTATAGAAGGACTGTCCTACTATCTTGTCTACACTGTTCCCTTTCAAGGTTTCTAACCTTGTGGTAAGAAAAACATGTCACTTTTTGACAGGACCAGGAACTTCAAGATATTTTAGGAACCTCAAAAGAAAAAAAAAAAAAAAAAAAAAAAAAAAGAAAAGAAAGAAATAAATTCATCAAATTTGTGCAAGTATTACAATGTTTGGCTTGGCTTCTAAAGATCAAGAGCATTAAGTCTAATCTGAGATTTCCTATGAAAAGGTCCAGCAAAACCAACTTATAAAAGAGCCAATATGGCCAATCATAATTCTTGCTGCACTTTGTATAAATAATCAGGCTAAATAAAATATGACTAAAACTTATTTTGCAAATGTATTGGTCTCATTATGACTTACCTTTGGTACAAATGGGAGATTAGAGAGAGAAAAATTATGTTTTAAAGAAAACTATAGTACATCTGATATTAGATTCTAGCCCTGACCCTTGTTTTTGAGTTATTATTTGTCTACAGTTTGATCTCAATCCTAAATTCTTTCCTGGCTACAAGTCTCCAAACCAACATTTTCTAATTTATCTCCTATTTTTCGGACTTAAAGTCACTGGAAAATAAAACTGCTTTTCTTAACGCCCTACAAATGGAAGCTAGAAAACTCAATATAAACTTCCAGAGAAATCACCACAGCAACTTGCAATATAAACAGCCTTTGTGTCTGCTGATGCATGGACTACTTAAAAAGTTCACTAGAACACCTCATTCTACAGTACAGGAAAATTTACAATGCCAGAAAATCCAGAACTTGAAACTCTAGAACTAGTTTATAGACAACTCTATGAATTAACTTTTGTTTTTCTTCTGTTTCCAGTGAAATGTATTCTATTAAAGACCTGTTTGCCTGCATCACATATAGAAATTTAGTCCATCTACAATGCCACCTCCTGGAATGAGACACAGCAATTTAACTGAACTGATCTATGCTCAGGACTAAGAGACCAATTCAAGAAGATATGAGATTGTCTATTTAAATTTGCATCCCAATTTGTTTCTCCCCTCCTTTGCTAATCTCTTATCTACCAACCTCTGAAATAAATCTCTCCAAAGCTAATAACTTGGTTCTTAACATGTGAAACTTTCTGAAAGAAAAGTTTCAAAAGGTGGGGTCGGGGGTGGTGCTGAAGGAGATAAAGATTTTTTTTCCCACAATATATTACTTTGACATATTTTGAGATGGTTGTTCAGAGGACTTGAAATAGAAGTAGTCCTACAAAGCCCGTCCTGTGTGGGGGAGATTTGCATCTGTATAGAATCTGCACTGATGCAGCAGGCTTTCTCTGAGGCCCTCCTTTGTCTGGATTTAGAAAAGATTAACTGCCAGTCTGATATCACCCCCCCTCCACTTTTTTTTTTTGAGACAAAGTCTTGCCCTGTTGCCCAGGCTGGAGTGCAATGGTGCAATTTTGGCTCACTGCAACCTCTGCCTCCTGGGTTCAAACTGTTCTCCTGCCTCAGCCTCCTGAGTTGCTGGGATTACAGGCACCCACCACCATGCTCAGCTAATTTTTGTATTTTTAGTAGAGACGGGGTTTCACCATGTTGGCTAGGCTAGTCTTGAATTCCTGACCTCGTGATCTGCCTGCCTTGGCCTCCCAAAGTGCTGGGATTACAGACGTGAGCCACTGCACCTGGCTGAAAGTCTCATATCTTTAAAGGTCTGAAAGAAATATTTGCCTTCTTTCTCTCTGAGGGCTGCTACTTGTGAGGTTTCATCTACAGAGCAAGACCACTTTTGCTAGCCAGGCCTCCTCTTCTCCCTGTCCCAAACCCTGTCTTGCCACCATAACCCCCATACCTTTTGGCCCCATACCTGTGGTACCTGTTGAAAATTCCAGAATAACCATTTGACCTTCCCTTTTTTGTTGTTGGTAATTTTTATATTTTATACTTCTTTGTTCCCTATAATTAAAAAAAACCCTGAGAACTAAATTTTAATATGCATATGCTAATGCTGCCCTATATTCATGGAGTGCTTTTTAATTTCTAAGAGTGCCAGAAGCCTTTCTAGATATATTACTAAAACTGTTCCACAAAACTTTGCAATTCAACAGCACAGAGCACCACATTCCATTTCTAAGAATAGAAGGCTGCCTTTCCTATGGGAACCATGGAGTGGAGCTCATGAGAGACTCTCCTGGGACTCACCAAACAAAATTTGGGAAATGGAAGTGAGGACTTCTAAAGTGTAAACACTGACTAGAGCAAGCCTGTCCAACCAATAAACTGCGAGCCACATGCAGCCCAGGGTGGCTTTGAATGAGGCCCAACACAAATTTGTAAACTTTCTTAAAGCATTAGGATTTTTCTGCAATTTTTTTTTAAAGCTCATCAGCTATTGTTAGTATATTTTATGTGTGGCCCAAGACAGTTATCTATCTTCCAATGTGGCCCAGGTAAGCCAAAAGATTGGAATACCCTTGGACTACAGTTTAGTCTCTAAATATTAAAAATACTTTTTAAAAAGTGGCTAGCTGTTAATAGCAGCTAATTTAGCAGAAAAGTAATTTTATTAATTCTTTCAAAATTCAACCCCTCAAAATTAGCCAGTGTACAAACGTTAGCTATAAGATATGAATAATTATAAGAGATTTGGTCATTCCAAAAAAGAAATCAGGTTCTAAGTCTTGACACAAGTTCTATAAGTCTGAGAAACTGCTTTATATTCAGAAAAGAAATTTCAATAGCTCAGGGTGAAAGAACCAGAAAGGTGAGGGGGGAAAAGGAAAGAAAAGAAAGAGGAAAAAATTAAAAGCCAGACTTTTAAAATCCTCTGCTTCCCCACATTCAACAGACTTCCTTAAGCACAAATCTTTCTGAGTATTCAATGAAAATAATCTCAACCTCAGCCCTCTAAATTCTCTTTGTTAGAAGTATATTAATAGAGCTGGGCCAGGCGCATTGGCTCAGGCCTGTAATCTCATCACTTTGGGAGGCCAAGGCAAGCAGATTGCACGAGGCCAGGAGTTTGAGGCCTGTTGGCTACCATGGCAAAACCCCATCTCTAGTAAAAATATAAAATTACCTGGGTGTGGTGGTGCACGCCTATAATCCCAACCACTTTGGAGGCTGGGGCATGAGAATTGCTTGAACCCAGGAGGTGGCGGTTGCAGTAAGCCAAGATCATGCCAATACACTGCAGCCTGGGTGACAAAGGGAGCCTCTGTCTCAAAGAAAAAAAAAAGAAAGAAAGAAAAAAGAGAAGCCAAGGTGGGCCGATCACCTGAGGTCAGGACTTAGGGACCAGCCTGGCCAACATGGTGAAACCCTGTCTCTGCTAAAAATACAAAAGTTAGCTAAGCATGGTGACTCATGCCTGTAATCTCAGCTACTTGGGAGGCACGAGAATTGCTTGAACCTAAGAGGGAGAGATTGCAGTGAGCTGAGATTATGTAAGTGTACTCTAGCAGGGGTAACAGAATGAGACTCTGTCTAAAAAAAAAAGCTAAAAGTTCTGGCTCCTGAACTTGATTTATTTATTTGTTTAAGACAGGGTTTCACTCTGTTGTCTAGGCTGGAGTACAGTGGCATATCATGGCTCACTGCAGCTTTGCTTCCCAGACTCAAGTGATTCTCCCATCTCAACCTCCCAAGTAGCTGGGACCAAAGGAAAATGCCACCACACCAGGCTTTTTTCCTGTTTTTCTTTTTTAAATCTTATATAGAGACAGGGTCTCACTATGTTGCTCAGGCTGGTCTCAAACTTTTGGTCTCAAGCCATCTTTCCACCTCAGCTTCCCAAAGTGTTGGGATTATAGGCACAAACCACTCTGCACAGCATTACTGAGGTTTAACAGGAAAAGTGTTCATTGGTTCTCTGAAAGCACACATACCAAGGTATAGCAGTGCTGTACACACTCCTGTAGAAACTGCATGCAAGCCAACAACAACAAAAACCTCTTAGTTGGGTGGTATGCCCTCTAAAATGGCCTTCTATGTTCCACACCACTGTGGGAAGAGAATGGCATTTTATGGACGTAATTTAGTCCAGTAGAACGAATGCAAGCTCAGCAAAGTTTGGATTTTCATCTTTTTTTTTTTTTTTCCTGCTACTACTCTCTAGTCAGCACCTAGGGGTCAGCAAACTATGGCCTGCTGACCATATCCAAATCCAGCTTATGGCTTTTATTTTATTTTATATGGTTCATGAGTGATACATGTTTTTTACATTTTTAAATACTTGAAAAAAAAACCAAACAGTTTCTGTGACACATGACAATTCACATTTCAGTGGTTTTACTGGCACAGTGTGACACTGTGAAATATACACTTGATCTTTGTCCTCTTTCCTGGTATACTCTTGGAATGTGGGACCTTCAGCCCCACCCATTCTGGCATCTGGAGAGGGACTGAAGGTTGAGTTGATCCCCAATAATTTCGTCAATCATGCCTAGGTAATGAAGTTTCCATAAAAATACCTGAAAGATTGGGTTTGCGGAGCTTCTGGATAGCAGAATGCATCTATGTGACAAGAGGGTGGTACACTCCAGCTTTACTGGGATGGACCCTCAGGTGCTTAGGACCTTTTCAGACCTCACCCTATGTGGACTTTCATTTGGCTGCTCCTTTGTGTCCTTCAAAATATCCTTTTTAATAAACTGGTAAACAAGTGTTTCCCTAACTTCTGTGAGCTGCTCTAGAAAATTAAACCCAAAAGAGGGTTCATGGGAACCCTGATTTAGTTGGTCAAAAGAACAGGTAAAACTACCCAGAGCTCGCAAATGACATTGGAGGTGGGAGAAGGGGGGAGTCCTGTGGGACTGAGCCCTCACTTATGGGATCTGATGCTATCCTTGCTACAGGTAATTATAGACAGGCATGAGTGGAGCAGAAGAGGGCTCTTCCCCCTGCCCACTAGGAAAGTTGAGTGATGGTTCGACAATTATCACATTGCCTCTCTAAAAGTGATAAACTGGCAGCCAGCGCCAGGGAAATGTTCACTTCCTGAAGGTCCACACCTGTTGCACTAAAGTGTTAACTGAATGCAGACACCAGGGAGACGCAACTTCCCAGGCATATGCATTGAGACAAAATGGCAGTATATGACCCTCAGGGGGCACACCACTGGAAAGAGGAAGGGAGCCTCAGGCATGTGTACAACTTCCTAAACACACTGCACATACTAACCTCCCAAGGGTAAGGAGGACACTGTGCATGTGGCCTTCCCACCCTAAGGGAAGAATCATGGGAAAGGGGCCAACCTGAAAGCCTAAAATCAAGGTTAAACATGGCACTTGACATTACTGCCTGCTTGGGTCTCTTCTAAGGGTACTTTCTTGTTTTTCCTGTTCTAAAGACTTTTTAAATAAACTTTGACTGCTGCTCTGAAACTTGCCTTGGACTCTTTTTCTGCCTTATGCCTGTTAGTCAAATTGTTTCTTCTGAGGAGGTGAGAACTGAGGTTGTTGCAGACTGGTGCAAATTCACCGCCAGTAACTCAGATACCTTCCATCAGTAACATCTCCAGGTAGACAGTGTCTGAACTGAACTGAATTAGAGGACACCCAGCCAGCATCCACTGCAGAACTGACTGGTTGTTGGGAGAATTAAAAAAGCACTTTCTCTTCTCTGTCCTCAGCCATACTTCTTTGTTTACTTTTCCAGGGTTGCTTTCACATACTATAATAGCAGAGTTATGTAGTTGTGATGGAGACTTTCTGGCACACAAAGCCTAAAATATTTACTATCTAGCTATTTACAGAAAAAAATCTGCTAACTCCTATCCTGGAACAGAGGTTACTACCACATAGTGAGCAATACATTTTTTTTAATTAAATCATTTTTTAACTTTTTTTTTTTTTTTTTTTTGGAGACAGAGTCTCACTCCATTACCCAGGCTGGAGTGCAGTGGCATGATCTCAGCTCACTGAAACCTCCACTTCCCAGGCTCAAGCCAACCTCCAACCTCAGCCTCTCCAAAGTAGCTAGGATTACAGGTGTGTACCACCATATTCAGCTAATTTTTTGTATTTTTTGTGGAGATGGGGTTCTGCCATGTTGCCCAGGCTGGTTTCAAACTCCTGAGCTCAAGTAACCTGCCCGCCTTGGCCTACCAAAGTACTGGTATTACAGGTGTGAGCCACTATGCCCAGCCCCCTACAATTTTTGTTGAAGGAATCAAACCACAACATACAAGTGGCTAAACAACTTTACCCATTCCTTTGGAATAACTGCTCATATCCATTACAAACTACTAGTCAAGGTATCAAAAAAGGGAGTAAAGTGAATTATTAGGCTGCTTTTCCACTGAAGCTCATTGTTTCAGGGCCAGGTGTGGTGGCTCATGCCTATAATCCCAACACTTTGGGAGGCCAAGGTGGGAGAAGTTTGAGAGCAACCAGGGCAATATAGGGAGACCTTATCTCCACAGAAAATTAGAGAATTAGCTGGGCATGATGGTGTGTTCCAGTTGTCCCAGTTACTCAGGAGGCTAAGGAGGAAAGATTGCTTGAGCAAAGGAGGTTGAGGCTGCAGTGAGCCGTGACGACGCCACTGCACTTCAGCCTGGGCAACAGAGTAAGACCCTGTCTCAAAAAAAAATTCTTCCAGCTGTATAAAACCAAAGGTGATTATTTCACACAATAATTAACATGGACTGCTACCATGTTTGGGAACTTGAACATAAATTTAATGAGAAACTCTACCCACTTCTAGTCAAAGACTTCTTTCTGAATTTGGACACTGGGAAGTTTGACTCTAAAACTGAACAAATCTGTGATTTGTTCCTTCAAGTAACAAAATCATACACAAATGGAAAGAGTTCTTGATTCTCATATTGAGAAGCTGTAATGATCTCTGGGAAAAAGAAGAAATAAGTAAGTACAAGCACTCAGATATCTGAGACTGAATCACCAAGAACGACTATGAATTTTGTATAGCACAATCTTATGAACAGAAATGAGAGTAACATTTAAGTAGAATTTAGAGATTAATGTGGAGTGAAGAGGTTTATCATCTTCTTCAAAACTACACAATTTCTTAGTGACAAAGTTAGGACTTTTGGAATGTAAATCTCTAAACTCCATATTCTTTGTCTCTATTTTAAGTTGACAGCTGGAACAGATCACTGATTTACAATGTATGCTTTTCCAGCTTTCACTCCCATTACTTTGTCTTGCATGTTGACTATAATAATCCTTATACTTTAAAATCTAATATTTGATCAACTTTTACTTTTGGAACAATATTTTTACATGTACAGAAACATTGCAAATGTAGGAGAGTTCTCATATACCTCACACTCCACTTCTTCTGTTAACATCTTATGTTGGTATGGTATGTTTGATACAATTAATGAACCAGTGTGGATACAATAATATCAACTAAAGTCCATACTTTATTCAGATTTCTTTTTGTTTTTATGTAATGTATTTTTCTGCTTTAAAATCCCATCCAGTTATAGCACAGTATAGTCAAGTCTTCTTAGGCTCTTCATGGCTATGACAGTTTCCAAGACTTTGTTTTTGATGACTTTGACAGTTTTGAGCACTGATCAGGTATTAAAGTACTAATTTTTGGTATTTAGCATCAGGTACTGTAGTATAGTGGTCCCCAACCTTTTTGGCACCAAAAACCAGTTTCATGGAAAATAATTTTTCCATAAACGGCCTCTGTGGTCTATGGAAACTCTTACAAAACAATAACTTTAAAAATTAACAATCTTTCAAGATTAAGAATTAAGACTGTGGAGAACTCTATTAGCTGAAACAATTAGAGCTGGGGTGGAGGTTTGGGGATGAAATTGTTCCTTCCATGTCAGTACATCAAGTATTAGATTCTCATAAAAAGTGTGCAACCTAGATCCCTAGCACGTGCAGTTCACAATAGGGACTGTGCTCCTATGAGGATCTAATGCCGCCACTGATCTGACAGGAGGCAGGGCTCAGTGATGCTCTCTTACCCACTGCTCACCTCCTGCTGTGTAGCCTGGTTCTTAACAGACTGGTACCAGTCTGCAGCCTGGGGGTTGGTGATCCCTGTAGGAGATCTGTCAGGGTGGTGGGAAAAAATCATAGGAAAGACATAAACCTTCTTGGAAGACAGGAAGATTTTACAAAAGCTTCAGGAAATAATTATGGCTGAAGACAGCCTAATCCTCTTACTTTGAGCTAATAGCAAAGAGCAGATAACAAGGGAATGTAGAGGAGTTTATCTAAATAGCTTGTTTACTCATGTTGTCCTAAAACCAACCTTTGATCATCCACACACGATGGCTCTCTACTTGGGGGTCGACAATGTTAATTACCCACAAATGGTGTTTGCTGGAAATGTTTGCCATGAAATCTGTTCTAAAATAAATAGGAGCGTCTCTCGTATATCGGGGCTGCATGGCCAGACTCCCTCTTCAGGGTCTGTAAGCCACGGGAATACACAGCTAAGAGGTTTAATCATGGCATCTGAAAAAGTGCAAATGTCCTCTCCTTGGAAATATCTTGGATACATACTAATTTCCCAGTTAGTAAGATTTCAAAAGGTTAAATACTAGCAACTTACATACCTTAGATGATTATCAAAAATTACTGGGCAATATTAACTGGCTTCGCCCCACCTTGAGCATAACTACTGATAAGTTGCAAAATCTGTTTTCTATCTTAGAAGGCGATGCTGTCCTGGATTCTCCCAGGTATTTAATCCCTGCAGCCAAAAAGAAAATTGAGGAAATAGAGCAAGCTATTTCTCAGAGGCAACTAGAACACATAGACCCAGGATATTCAGTTCAATTGTTTACTTTTCCTACTATCCATTCCCCAACAGGATTAATACGACAGATGGCCCCAGGACCATGCTTCCTAGAATGGGTTTTTTGCTCACATACCAGGACTAAAACACTCTCTCTATATATCCAGCTAGTTAGTAAAGTCATCCATATGGGCCACAGATGATGCAATCAGTTGCTAGGTTATGACCCTGATGTCATAAGAATTCCTTTGAGTAAAAAGCAACTCCACGCAGTTCTTGCCTCTATCTCTAGATCTTCAGATAGCACTCTCTGATTATGCAGGCCATATAAAGCATGCCCTTCCTGCTGACAAACTACTTCAGTTCTTAACTCACACTCCTGTAGTTTTGCCTACAAAGGCAGTGCAAATGTCCTCTCTTTGGAAATAGCTTAGATACATACTAACAGTAAGATCTCAAATAAATACTAGCAACTTACATACCTTAAATGATTATCAAAATCACTTTATCATTTAATCACAACCTTAAATGATTATTAAAATTTTCCCATATCTTGACATTTTAATGCTTTTCTAGAAAATAAAAAAGGGGGAATGTAAGGACCCTGCAACACTGCAAGCACAAGCCTTATTTACTCTTAATTTCTTAAATTTAGATGACAAATTCCAACCAGCTATAGAAAGCAGTTTGCTAAAATCTCTCAAGATACAAAATGCACAGTTTTTTGGAAAGATGTGAGTAGTAATGTATGGTGTGGTCCCAATGATTTGCTAACATGGGGAAGAGGATATGCTTGTATTCACAGCCCCTCAGGCCCTCTTTGGATTCCAGCATGACGCATCAAACCTTACCACGGCATGGCTAGAAATCAACCTGGTACCAGTAATGACGGAAATGGCCCTGTAGGACCTGCACCCCAGACAATGCGGCTTCCTTGAATGGCACAAGCTCCAGATATTACCTGGGGAATGCTAAAGAAGACAATTCAGAAGGCTGAGTGAATCCTGCTTCAAACACAAACACCGTTCACTCCAGATAATTTGTTCTTTTTTTATTCTCTTGCTTTGCCTGCAACTTGTACCTTCTACACTCTATTGAGCCCCTTTTCCACCTGTTATTTAGGCAGACACTCCCTTCCCAGCCTCTAATGATGCAACTGCCTGGCTAGAAAGGATTAACATATCTCTGGTGGGGTCCCTCAGAAATGGCACACATTGGACTGAGGTGTCAAGTAAACACTACATGTCACTTCTTGATTGGAAAAAAATGTTACTGATTATACTTATGTTTGCCTTATGTTATTTACTAATTCTAGGAATGCAAAGCCAAAATAAGAGTTATAACTGGTGTACATGACAGACCTGTTGCTGCACACATCTGTACTCTTCAATCAACAAAACCAGATGCAAAAAACAGAAAAGAGGGAGATGTAGCAGATCAGTCAGCATGGCGGGAAAAAATTATAGGAAAGACATAAATCTTCTTGGAAGGTTTTGCGAAAGCTTTGGGGAAGAGTTATGGATGAAGACAGCCTAATCCTTTTACTTTGAGCTAACAGCAAAGAGCAGATAACAAGGGAATGTAGAGGAGTTTATCTAAACTTGTTTATCTAAGCTTATTTACTCATGTTGCCCTAAAACCGACCTTTGATCATCCACATGCATGACTGCTCTCTACTTGGGGGTCAGCAATGTTAATTACCCACAAATGGTGTTTGCTGGAGACCTTTGCCATTAAATTTGTTCTAAAATAAATACAAGCATCTCTGGCATATAGGGGCTGCACAGCCGGGCTCCCTCTGCAGGTTCTGTAAGCCATGAGGTCCCCTAGCAGCACTCTCACAGGCAAGGCACTTGTGTCTGTGATCTCCTTTCATCCATTGCTCAGCCAGACTCTGCAGGTCAGACTCAGGAGACCCCTGCTATAGTCGGTTGTCTCTCAACAGGGATTAATCTGGTTTTTTTCTCAGGGTTATGGGGTTATTTTTGGATGAAAGATCAGAGTCAAAAAGCTGTTTTTCACTACATTGTATCAAAAGTATAAACTATCAACATGACTTACCACTTTTGATGCTGACCTTGATCACCTGTCCAAGGTATTATTTGTAAGCCTTTTCCATTGTAAATTGACTTTTTTCTCCTTTTCCATATCGTACTCTTTGGGAGAGAAGTCACTAGAGACCATATTTAAGGAGTGGAAAGTTATGCTCCATTTCTTTAATTTATCACATAAATTATTTGGAATTCTTCATGGAAAATTTGTCTCTTCTCTATATATTTATTCAATCATTTGTTTATATTAACATGAATTCACAGATATTTTACACTTTGGGTTCTAATTCTTCCAGATTTGGCCACGGGAGCTACTCAGACTTTAAAAATTTGCTTCCATTGGTCTTAGATGTTCTTTTGCCTTATAGCTTAATTCTCTCTCTCTCTCTCTCTCTCTCTCACACACACACACACACACACACAAATCCCGAAAATTGCCTCTACTCCTAGCCCTCAATCTCCCTACTCTGTTTTTCAAGTGTACATTAAAAGATTATGTCTATCACGGTACTTATACCCTGTATACATTGTACACAGTTCCCTGCACAAAGTGGGAGCTCAACACATATTTCTAAAATATCACTATGATTTTCCCTTCAGTCCAAGTCCAGGAGTGCCTAATACATTAACCAGAAGCCACATGTGGGTTTGTGAGCTAACTGCTCTGGGAGGACCAACAAATTTCTACTGTTGGTAAAGTGTTAATGTTAGCCATGTAACATAATAGGCTCAAGATGTAAGGTAGTACCTCCTAATGTTTCATTTCTAAGTACCTAGACTTCTACTGATCCCAGTATCATCTGCAAAATTGTATTAAAGGCAATGAGTAACTATTTTTATATTTAGGACCAGGGCTGAAGAGTTTGTAGATCTGCTGACTTAGAGAACTGGTCCCCGAAAAATAGCTCACGAACATTTTGGCTGTGAGTTTCCCAAGTGACTTACTGCTGGCTGAAGATTGTATAACCACCAAAGAAATAAATTTGCTGAGTTACATTATTTGTTGTCACAACTTATAAGACAATTACTTTAAAAATTAAGAATCTTCCATGATTAAGAATTAAGACTGTGGTGAACTCTACTAGCTGAAACAATCTTTTAGGTTGGATTATGCTGCAACCTTACTCCAAGTTCCCATAACTCTTGCCCCCATCTATCCATTCATCATAAATTCAATCATGCCATCCCCTTTAGCCCCTCCCTTTAACTGCTTTTATGACCAAATTCAAATTTGGTCTCAGTTATCTTCTAGAAGGCTCAATTGTACTGGGCTCCTCTTTTTTCTTCATTGTTCAGGCTAATCTTTCTGAAGTCGTAGCACAGTCCCGTAAGTTTTTTGATATTTAATAGTTCAATCTTCTTATAAGAACTTCATAAAATTCTCCAATTGTGGCTGGGTGCAGTGGCTCACGTCTATAATCTCAGTACTTTGGGAGGCCAAGGAGTTGTAGACCAGTATAGGCAACATAGTAAGACCCTGTCTCTACAAGACAAGAGGACTACTTGAATTATTGTCTGTGGGCCAAATCTGACCCTCTGCCTACTTCCCAGCCATGCACATTTGTTCATATATGTCTGTGACTGCCTTCCTGCTATACTGGCAGAATTGAACAGTTGTGACACTGACTGTAAGACCTGTAAAACATAAAATAAACCTGGCCCTTTACAGAAAAAGTTTACTGACTCCTGATCCAAGTCATTACTCAGTCTAGGATGGTGCTAAAAGCAATGACTAGTTGACTTAGTATACATTTAGGGCTTATGGTATGTTTATGTAACATTTCAAAGGCAAAGAGAACTAGCTGTCAGAGACTAACATTCTCTTTCTGTTTAAATGTGGTCTCAAAGGTCAAAATTTTAGATACTTGGCCAGATTTAGAGAGACTGGAAAGCATGGTACTTGCTGATGATATAAATCTGGTCAGAGAAAGAAGAAAAGATTTTATAAAGTAATCTTTTCATCTAGTGCAAACATTAAATTCACTGGCAGGAATACATACTTTATATTTTGTTTACATTGATATGCATAATTCCAAAGAGGTAGGAAAATAGAAACTTTATAAATTATTAGTTCACATATGCTACTTCTTAAAAAGACTTATCTCTTGCTGCATTTGACAAAAATTTTCCAAGCTCAGCTGTGGCTCAGTAAACTTTTATTGTTTTTTAAATTCATTTTTATTCAAAAGAATTTGTTTCCCTATCACAAAAATTAGATAACCACACCACCAAGAGCAGCAATGTCCATGGAGTTACATTGATGGTGGAGAGTTGGCTGGGTATTCCCAATGTCCCAAAGGTCATAAAGGAGGGAAAAGAGAAAAAGAAAAAATGTTCAAAACAAATCAAAAATCCATGACTTTGGGGAGAGACATCACATGACATTTTCTGTTTCTTCTCTCATTGTCAGCTGCAGATGTATTTCAGCAGGATAAAGTACAATTTGACTTGAGTAAACCCTTCATACCAATTCTAGCACCTAATTGGAAGGAAAAAAGAATCCATTTAGTAAAATAAGATATAAAAGGAATTTAATGAATATTTATTTACCAACAGAGAATAAAATTTTTAAAAGTTTCCCAACTGGCAAAATGCCAAATAATTTGAATGAATTGGACATTAATCCTTTCTGACTTTCAGTTCAACAGCTGCATGCACTCTTTCAGATTAGCTATCTCCAGAGTTAAATTGGGAGCCTTCAAGGTAAACTACATAAAACATATGGAAAAACAAATTGGCTGAATGCATAGCACAAATATAACAGTTTTGGCACATATGTTGGAATCTTTCCACATTCTTACAAAAATTTTAAGTATCCTTGTTTAGGATTTTAGTCTGTTTATTTCTTCCATCAATTAACACCATTTATAATGATCAAGTTATATAGGACCTGAAGTCTTGCCTTTTCTTGCAGCTTCATCCATTTCTAGTCAATCATATGGTGTACAGATACTTTGTATTTTTAGAATTAAAGCAGTATATTGTCATAAAAAGTAAACTGTGATACTGCTAAAACTAAGGAAGCAAGCAGCTAAGAAAGATCATAGAACAAGAAGATAGTTATGAGACATTGTCAAAAAGAATTACATTAGATGGACACTACAACACTAAGTAGCAAATATTTCAATGTGCAATGTTTCCCCTGCTGCTCAGCTAAGGCTTGACTAAAACACGTGCTTCCATAATGCTTTTGTCTTTATATTAGGTAAGCAGGGTACTTAACATAAGAGGTCAATGATGCTGAACAAAATCTTAGATTTGTCAGTGGGATTCTATGAGAACCTACGTAGTTTTGAGCTCTTGCAGGTATGTTAGCAATCCCAATTGCTGCAAAGGCTAAACTTGTTGAAGAGTAAGGTGTACCTTTTCAATTCATGCCTTGACATGAGAATAAGAGAGATAATGAGGGACTACAGAAAGCCACGTAGATATTCCAAGACCTTCTACCATCTTGCTTGAGGCTTCCAGAACGTAACAAACATTGATCAGTTTAAAAACCTTGTTTTCAGGAGGCTGAGGCAGGAGAATCACTTGAAGCAGGGAGGCGGAGGTTCTGGTGAGCTGAGATCCCACCATTGCACTCCAGCCTGGGCAACAAGAGCGAAACTCCATCTCAAAAATACTAAATAAATACCCCAAAACCTTGTTTTCATTTAAGCTCTCAGTGGTTCTCTAAAAAGGCTTTTCAAATAGAGAAACTAGCTGCCTAAAAAACGAGACTACCTTGTAAATTAGTGCAGTTCTTCTGCATTAAGTTTGCTCATTTCATCTCTGTAGAACAATGTTTAGGGTAGGATTTACTGCCTTGGATCCTTCTCCACTTACGATGAGTTTAAGGAAGCTATGGCAAAATTAATGCTACATGGCAGGAGAAACACACACATTACGTTTAAAAACTTAGTATTTCTACCACATCAGCAGAGAATATGTGGAAAAAACAGGTACTCTCAGAATAAGTGCTAGTCAAACCCATATACTAGAAACTTCCACCAAAATAGTGTTTTGTTTAGAAAGTTCACTGCTTATCTCAGGATTTATTTGTCCAGTGTATCATGCACAAGTGCTATATATGCATCAGTCAATTTTCTTTCTTTCTTTTTTGTATGAACAGGCTCCCTGAATCATATCTATCAATTTTCAACTGAACAATAAAATAACTTTTCTTCCCCTCTGACAACTGAGGAAAAACCCACTTGTCAGGGAAGAGAAGAAGGAGAACCATGAGGAAGAGAATTAAAATAAGACCAAGATATGTTTAAATCTGGTGATGTCTAAGCATCTTCTGCTGTATTTGTATCTCTTGGTGTATCTTGGGCTCTGTCTACTGAAAGCCCTGTGGGATAGTTGTACTGGCATAATAGTAGCTAAATCGTGCTTAACTCACAGTGAACGCTCGGCAGTCTTCATCTGTTTTTCAGTGTGACCATCTATTAATCCACCCAGCATCTATACAACCTCAACAAGTACTGTCATCTTCTCCATAGATGTAAGCTACCTATTCTTTTTCCTTAAATCAAGCCATTTGCAAGGAGACACAGACCCATGATTTGGGATCATCTCTAAGGTTCAGTACAGTGGTATATTTCCATAATCCTGTTTCCGCCTAGAAATGGGTCTGAGTTTAAAATGGGGATATATTAAATAGCTTACCTTAATTGTACCCTGACTGTTAGCAGCAATCAGCACATTGGATTCCTAGAAAAGAACAAGAACTTTTAAAGTATACAGAAGGATTTCCTGGAGAGCAATCCAAGAGATAATTTCCTCTTCATCCTTCTTTCTTCACTTCACCCTAAGACACCAATTGAATCTAACATGAAGAGACAATTTTAACATGTTTTTAACTATATTTTAAACATAAGACCCCATATTTTGAGAAGTAAGTTTTAGTTTAAAAGAATAAAGTTAGAAGCAGAGCAGGACACTTTTAAATGTAAAAAAAAAAAATAAAAGGGAAAAAGACTGCCAATGAAAGAAAAGCCAAAAGAAACAAAGACTGAAATAAAATGAAAAAAAAAGTTGAGGAAAACAAAGTGGATAACTGCTTCCCCAGAACACTCCTTCTTCATTCATTTTCTCCCATAAAATACCAGTAATTGATAGAAATCCTGCCAACATTCTTGGCACAAATCTCTATGGATGAAAATTTGGTATAGGAAAACCAGAAAATGTAAATATTCCTCTGGGAAAAAGGGTTAGCTTTCTTTTTAATTATCTATCATTCAGCACATGAATTTTTAATAACCTTGGTGATTACTTGGATGAGAATATATGTGATGAAGTATTTTTCTATCCCAAGCCAAGGAAAAAACATTTCTCTGGAAAGTATAAAGGGTGGGAATGAGTTTACTAGAAAGAATCTCAGAAAAGTAGGAAGAGTGGGGACATGCCTCCTGTAGGAAACCGGGCATCTAATAGGGCTCTGGAACTTGGAAGTGTTGGAATCTTTTGCTTCCCATGGTAGGCAGCTAAAAGGAGGTAAACAGGCCTTCAACTGCCATAGAGGTAAGGCAAGGTGGCAGAGAGAAAAACGAAGTCCAAATAACAGCTATGAGAAACAGATAAAGTGGTCTACTTGAATGAAGGATAGGATCTGCCTAAATATCCTTCAGGCTTCATGACAAAACAATGAGAAGAAGAAAGAAAACTCTTGGCTTGTACGCTGGAAAAGTTACTTCAGCTAAGCTGAGTTCAACTTTAGTTTCTTTGATATATGCAAGTTGTGCTTTACAAATTCACACATTTCCATTTTTAAATTTTCCCTTTCACTTATAATAAAGCTGCTCTTCAAAAATGTGCATCTTGTTACTAATGGCATACAAGAAAATAATATCGGCTGGGTACGGTGGCTCACACCTGTAATTCCAGCACTTTGGGAGGCTGAGATGGGTGGATCACCTGAGATCAGGAGTTCGAGACCATCATGGTCAACATGGTGAAACCCCGTCTCTATTAAAAAAAAAAAAAAAAAAGCTGGCTGTGGTGGCACATGCCTGTAGTCCCAGTTACTCAGGAGGCTGAGGCAGGAGAATCACTAGAATGGCGGAGGCTGTAGTGAGCTGAGATTGCGCCACTGTACTCCAGCCTGGCAACAGAGAGAGTCTCTGTCTCAAAAAAAAAAAAAAAAAAAGTAACATGGGTAATACAGTACTATTAAAATAATTTAAACATCACCTTTGAAATATTATGGGCTATTTCTAGGACTTAATGTATACCAACTCAATAGTTCTGTATTGGGGGTGGGGAGGTAGGGGTGAGGGGAAAGGAAGATAAATTTGGTATTTATTTATTCTTTTTTTTCCCCCCATTTATTTATTTTATTGCATTTTAGGTTTTGGGGTACATGTGAAGAACATGCAAGATTGTTGCATAGGTACACATGTGGCAGTGTGATTTGCTGCCTTCCCCCCATCACCAACATCTGGCATCTCTCCCCTTGCTATCTCTCCCCAGCTCCCCACCCCTCACCGTCCCTCCCCTATTTCCCCCCAACTGACCCCAGTGTGTAGTGCTCCCCTCCCTGTGTCCATGTGTTCTCACTGTTCAGCACCTGCCTATGAGTGACCTGAATGAAGAAAGTGCTTGGAATAGGTTTTGGATATCCTTTAGGAATATCATAACTCACCCTGAGTTGGTCAAAAGACAGAATTTCTATGCTGGCCTCAGAAAACAGTAAGAGGCACTGTGTGGTACAATATGGATTTCTTTTTAGCAGGAACTTTAAACAAGTTGTATGGTATCAGAACTGCCACTAGTGACCCAGAAATAATTATCCTGTAAACAACATCTGGAAAAGCAGTTGAAAATCTCACTGATCAATCTAGTTGCCATTTAAGAAGGGAAAGACTGCAAGAAAGCTACTGCCAACAGCCACCACCACTAAATGCTGCAGCTATCAAGAATTGCTCCCTCTGCAATGAGAACAAGTAATGACTGGACAATGAAAAATTTACAGCCGAAAGCTCCATCTCCTTCTGCCATTTTGGGTCTAGTCACCTTTTAATATAAAAGAAGAATGCAGAGAGACCTGGTGAAGAAGAGGATTCACCTGTGGATAAGAGGGAAATCTACTTCTCGCAGTTACACAGATTCTAAATTACATAATTCAAACTTCTGATTTCTGACGGGAGGAAAGTTAGGAAAAGTGTGGTATATTATCTTACAGTATGAAAAATTAGGCCCAATATAAATAAGATAATCTAGTTGGATTACCACA
The DNA here is from genome assembly GCF_009761245.1 of Sapajus apella. Taxonomy (NCBI): domain Eukaryota; kingdom Metazoa; phylum Chordata; class Mammalia; order Primates; family Cebidae; genus Sapajus; species Sapajus apella. The sequence goes on along the minus strand of NW_022436965.1, from coordinate 14,500,360 downwards.
TAAGAGGGGTTTATAATATGAACAATTACCACTCTAAACTCAGGAAGGATGACATCTGATAACTATCCACCATGAATAAACGCTGTCTTATTATAACCTCAGGACTATTATGGCATTAATATATGATGTCATACTAGATGCTATCCAAGTGTTAACTCTTAACACTATGTCCTGTAGAAACAGGTAAATACCTCATTTAAAAAAATAAAAGTCAACATATGAAATTAATGCCAGTTTGAATGGTCTTTTAGGGCTGAAATGTAAGTGACGTGGTATCCTAAAAATTCTCATAAACACTCAAAACTATTGAAAGCTGAAGAAAAAAAAATGAAAAATTGAATTCAACGAAAGAAAAATAATAGCTTCATATCTCAGTACATCCCCTCTCCCCAAAAACAATATGATTACAAAAAAGTTATTTAGAATTAAACTATCATATAGCTAGATATTGGCTTAAGACAATTTTTTTTTTTTTTTGCATGGAACAGAAAAAAACCAGATATTTTACTTCAAGCAAAGAGATCTGGAAATGGTATGTACAAGGTTAATAATGTAAGTCTTCAATGATTCTTGATTGCATTTTGGATGACTGGTGATTCCGAGCTGTAGATGTGGTCCGCTAGAGCCTACTATAAATAAGTTCTGGCTCACCAGGTTATTTTTTACTTGCTAAATAAAAGTGCCAGCCAGTAATTCTTACTATTTTCTCCCCCATTTTTGAAAACTGGCAGTTTTACTGCAGAACTCTCCTCAAGGCTAAGCTAATAAAATATCTGATATTTTTTCTGACTATGAAGAGACTAAGAAAAGACAACAGAAAAATTAGCAAGTCTTTTATAAAAACAGAAGACACATAAACATGCACCAACTTGCTTATAAATTCAGTGATGCTACACTAACTTATACCAAAACAAAACTGCATTTTTAGTAGCACACGTAGGCTGTTAAAGAAAACCTGAATCTACTAAAATAGTTTTCTCTTTACTGACTTGCTTAAAAAGGGTCATTATAGTCAATACATTAAAATGCTGACAAATTGAGAAATTAACAGTTTTTTATTTAGTTTGCAATTGGCAGATTTATTCAGAGATAGAAGTAAATGATTTTAAATGTAAATTAATTTTAGTATAAGTACAGGTATTGATCGACTTACGACCTATGCAACTTACGACCATTCCACTTTACGACCACAATCGCTAGCCACGACTGCTCCGCGTCTGGCAGCGCAAACGTTGCCCAGCTGGGCGTACGACAGTGCGGACCAGCTTCCGGCAGCACTACCATCTCCGCGTGCATATAGCCTACTCAACTTACGACCAAATAGTGTTACGACCGGTCTGTCGGAATCAATTGTGGTCGTAAGTCGAGCACTAGCTGTATAGGTATATACAATGTATTTAAGTATATGTGAATATATAAAAAGAAAAAATTTCTATTTTTGGACGTAAGAGTAAACAGACTAAATTTATTTTCCTACCATATAAAACTAGAAAACTGAAAAAAAAAATGTTAAGACATAACTGGACCACAGGTAGTACAGGACTGTGATCTTTGAGAGAAAAAAAAACAAACGAGGTGAGTCCTATAATCACCCTGGCTTTCTACTGAGAGGCAGTTTAGAAGGACCACAAAGCAAGGAAGGGGATGACCTAACAATCGATGAGCCAAGAGAAGAACAAAACACCAAAGTATTTGGTAGCACCCCCAAAAATACAACTGGAGCAGAGATGAAAAATGCATGAGGAAGAAAGAGAGATTAGCATCTTAGTGACCTCCTAGACAATATGCACCCTAATAAATGTATAACTGGAGTCCCAAAGGAGGAGAAGAAAAAATATATAAAGACATAAGACTAAAAATGTTTCAAATTTGTAAACTATAAACCCACAAATGTAAGAAGCTTAACAATTTCCAAGCAGAAAAAAGTACACCACCACATCAAGGCACGCCACAGTTAACATTGCTGAAAACAAGAAACAGAGAAAATATTGAGAACAGACAGAGAAACAAAGACATATTACATAAAGAGAAAGATCAGCAATTTCTCATAAGCAAGAATGCATGCCAGAAGACAATAGGATAGAATCTTTAAGATGATAAACAAGAAAGCTATCAATTGAGAAATATACAAAATTAAAGTCAAAATAAAGACATTTTCAGATAGAATAAAGTGGAGATAATTTTTTACAAACAGACCTATACTGTAAGAAATTGTAAAAGGAAGTTCTTCAGGCTGAAGGAATATTATACTACATGAAAACTCTAATCTACAAAAAGGATAAAGGTGGGCATGGTAGCTCACACCTGCAATGCCAGCACTTTGGGAGGCTATGGTAGAAGGATCATTTGACTTTAGGAGTTTGAGGCCAGTCTGGGCAACACAGTGAAACCTGGTTGCTATTAAAAATAAAATTTTTAGAAAACAAAAACATTAACCAGGCATGGAGATGCATGCCTCTAGTTCCAGCTACTCGGGAGGCTGACGGGAGAGGATCTCTTGAGCCCAGGAATCTGAAGCTGCAGTGAGCTATGACGGCACCGCTGCACTCCAGCTTGGGAAATAAAGCAAGACTCTGTCTCAATAAATAAATAAATAGACAGACAGAAAGACAAAGAAACAAATGAAAAAGGGATGAATACTGTGAGAAATGGTGAATGGCTACATAAATATGAAAAATAATTTGCTTTCTTGTTTCTAGTTTCTTTAAAAGATAATTTCCTATTTTAAGGAAAAATAGTAACAATGCTTTAAGGTGATTATAACACAAACAGAAGTAAATATACATGACAGCAAAAGCACAAATAATAAAAGAGGAAAATATAAGTATAATGTTATGAGATTCTTCTGTTATAAAGTGATATTATATGATCTAAAGATAGACTGTAAAAAGTTAAACATACTATAAACTTTAGAGAAACCATTAAAAAATATAAGAAACAGTATACCTCATAAGCTAGGTAAAGGAGATAAAATATTACAAAAATATTCAAAAAAATGGAAATGAAGAACAGGAACTTAGAGATGAAAAACATGACAGACATAAAACCAACTGTATTGGTAATTAAGTATAAGTGATCTAAATATTATAATTAAAAGGCAGAGATTATAAGACTGGATAAAACAGCAAGATTCAACTCTATGTTGTCCACAAGAAACACACTTTAGGCTGGGCGCAGTGGCTCATGCCTGTATTTCCCGCACTTTGGGAAGCTGAGGTGGGAGGACTGCTTGAGACCATGGGTTTGTGATCAGCTTTGGCAACAAAGTGAGAACCCTGTCTTAAAAAAATAAAAACAGGAAACACTTTAAACATAAAAATACAGATAAGATACACCATGCAAACATCAATCATAAGCAAGCTGAAATGTAGAAGTCAGAAAAAGCAGACTTCAGGACAAGAAATTTGATCAGAGATAAAGACAGGTACTTCATAATTAAATAAGGGTCAATTTGTAAAAATAAAAAAATCCTAAATATATCTGAAACAACACCAAAACTGATAGAACTAAATAGAATAATAAAATTACTCATGTTTGGAACTTTTAACAGTCTTCTTTCAATAATTCAAAGACTAAGTAGACAGAAAATCAATAATTATATAAAAGACTTAAACAATTGCACCAAAACCAAACTTAACTGACATTTGCAGGAAATTTTACTTAAATGGTAGAATACACATTCTTTTCAAATGCATGTGTACTAGTTCCCAAGGAAGATCATGTGTCAGACCATAAAACAAAACACAGTAAATTTAAAGGGCTAAAATCATGCAAGTATGTTTTCTGAAGAAACAGAACTAAAGCCGGACGTGATGGCTCATGCCTGCAATCCCAGCACTTTGGGAGGCCGAAGTGGAGACGAGCCTGGCCAACATGGTGAAACCCTGTCTTTACTAAAAATACAAAAAATTAGCCAGGTGTGGTGACAGGCACCTGTAACCCCAGCTAGTCGGTAGGCTGAGGCAGGAGAATCACTTGAACCCAGGAGGTGGAGGTTGTAGTGAGCTGAGATTGTGCCATTGCACTCCAGCCTGGGCAACAGAGTGAGACTGTGTCTCAAACAAACATGAAACAGAATTAAAGTAGAAAACAGTAACAAAAATGAATCTTGAAAAATATGCAAGTATTTACAAATTTAAAAGTATACTCTTAAATAACCCAAGGATGGAAATGAGAAACCATTTTAAACTAAAAGATAATAAAATTGCAACACATCAAACTTTGTGTAATGCTTCTAAAACAATGCCCAGAAATTATAGCTTCCAATACTTATCATGAGTAAAGCAGAAAGGTTTAACATTAATGATGTAACAACTTGCACCTTAAGAAGCTAGGAAAAGAGCAAGTTACACATAACATAAATACAAGAATGGCAGTCATAAAGAGAAGAAATAAAAATAAAACCAAAGATAAAAAATTATTAAAATGAAAAGCTAATTCATTGAAAACAATCAATAAAATTGATAAGCCTCAACAAAAAGAGAAAATATAAGTTAACAGTATCAGTAATAAATTAAGGGATATTACTAGATATCCTACAGATATTACAACAATAATCAGAAAATAAACATGAACAACTGTATGTCAATAAAACGGAGAGGTAATAAAATGAACAAATTCTATGAAAGATGCAAATTCCCAATTACAGCAGAAGAAAGAAAAAGTTGTTAAAACTGAAGACTAAGGAACATTTCCAAACTCAGCTTGTAAATCAAAACCAGAAAATGGTATTATAAAAACGAATAAAATTACCTACCAACTACTTTTATAAACAGATGTAAAAAATCTTAACAAAATACAAGTAAAGATAACTCAGTCACATACAAAAAGAATAATGCATCATGTCTAAATGGAATTCATCCACATTGGTTTTCAACATTAAAAATATATATAATTTAACATGTAAAGAGAACCGAAGAGGCCAGGTGGGGTGGCTCATGCCTGTAATAGCACTCCAGGAAGCTGAGGCCAGTGGATTGCTTGAGTCCAGGAGTGTGAGACCAGCCTGGGCAATATGGGGAAACCCTGTCTCTATCAAAAAACACAAAAAACTAGCCAGGTGTGGTGGCGTGCACCTGTAGTCCCGGCTACCCAGGAGGCTGAGGTGGGAGAATCACCTGAACGTATAATAAGTCATCACTGTGTCACTGCACTCTTGCCTGAGTGACAGGAGTGAAACCTTGTCTCAAAAAAAAAAAAAAAAAAAAAAAAAAGAAAAGAAAAATAATGTAATCACAATTAACACAGAAAATGCACTTGGTAGCATTCATCATCCCTTCAGCAAACTCAGATCAGAAAGGAACTTTCTCACGGTGATAAGGAATACCTATGAAAAACTTCCAACTAACATCATACTTAGTGGTGAAATGTTGAACTCTTTCTCTCTCAGATTGGGAACAAGGTAAATATGCTTGCTCTCACCATTTCCATTCAACAATGTATTAGAGGTACAACCCAGTGTAATGGTGAAGAAAAAGAAAAAGCATATAGATCTGAAAAATAAAAATTGTCTTTATTTGTGAAAGAGATGATATGATAGCCTATGTGGAAAATCCTAACGTATCTTAAAAATAAGCTACCAGAAAAAATAAATTGTCCTCAGCAGGATTGTCAGACACAAAGTCAATTATATCAAAATCAGTTTACTTCCATAAATGACAAGCAAATGGAATTTTAAAAAATACCATTTATAGTACCATAAAAGGCATGAATCATTTAGACAAACCATATATATAAATATGGCCTACACACTAAAAGTTCCCAAACAATTCTAAGAGATATTAAAGAATACCTAAATAAATTGATAGTTATACCATGTTCACAGACCAGAGACTCAATATTGTTACAATGCTGATTCTTGTTATTTATAGGCTCAATGCAATACCAATCAAAATCATACAAGCTTTTCTAGTAGAAACTGGCAAAGTGATTCAAATATTTAAATGAAAAAGCAAAGACATTATAATAGCTAAAATAATTTTGAAAAAGAAAGAATAAAACTGGAGACTTACAAGACATGATTTGAACCTCTACTATTAATAAAGCATTAGGAATCAATACAGTGTGGTATTAGGATAGACAGAATATAAATTCCAGAAACAGATCCATACATAAGCAACTGAATTTCAAAACAACTTGGCAAGTAAAAAAAGTAAATTTTTACAAATGGTGCTAAAACAACTGCAGGTATGTGAACAACTGTATGTATACTAAAACAGCTGTGTATATGGAAAAAAATGAACCTGAATCCTTCTATCACCCATTCCAAAAATTAAATCTAGATAGATCAAAGACGTAAATGTAAAAGTTGAAACAAACTTCAAGGAAAAAAAAAAAACCACCAGAGAAAATCTTTGGGTTGGCAAATATTTCTTAGGATGCAAAAAACATTTACTATAAAGGAAAAAAAACCTGATGAATTGGACTTCAAAAAATTTAAAATACCATCCACACTTACTAGAACAACTAAATCGCTTATTCTTAAAGTGGCAATATCAAGTCTTGGCAAAGATGTGGAACAAATGCAATGATTTTAGGATGCTGGCAGGAGTGCAAAATATACTCATGCACTTCATAATGACATTTTGGTCAACCATAGGTCACATATATGATGGTGGGCCAATAAATTTATTGTACTATACTTCTTAATCATTATTTTAGACTGTACTCCTTCTATTTATTAACAAAAAAAGTTACTGTAAAACAGGCTCAGGTAGATCCTTCAGGAGGTATTCCAGAAGAAGGTATCATTACCATAGGAGATGATAGCTCTGTGTATGTTATTGCCCCTGAAGACATATCAATGGGACAAGATGTAGAAGACAGTGATGATGATCTTAACAAAAAATGTTTAAAAAGTAAAAAAAAAATTAAAAATGTAAGAAAGCTTATAGAAGAAAAATCTGTACAGCTGTACAATGTGTTTGTGTTTTAAGCTAAAAGTTATTATGAGTCAAAAAGTAAAAAAAATTAAAATTACAAAGTAAAAAGTTATAGTAAGCAGCTGTTAAGAAAAAAAAATTTTAAATAAATTAGTATAGCTTAAGTGTACATGTTGCTAAAATCTACAGTAATGTACAATAATGTCCAGGCCTTCACATTCACTCACCACTCACTCCCTGACTCACCCAGAGCAGTTTCTAGTCTGCCAAGCTCCATTCATGGTAATGCCCTAGGCAGGTGTACCATTTTTTACCTGGTACATTGTATTTTTACTGTAGCTTTTCTGTGTTTTGATACACAAATCCCACTGTGTTACAATTACCTACACTATTCAGTGTAGTAACATGCTGTACAAGTTTGTAGCCTAGGAACAACAGGCTATACCACGTAGCTAAGATGTGTAGTAGGCTATACCATCCAGGTTTGGGTAAATACACTCTAAGATGTTTGTGCAATGACAAAATCGCCTAATGGCACTTCTCAAAGCATATCCCCATTGTTAAGTGATAAATGAATGTAATATAACAACTCCGGAAAAAGGTTTGACAGTTTGATAAGGCTAAACTGACACCTACTCTATGATCTTGTAATTCCACTCCTAGGTATTTATCCAAAAGAAATGATGGTATATATCCACCTAAACACTTGTTTATCAATGTTTACAGCACCTTTATTAAAAATAATTCAAAACTCTAAACAAGTGCAATATTAAAAATTGGTAAACAGACACAAAACCTGTTGCATAGTTATAAAATGGATTACTAATAAGAAAAAAACTATAGATACAGGAAATAACATAAGCATTTCAAAATATCATGCTAAATAAAAGGAGCCAGGCACAAAAAACTACATACTGTATTATTCCTGTTATATGAAATTCTTGAATAAGCTAAACTTATGGTGACAAAAGGCAGATTATTAGTAGCCTGTAGTGGAGAAGGGGAGGGGACTGATTACAAAGTGACATAAGGAAACTTTTTGGGTGATGAAAATGTTTTTACATATGAAATGAGGTAGTAATTATACTGATGTATATATTTGTCAAAATTCACTGAATACTTTTAAAATGTATGTAGTTTATGTTTATATACATTATACCATAATATCAATTTAAAAAGCTGACAACAAACACACAAAAACAAATACGTATTTTATAAGTTAACTTTAAATCCAATATTGGTCTTTAACAATTAAAAGTCATTATACATGATTTAAATATTTTCTGATTTCCCAACATAATACATAAACCCCTTACCACTACTATATTTAGAAGATCTCCATAATCATTCAGTATAAGAGGAAAGCCATTTCAGCTATGAAGCTATTTCTCCCCCAGAATATAGCACTGCATTATCAAAAAGAAAGGTAAATATTTTTGTCATTCCTCTCTCCCAGTTAAATATAAAGACTGTTTTATACATAAGCTTTGCTATTTACTATGATAAACATTTCCAGCTTACATTTCTCCCTCTTTTATTAAATAGAGATAACTATTAAACAAAATCAGAATACAACCATTCTTTATTTAAAATTTCTTTCTTCAAAACTGATGATTTCTCTCAGAATGAGAATGAGTAATTTCACAGAAAAAAGAAACTGAAAAGACTTTATGTTAATACATTTCAATATTTAAGCCAAGTGGAAAAATTCCTATAAAACGTTACCCAATTAATAAAGACGAAATACAAAACAAGAATCATCCTATAGGCATTGAATTCATAAATCAACAGTCAAAAATATTTCTACCTCAGGCTTACATGACTTTATCTACAAGTTCAGCCAAATATTCAAGAAAGAAGTAATTCCATATTATACAAATTTTTCCACACCAAAGGAGGAAAGAACTCCTTAACTTGATTTACGAAGCTAACATATCCATGATATAAAAACTTGACATGGACAATGCAAAAAAAGGAAAAGATTACAGGCCAATGTTATTTATAAAGACAGATGAAAAAATCCTAAACAAAACAGTAGCAAGTTGATTTTAACAATATATAAGGAAAATAAATCTTGACCAAGTTGGGCTTATTCCAGTGAATGTAAGGTTGGTTTAATATTAGGTAAAAACAATTTATTTTAACTACTAGACCAATATTTGAAAGAAAAATATTATATCATGTTAAATAGGTATTTATTTAAAAAAAAGCAATCATATACTTTAGCATTCATTTATGGTAAGAATTCTCAGCACATTGAGAACAGAAAGAAACTTCCTTATAAGGGTAGGCATCTACAAAACTCTTACAGCAGACATACTTATTGATAACATATTTAAAAGCTTTCCCTTTGTTGAGGAACAAGTCAAGGTAGCCAGATAACCACTACTTTTATTTAATAGTACAGCAGACGTTCTGGCCATCAAAATAAGGCAAATGAATAAAAGATATAAAGGTATAAGTACTGAAAAAGCAGACATTAAACTTTAATTGTTTGTGGATGATTTAAGTGTGTACATACAAATACAAGGAATGTAGAAATGAATAATTAAAATAAGCGAGTTTAGCAGGACTGTTGGATTAAAAATGAAGATAATAAATAATGGATTCCTCAAGGACTACCTAGATACCTTTTTCTTATTTAAAAAAATATATTTATTAGTTAACTTGAATAGTTAATATACACATGTGGTAAAAATTCACACAGTACAAAAGAATAGGGGAAAATTGAGTGTCTCTCATCTCCCTGTTAGGAAGTCAACTATTTTCAGGTGTGAAGTCTTTCTAGGTAAATTATCATTATTAATGTAAACCTGAATTGTGTGATAGATCAAATACATCTTTGGGGCCTTCTCAAAATGTACTGAGTCAAAAGTTTTCTATTTGGTGATTATACCCTCCCTTTATCTTTTTTTTTTTTTTTTTTCTGTTTCAGATTTAACAAATAACCCTATATCCAACTTGAGACTCCATTCTGTTTTAAGTGGCAAGCCAAATTTCATATTCAATTCTAAGACTCTTCATCACCCAAGACAGGTCTGTAGGCTTCTCTTAAAGAAAAAAACAATTTTACAGGGTTTTCTATTTTCATAGACATGCCATAACTGGTTTTCAGGAGGAAATGGGCCAGAATTATATAAGATAATCTGTATCCCTAAAATCAAATTAACATGTGGACAAAACATAAATGCTATATATAGATAGCTAGACAGAGTGGCAGAGTAGATTACTGTGGGGTAAAAAGCCTAGAGTATGATTTTTAAGGTTAGTTCCCATTTCAAGTGGTAGAATACTATTAGTGACACAGAAAATGCAAAGTACTCTGAAATACTATTCACATTTGTCCTCTAAAAGCAAAAACTGCAGCTGAGATGGCTAGTGAAATTATAAGCAGTTCTGTGTTAAACAATTTGTCCTATAAGCAGTGAATTTTCTTCTTAAAGTGTGCCCACTAAGTTTAAATTTTATGTTCATTTAAGTCCTTTAACAAGCATTTGGTTAAATGGAAATGGTAAATTATAGTATTTGCAAATACAGCTCCCTAAAGGGCACAGAACAGTGAGAAACATGGCTGAATTTAATATCCTTCCTCAAATAAATATAAAGAAGAAAACAAAAAGCTGAGGTAACTAGGCTTCACACAAAGCAACTCACAATCTGTATTATATCTGTCAATTCCTTAACATTCTCTCCATAGAGCCTCTGGTCTTATTTGGGCAAAGGCATTCTCTTTATGAACACAAATATCTTTTCTCATTGTCAGAAGAGAGAGGGTTAATTTGCAGTAATGATTTCATGTCACTGAAAATAAAAGACCATACCTGCCTTAAGCTCTTTTTCATACCAAGATGATAAACATAAAAGAATGGGCTTTTGCTTCATTTTTTTTTCCTCTTTGGGGTGGGCTGTTATTGTTTGTAGTGCAATTGCATCCTGAAAACTAAAATAGCTTCTCTTCTCATGTAGGAGGTCATGGACTGTGTATATAGTCAAATCTGATTTTCACTCAAGATACTGCGGCCACAGAACAATTTCAAACAAATTTGCCCTTCTTTTCATGAGTGATCTACAGTTGCCTTATGAACACCCTCTCCCTTACCCTTGAGAAGAAATACAGATATAAGATATAGAGAATCTTAAAATTTTTCTTTGTTCAATGCCTTGCTAAGTGATACTGATACTATTCAATAGTCTAATTTCATCACCAGTACTGACATTTTGTTACTTTATCCTATTGGGCCATTGTTGATTTCCGGACATGTAGAATCACTCTTTCACTAAAAGCACTTTCTAATGCATCTTTAAAAATATCAAATTTCTTTTGTTTTGGGATCTCAGAGTTAAATACATTTCACTTATCCGATTCATCAGGAGAATCCTCCTATTGAAACAGTGACCTATTTATTCTAGACATAAATCTATGCTGCATTTGGGTACCAAGTTAGAGTCCATACAAAGATACTCAAACATAGGTTCCAATATCATCTTCAACGGTTTTAAAACGCCATTTGTAAGCCTAATAGTTTCTTTTTGTCCCTGACCTTTCTTTCAGTATGTGGTCTTTCAAAGTTGACTTGGTAAAAATATATGTTAAAATGTCTAAGAAAGAATGAACACAAAGCTACAGTCTATCAATAAAAGGTCTTGCTCTTTAAACTAAAATGTTAAGTTAGCCTTCCTTGCAATCTATAAAAAATCAAAGGGGGTTGAGTGAATTAGCTGTCTGAACTGTGTCTGCAAGACAGACAATAAATGAACTTCGTGAATTTGAGATTTTCAGATCTGTGTCTCCTTTTACTATTACACACACACACACTTAAAAACCTGTATCATTATCACATAATTATTTATTGAGCACTATAGGTCAGTGACTTAGTTAAGAATTTTATATGGATTACTTCACTTAATCTGCATAGCAACCTAATGAGAAAGATACTATTTTTATTCACAATTTACAAAGAAAAATAGTCTTAGACTTAATAACTTGTCCAAATTCATACACATAAATAATAAACAGCAAAGCCAGGAATCAACTTGTGAAGACTGAGAAATACACCAATGCTGATTTGTATCATATTGACCCCGTAAGCTAATCACATGCCTGGGCCCCATCTTGAATTTACTATAGCAGAATGGAAGGAAGGAGAAAGGTGTCTTGGGTGGTCATTACTATGTACAATAGAGCTTCCAGTTCTCAAACGTTATAAATATACATTGCAGTTCAAATCTCATAAACTAAGGTTCCTAAAAGCCTTGTTATATGCAAAATTTGGTCTTGTATATATCTCTCTCTGAGTATGATTTCAAGTGATATCATCAGAAAAAACGGCTTGGACACAGAACCAAAGTGGTAAACAGTGCTCCACAGTTAATATACATGGCATTGACAGGCCAAATTCCCACTCTCCTCCCAATCTATCCCTCTGTACACAAAATTCCAATTTAAGATATGGGGAACTGGAATTTCTTCATCACAAGGGAACACTTTCAAAATCAGTTAATCCCAAATTCTCCTCTTTCTTCTCCACTAGTATCCTTGCTTAGAAAATCTTAAAATTGCTCATTAAAATGAAAAAAAAAGTATATTTCTAAAGGGTCTAGAAAAGTATGGCTACTCATTTGACAACTGTCTAACACAAAAACTGTTCAGGGTAAGAAATATGGGATGTCACCACCATAAACAAGGATCCTCATACAACTAGTTATAAATAAACCCAGGCTAGTCTTGAACTCCTGACCTCAGGTGATCCACCTGCCTCGGCCTCCCAAACTGTTGAGATTACAGGCATGAACCCCTGTGCCATTGAAACCCTGTCTCTACTGAAAATACAAAAGTTAGCCAGGCATGGTAGTGGGCACCCGTAATTCCAGCAGGAGGCTGAGGCAGGAGAATTGCTTGAACTCAGGTGACAGAGACTGCAGTGAGCTGAGATCACGCCACTATACTCCAATCTGGGAGACAGAGTGAGAGTCCATCTCAAAAAATTAAAAATAATAAACAAACCCAGCTGTGGCTGCTAAGTTGCAGAAGGCAGGTGGAGGTAGGTGGGCGTAACCTCTCCCCACAACTAACAGCAAAACACAAACTATGAAAAACCAAGATTTTAAATTCAGTACTAAGAAGGTAAACTTAGCAGCCAGCTTTCCTTTGCAAATGGTTATTTCTAAACTTTGATTACAGCCTTAAAAGATTACAAAAACTAGATTTTAGAAAAATCACTGTCTTAATGAGAAAAACTTCATGGAAGCTAACTCTGATTAGCTCCTTCGTATCTATTGACCTTTACTGGTAACCATGAATTAGCTAAGCCAATGGGGCCCCTTAGAAGAATAATATTTCTTTGTTCTTTTTTTTGAGATGGAGTCTTACCCGGTCACCCAGCCTAGAGTGCAGTGGCATGATCTCAGCTCACTGCAATCTCCACCTCCCAGGTTCATGTCATTCTCCTGTCTCAGCCTCTCAAGTAGCTGGGATTATGAGTACTCTGCACCATGCTCGGCTAACTTTCGTGTTTTTAGTAGAAATGGGGTTTCACCATGTTGGCCAGACTGATCTTGAATTCCTGACATTCAGTGATCCACCTGCCTCAGCTGGCCTTCCAAAGTGCTGGGATTACCAGGTGTGAGCCACCGCACCCAGCAAGAGAAGAATAATATTTCTACATGCATTCTACTTTCTGGTTGTAGGTTCCTTAAATAAGCAAATAATACCAATTTTCAAAACTCATACGATACCCCAAAAACCAGTTCAGATGGATAAAGAGGTAACATTACTTGGTTACCCAATTAAAAAACAATCTAGTACCCATAACCAGCAGAGATACTGAATAAAATGGCAAAGAAAGCAATATTCAAAGTGGCAGTTTTAAAGGTTGTATGGAGGGGAACGATCAGACTTAGCCAGCTGTCCTAAGCCAGACAGAGACCTCCATATGTTTATGTAGGATTGCTGCAATCTGTAGACAAAAGGCATTTTTTCATTTGTCCACATGGTTGGTTCCTGCAGCTTCCATTTTGGTGTGCTTCATTATTAGGAAGACTTTTGTTAACCAGTCTTTTATATTCCAATGACCTAACTGCATCAATTAAAAATCATTTAAATATACTTTAGTGCATTCAAATAAGGTAAATAAAAAATTGGGATTCAGATAATAGAAAAAGAACCATTAAGAAGGTATACTTAGCATACAAAGTCAAAGTGATCCTTAGGAAGAAAAGGTTGTAAAGAACATACACAAGAGAAGAAGGATTTAGATACACAAGAACACATACATTAATCATTCCTTTCATTCTCAATGCTTTTCAAAGTCTTCTGCCAACTGGCCTGAACAACCTGATTGATTATCCTTGCCACACTGCACTCAAATATTATCTCCAAACACTTTGAACTTGCAGCACATGTTAATAGTATCTCTGGACTCTGGATGATCTTTTGAATAAAGTTTGAGAACAATGTGCTTACCATGACAAGTATGACTGGGGAAAAATGAATAAATTGCTGATTATTACTGAGAAGAGCTCCTCTGAGCATAGTAGAACTGTGCATATTTAAGAGAGCTATTTGCAAATTTCCTCCAGGCTAACAAAGCTGATTCTAGAATTCAGTACTATTTTGGGGGTAACAGAAAAAACAATACATTTAAGACATGGAAACCTGGATCTGAATTTTGGTTCTGCTTAATCCTTTTAGAGACTCACTTTCTTCAAATACAAAGCAGATAATCTTAGGTAGAATCTTTATGAAGATTCAAGGAAAACACAGTAGAGCATTGTTAGGGATCAGAACACACTACCTCTAAATACGCACCTTGGTATTTGAAAAAACACCAGAAGCAGGAAGAACTTCTCCCATACTTTTCCTCTGAAGTGGGTCATAAAAGAATTCTCTGACTTTCCTCTGAAGCAGGTCATAAGACCCTCGTCCTTACCTTTCCTTACCTGGAGAAAAGGAATGTCCTTTCCTCTGGAGACAGAGATACAAAGAAGAAGCTGAACAAACAGACCTTGCTAAGTTGCCCCCAGTTTACTATCATTAGATCATACCCCTTTGTCCTCCAATCATACTTCTCCATGACTAACCATCTCTTCATCAAACCTAACCATAAAAATACATAAGTTTACCCATTCTTTGGGTCTTCATTTCTGAAGACTTCTGTGTTATGTAAAACTTCTATGTCATGTAAAACTTACAGAGGTCTCAGTCATGAATCAAGCAAGAGGTGAGAATCTTTTCTCCCTTACAGCATGTAACCAAAAAGTAACTGGCATATCATAGGCACCAAATAAATAGTAGCTACTTTTACTAAAATACTATATAATCTTAATTTCTTTACAGTTAAAGGGCAGTTATGTCAATACTATTAGTATTATATTAGTACTATCAGTATCAAAGTATACTAATAGTAATAATACTAGTATATTCTAGTCAGTAGATTTACGATCTTATGAAATTGATTAAGGTAGGATCTCCAGGTTAAGCAGGCTTAAATTTTATTCTAACTCTCTTTAATTCCTCTTTCCCAGAGAACTAAGTAGCTCTTACTCTGGTAGCTGCTGGTGTTTGTATTTTTTTGCTTTCTAAGTTGAAGCAAGAAGTGTAACCGGGGTAACACTAATGAAAATACAACAAACAATTCAAGATGAATATTTGAATGGTAGTTGGTAGACTACATTCTATAGGTTCATCAACAGCTGTGAGAAACCAGAAACGAAAGAGATAAAATGGTTAAAAGAGGAAATAAAAGTAGGATTGAGCTAAAAAAATGATGAGAATTTAGTTAAGCAGAAATAAGAGGACAAGGCAATACAGATACATGAATAACAACATGAACACAAGTTTAGAAGCCAGAATGGGAATAGCATGTGACAATGAAGAACCTTTCTTAATGAAGTAAGTGAACTGTGTTAGAAAAAAAGAAAGTTAGATGAATAGCATTATACTAGATTACTGAAAATCTTGAATGTAATAGTTTAGATATAATAGTCTAAGTACAAACACATGAGATGAGGGAATAGAGTGGTTAAGAAGTAGATATAGGAACAACATTTAAAATCACATCTGTGATTATTCTATACTTTTAATTTTAAAATTAGATAAAGCTATAGGAAGTGAAATAGATTAAATAACAAGTTCAGGTAATATATTTATCAAAATTTCCCCTTATTTTTAGTGTTGGCCAAAATATACCAGATCGAGGTACATGCAAATGCTGAATTTCAAACTTTTCTGAAAGACCTGGGTCAACTAAAGGTAACAAGCAATGTTTGTTGTTGTTTGACTCAGTATCTCTGTATAAAGATGAACAGCTGGTAGCGCATAAAGGCTGAAGGGTACATAAAGCTGTTAGAAGTAAATCAAGAGAAGGTGAAGATAAGGAACAGGAATGAGGAGATGAAAAGCAGGAACGAAAACAAAGATAAATATAGAAGATACTTCAAAGAAAGAGCTGCTATTTGATGAATAATTAGACAGAATATAAAGAGATGCAATAATAATGATTCTGAGGTTTTAGACTTAAATAACTTAGAAAGACTTTTAAAGCCAGAAGAGAATTAGGATGTTAATATGTCAAAGTTGGAAAGGTATTTTGTAATAACTATTTTTTTATTGTACAGAACATATTCTCCAAAAACTCAATGCTTGATTTAAATTAACCTCATTTGTTATATTTTGAATCTTCAAGTAAGTTCTTATTTTGGTCATTTGGATCCTTGAAAGTTTAACCAATCATGCAAAATTTATTAATTTAGAAAATTCTTAAGCAAATATACAAGCAGAAAAGAGCTCAAAAACTGCTATTTTATAGTACTTTATTATATATGAATCCCATGGAAAGTTTGTTAAAAATGGAGGTTCCAGAGCCTCCAGGTTGGTGAAAACATTAAGGTACTAGGAGGGTACCCATCCAGGAAAAATGCCAAAGTGTTTTTAACAGTCAATGGCACAGACCTATTCTTCCATGTGCTCCACCTGCCACTCTCCAATACCTTGCCCTATGCATCTCTTCCAATGAGCTATTTCAGAGTTGTGTCCATTGTAATACATCAGTCAATGTTTCATGGAATTTGGCTGTAAACATCAGAACATAGTACCTTTCAGGAGGCAGATCTTCGACTCCAGCTTTTAATGTTCTGATTAACTTATGGCGCTGCCAGAATGTTCTAGCCTTTGTTTTTGACACTGAGGAGACCGACGAGAACCCTGGCCTATTATCTAATGTCTCCCTTGGATTTCCTCTCTACATCTTCCAAAGTGACCAACAAACCATGGAGAGCCTCCTGATGTGGCACTCAGGAGGGTTTGAGACAGTTCCTAATCATTCCTGTAAAGGAAGAATAGGTCTGTGGCAGTGACTATTAGAAACACTTTGGCATTTTCTTCCCAGCTGGGAACACTATGGCACTTCTAAATTTCCTCAGGTGGCTTCAAGATTGGATGTGACAGAGATGGGATCTTTGCTTCACCCATGCAATTCTAGGCTACTTAACAAAAGGAGAGAATTATATAACCCATAACAACAACAACAACAACAACAAAAGGTGGTTCTTGGTCCTTACCCTCTAAATATAACAAGTCGAGGGTTTAGAAATTTAAATTTTGAATTCATTTCCTAAGTTACTAATAATTCTAAAGTAGATGATTAATAGACCACACTTTGAACACATGTTTACCCTGACTAAATTAATACAACTCCCACACTGAAGGTCAGGCACAAAAAAAAAAAAAAAAAAAATGCACCTGTGTAAAAAATTTCCAAGTGTAAAAAATATTTACCTCAGTATTTACTGTCCTATATAACATGCCTGGCTTTGAACCAAAACTTACAGGCATTCAGGGAAACATAGAATCTGAGGAGAAAAAGCAATCATTAAACCAGACTCAAGTATGACACTCAGTTCAAATGTTAAAACTGTATGAAATAATCAAACTTAGTTCAAATGTTAAACTGTATGAAATAAAATAATGATGATTAATATGGTTAAAGGGGCTGATGGAAAATGTAGAAAACATTAAAGATCAAATAGGTAATTTCAGTGAAGGGATTAAACTATGAGAAAGAATCAAACAGAAATCCTAGAAATAAACAAACATAGTAATAGAAATGAAAGATGCTTTTGATGGTATGATCAGCAGTCTTGAAACAGTTGAGGAAATACACGGGCCAGGTATGGTGGCTCAGGCCTGTAATCCCAGCACTTTGGAAGGCCGAAGTAGGTGGATCACCTGAGGTCAGGAGTTCAAGACTAACCTGACCAATATGGTGAAACCCTAGCTCTATTAAAAATTCAAAAATTAGCTGGGTGTGGTGGCATGTGCCTATAGTTCCAGCTATTCGGGAGGCTAAGACAAAATTGCTTGAACCTGGGAGGTGGAGGTTGCAGTCAGCTGAAATCATGACACTGCACTCCAGCCTGGGCAACAGAGTGATACTCCATCTCAAAAAACAAAAACATGAACCTGAATATAGAACAACTGAAATTACTCAAAATAAAATACAAAGAACTAAGAAGTTAAAAAAAACAAAACAAAATGGGCATCTGAGAGCTGTGAAACAGTATTAAACAAGCTAACATACCCATAATAATTAGAATTCCAAGTGAAGAGAAAAGGTGGCAGAAGTAGTATTTGGAAAAATAACAACTGCGAATTTCTCAAAGTTAATGGTAGAGACCAAACCCATATTCAAGAAGTTCAGAGAACACTAAGCAAGATGAGCCAACATCTCAGCATATCATATGGAAACTGCTGAAAAATCAAAAAAAAATCTTTAACAAAGAGAGGGAAAAAAAAGGAGACATATTATCTACAGAGGAACAAAGATAAGAATTACATCAGACTTCTCTTATGAAACTATGTCAGCAGGAAGACAATGGTATAACATCTTTAAAGTGCTAAAAGAAAATATCTGTCAATCCAGAGTTCAATACCTAGCAAAAATATCTTTCAAAAAGGAATAATAAATATCTTTCTCAGACAAACAAAAACCGAATGGTATTCACCATCTGCAAATTACCCTACAGAAAATGTTATGGGAAGTTATCAGGGATGTGATGCATGTCAGGATCTTGAATTTATACAAATAAATGAAGATGACTAAAGATAAAATAATATTCATTTTCTCTCTTATTTTTAACTTCTCTAAAAGATAATTAGTGCAAAAGTAGCAACATTTTATTGTGTGTTGTAACATATGTAAAAGTAAAATATATAACAACAATAGCACAAAGGACACTATGTAAGAAGAAATTCAAGATACACTGTTGTAAGGTTCTCATACTACCCTTGAAGCAGTACAGTATTACTTAAAAAACACTCAGATTACTTTAAAAGGCATAATGTAAGCTCTAGGGCAATCACTCAGAGAAATTGTGAAGAAAGGTATAAATAATAAGTCAAAAGAGGTGACACAAATCATAAAGAACATCCTATGAAATCTGCAAAAAGACAGAGAAAAAAAGAAATAAATGAAAAAATATGGAGCAGGAATGAAGATATATTTTAATACAAATATAATCACACATACATTAAGTGGCATAGCAAGGTAGTATGTTATCTGTAAGTAACCTACTTTACAAATAAAGACACAGATTAAAAGTCAAAACATGGAGAAAAACATATCATGCAAATGCTAAGCAAAAGAAAGCTGGAAGCTATATTAATTTCAGAGAAAATAAGACTTCAGGACAAGAAATATCAAAATAAAGGGGGATACTACCTCAGAATAAAGGTTTTTTTTTTCCTCAAGAATAACAATCTGAAATACATGCACAATAGTGCACTGAATACACGAAGCAAAATGGATACATTCCAAAGGAAAAAGAGAAAACTCACAATTACAGTTGAGAACCTCCATATTTCTCTCTCTCTCTCTCTCCCTTATGACAGAGTAAGCAGGGAGAAAAACACTAAGGATTTTTAGTAGATGTCATATATATGACAAAAATAGCACCAAATAGGCAGCAATTTTGAAGGTAGTGGCATTAAACCAAAGTTTCTATATTTTACGAAATATTACATTAGTATTAATCTAATGTAAATTGTGATTAGTAAGATGCGAATTGTAATACCTAGAGCAACTACTAAGGAAATAAAACAAAATTAAATTAAATTTATATGGGACATTACAAAGTCACAAGGTAGTGAAAGACCACTACAGAAATAAAAAGGGCACTCAGAAAAGAAATAGCAAAATGCTACCATAAATCAAAACAAGACATTATTTAAATCAAATAGGAATGGTCTAAACACCCCAATCAAAAGGCAGGAATTATCAGACTGAAGAAACAAAAAAATTCAACTCTATTCCACTTGTAAGACACATACTTTACATTCAAAGAAATAAATAGGTTGAAATTAAAAAAAGGTAGGTAGACAATATATAGCACATAAACAGTAACTATAAAAAGGCTGGAATGGCTATGTTAATGTTAGACAAAACAGACTTTATGATCAAAAACATTATCAGAGACAAAAAGGGACACTTCATAATGATAAGAGTCAATACATATCAAGAAGCTATAACAATTATAAATGTATGCACACCAAACAACAGAGCATACACCAAAAAAACCAAAAACTGACATTTGTAAGGAGAAATAATTAACTGAACAATTAATGGTTGAAAATTCCAAAACCGCCACTTTGGTTGATATATCAACCAGATAGAAAATTAGGCAGAAATAGAAAAATTGCAAATCACTTGAACCAACTTGACCTGACATTTATAGAACAATCTAACTAATAAAATCACATTATTGTCAAGTGCACATGAAATGTTTACCAAGCTAGACTATATCTGAGACTATGAAACCAGCCTTAAACTTAAAATGCAGATACTTGAAGAACTCTCAAATTTGGAAATTAAACAATACACTTCTAAATAATGCAAAGACTAGGGGATGGGGAGATTTGTTTAAAGATACAAAATTACAGCTAGATAGGAGGAGTAAGTTCTAGTGTCGTATAGTACTGTAGGATGACTATAGCTAACAATAATATACCATTTCAAATAGCTAGAAGGAGAATATTAAATGTTTCCAACACAGAGATATTTATTCTTTCTGAGATGAGAAATATGGATATGCTAATTGTTCTGATTTGATCACCATACATTACTTGTATTGCAATAGCCCTGTGTACTCCATAAATATATACAATTATTATGTGCCAAATAACCCAAAGGTCAAACAAAATATCAAGGAAAGTTATAAAAAATTACAAACTGGATGAAATTAAAAATTACAGGGCTCGTATATCTTAAATATATTTCTTCTGGATGTGTTTTATTGGGAGTAGTGAAAATTGGTGGTAATAACCAAGGAAATGTATAAACAACAAAAAGTTTGTTACATGCTCTTTCTTCATTAACATTTCATTTCAAATGTTGAACTAAGGAACATTAAAAGTTCCTCTTGCATTAAAAGTTCACTCTTTCTGCACAGATGATGCAGGGATTAAAAAAAAAGACATTGGGTCTCCTGAATAAGATGTAACTACAGTTAGAGGGTCTAAATGCTAAAGATGTTTCTTCTTCATCAGGCATTACTTTATTTACTTGAGAAAAAAGTTTGTGGTTATTCTGATTTGACTCCTCTGATATTCAACTTGTATAATTTAGTTAACTGTAATAAGAAGAAACTGAGCCAGGTATGGTAACTCACACTTGTAATCTCAGCACTGTGGGAGGCCAAGGTGGGAGTTTGAGAGTCCAGAAGTTTGAGAACAGCTTAGGCAGCATAGCAAGACTCATCTTTACAAAAAAAAAAAAAAAAAAAAAAAAAAAAAAAAAAAAAATCTACTGGGTGTGGTGGCACATGCCTATGGTTCAAGCTACTTAAGAGGGAGGATCATCTGAGCCTGGGTGGTCAAGGCTGCAGTGAACCATGACTACACCACACTACGGCCTGGGTGACAGAGCAAGACCCTCTCTAAAAAGAAACCCACAAAGAAAACCCTTCAAAATTGCATAATTCAAATGCAATGCATGCAAAGAACCAAAATCTTGTGCTTATTTTTAAAAAGTAATTGACAGTTTTCACTTAGTAAGAAACATGACACCTAAAGGGCAAGTAGGAAATCTTTTCCTAAGGATTTATTCACATGTATTCAGAGCCAACAGTTTCATTCTTAGTAACTTTGGTTGATGCAAATCTCTAAATCTAAAATACATAGGATACATAAAAACTTGTAAGTTACCTAGGCTTTTGATAGCTTTCATTTGATAGGAAAAATATACCTTTAAACAATTTACTAATATCACCTCCCCCCAAAAAAACCTTCACCACTACCACCATTAGTTATATTAGATGAGTGAGTTTGGAGTTAATATGACATTTAAACAAAGACTAACAAAAAAGCAAAAGCTAGAACCCAAAACCACCCCTAAATTATTACCCTTGAAAAATGACCCTTTTCTTCTTTTTGGCACAGATTCAGTTCTGCCACCCAGGCTGGATTGCAGTGGCATGATCTTGGCTCATTGCAACCTCTGCCTCCCAGGTTCAAGTGATTCTCATGTCTCAGCCTCCTAAGTAGCTACGATTACAAGCATGAGCCAATATGCCAGTCTACTTTTTGGATTTTTGGTAGGGACAGGGCATTGCCATGTTGATTAGGTTGGTCTTAAAATCCTAGCCTCAAGTGATCCACCCACCTCAACCTCCCAAAGTGCTGGGATTACAGGTGTGAGCCACTGTAGCTGGTCAACCCTTTTCTCTATATTTCTAAAACAATGATTTGGAAGGACAAAATAAACAGAAAACAGAAGTATGTAAAAGCATGAATTTAATGTATAAAGGACATGCACTGGATAAAATAAATATTTTTCTCTATTCTAGGATGACTGGTAACCTGTTTTAACATAGTAGATACTCTGATGGAGAATGTAAAGTCTATATGATAATTGGGCTTTCCCTACCAGTAAGACCAGTGAGATCTCCCTAAGGGATCTTATAATTTGTTTTGCTATCAATGACATTTCATGCTTTCTATTAGTAAAGAGAAAATCAGTTGTCAGATCTTAAAAATCCAGTGAAATACAAAAGATGTAGAATTAGAAGATCTAAATTCTTTACAAAACAAAAAACTTTGAGGAAATAAGAATACCAGTAATAAACAGGGATTCTTACTGAACTCTGAAGTTGCAAGGCTAATTTATTAACCGGGAAAGGTATAACCATTTTATTAAGTGCAGAATATAAAACTATTTTAAAATGCAAATACTCTTATAAGTCTCTTTATCAATTATGCGATTTTTTTTTTTTTGAGACGAAGTCTTGCTTTGTTGCCCAGGCTGGAGTGTGGTGGTGCAATCCTGGGTTCAAGGGATTCTCCTGCATCAGCCTCTTAAGTAGCTAGAATTACAGGTGTGTGCCACCATGCCTGCCGAATTTTTGTATTTTTAATAGAGACAGGGTCTCACCACATTGGCCATACTGGTCTCAAACTACTGGGCTCAAGTGATCCTCCCACCTCAATTTTCCAAAGTGCTAGAATTATAGGCATGAGCCGCTGTGCTGTGCCTCATTTATTCAATCTTATTAGTCAACATTTTGGTTCAATTTGCACCACTGTAGACCTCTATTAGTACAAACATTAAGGATGATCATGTGAATACAGATTTGGTTGGTTAGCAAAAAATGATAAGGGCATATCAGTATTAGTTGTGTGACTTAAATTATTCTTGGCTGCTACAAAAAAATTATATACATTCAGTTACATATTTCAAATCTGACAAAGTTATTTAGACAGTCCATAATAAAATAAGACATTTTACTTGCTATTTATCAGGTGGTAACACTATCAGTAAGTTCCATGAGGACTTTTTTGAGTCTTCTTCGCAATTAAAAATCTTCTTAGCAATTAAAAAAATAACATAAGAATTATTGTATATTCTAAAACAAAACATTTGGAATGTTGTGAGAAATAAAAAACACTAAAAGCAAAACTAACTACTAATATTTTTTCCTCCAAATCTCTGGTAATCAGCTCACAAAGATATGCTTGGTGAGTCATGGAGTCACTGCTTCAGATATTTAGGATTTAAAACAACAAATCATCAAAAAGGAAATGAATCTTGAAGTCAGATTTACTTTCTATATAATATATTCCCTAAAGCTTTCTACTTTTATTAGAGCCAAAGATCCTACAGATAAATAAAAGAAAGAACAATTGCTTATTTAATTCTCTACAATGTGTAAATACTTTATCATTTAAACCAAAAGATTCAGATACATTTTCTGCTCTCATATTCATCTTTCAGTTGCCTATCACAATTCAAAAAAAGAATCTATATTTTCATCCCACTAATCTGCTTATCTGCAGTTAAAAAAAGACTAATGCAAACAGGCACAAAATTAAATGGCTTCTTTACAGCAATTATAATAGATTGGCTTTTCTTCAATCTACATAATCAAATTATTCCAATGTTCAGCAGTAATAACCTTTTTATTTTCCTGGGAATAGCTGATGTCAATCCTGATAGCTTTATTCGGGAAAGCGCTGAATAAAATAGAATTTAAGAAATGATAGAATAAAAGATTAAAAAGGCACAAACCCTATAGAGATCACATCAATATAGGAAAGTGTCATGAGAACAATAGTGGTTACATGTGAGACTGTAGAAGTAAAATGTGAAGATTATGTTTCTTTCCCCCAGATAGGTTATTTTTAAATTAGTAAAAAAAAATTTTTCTTAAGCAAATGCCATCCATTTTCTAATCAAAAAATGTAATTTTTGCTGAGTTAATTCTGCTTTCAGTATTTGTTAAATACATTTTATTCAATTAGAAAATAATTATGTTCTTCCATTACATACACTTCAGCATACTAAACCAATTCAAATAGTATTCATCAAAAGCTTTTAAGTAAAGGAAATGATATCCAATATTCATTTTCCTTCTTTCCACTACCATTATGAAAATTTGGTAGGGATTACCAAAAGATAAACGTTAGAAACCAAATTCAAAACCCTTCCCATCTCAAAATATTCTGGACACTTTTTAGCATGGTAAGATTATAATAAAAATTATTGTTAGGTTAATGGCATAATTCAGATTACACGCTTAAATTATTTCTTTTCTTCCCTTAATAAAGGCAGAACTAAAAACAAAAACAGTAAGTGGTTTAAAAATTGGCATCAATTCTATGCTTCAAGATTGGCATGTACAGAACAAACATTCTTTTAAAAAGGATTTAATGAGGAAGAAAAGTTAATCATTCTAACACAGGTAAAACTCTACTACAGAAATATAAAAATGACAATAATGAAAAATTTAAAACGTCAATTAGCAGACCCCCATAAATCATATTTTGTTGATTTTATTATAATATTCATCATTAAGTATCTAATGCAACAAATGTTTTCCCAGAGGCTGTCCACACAGTAGTGGCATTTAAGGTTAAAGAAAATTTCTACTTCATATAATTTACTTAGAGAAAAAAAATTAACAGAGTTGCTTCTGTTTTCCACCACTGTATTTCCTTCCTTTTCTACTTCCCCACCCCACTCTAGTCTGGACACTGAGGGAAGAGTGGGGCACTGAGGAGGAGATGGGAGTCTGGAAGCTAGGGTCCATGCTCAGAATCGTCTTTCCTTCTACCCCAAGACAGACAAAAGTTCATTCAGACTGGCTCTCTTCCAGTCAGAGAAATTTTCTAAAGTGTTATAAACCATCCAGTCAGAGGAAAGAAGAAAGGAAAGATAAAAGAAAGAAGAGAAACAGAGTGGAAAGAAGGAAGGAAGGGAGGGAGGGAGGGGAGGGAGGTCCTATGTTGTATTCCCAGCATTCACTGAGGAATTTAGGATATGAAACAACTTTATAAGTGTGGGAAGTTAGTATATTTTTAGGAGTAGCATTTTTTAATTAACACAAATCAAAAAGATAGTATCTTATTTTTTTCAGATTTGTTTCCTCCTGAGGTAGGTGATGGATTAGCAGAATCTAACAGACATTAGGTAATCATAATTATAATTATTTCTGCTAGCAGATGTTTAAGAACCATTTAGGTTTCTTGGTTAGGATGTATAACAAACTTCTTCCAGTGGTAATATGATTCATCTGTTCCCAAACATGATTGTTCATATAATTTCCCAAGGAGACCTGGGGAACTTTTCAAAATATAGATCTATATCCTCCTTCTTCCTCCCTCAAAACATCTATTTATGGGTCTAAAATTAGAATTGTTAATTATTTTTGAAAGAGCCCTAGGGTTTTCTGATTATCAGTCAGATTGGAGAACCATTCATATAAATAAATTTTATTATAGGCATCTTTTGCACTTTCATGAAAGCAGACTAGAATACAGTATTGCATGGCTTCTCAAATGTGCTTTACTTTTCTAGTTTACTGAAATCTGATGCTTTACACACCCCCAAAAGAATGTTACTAAGAAGGGAATGATTCCTATCTTAGATGGTAAAACTTATATGAATTTGAAAAATAGATATGCCTTAAAAAAAAAAAAGACTGAGTTGTGAAATAGTCATGATGTGATGGTGAAGGGAAAGAAGAACATAATATAAATCTAATAAAAATATTAAGCCAATAATAAATGCCTATTTCTTTGTAGCTGCATACATTTAAAATTTTTTGTTGCTTTTGAAAATAGGCAAAACAGGCTGGAGATTATATCTCAAGGGGCAAAATGGTAATTTTGAAATAATTATATATGTACATATGAATGGTTCATGTCAGCAAAACTGCTTCTTAAATAGTAATTATTACCATTTAGTTTCAAGTGAGCCTATTAGATATTAGAAGTATCTCCCACCTCTACTTCAGCATCTCTTTGGTTCCAATTAATTACCATTTAATTAATTATACAACAAACAGGATAAAGGCCAAGCTTGAAGGGTTCTATCATTCATTACAAAAGTGATATATTAATTCTGCATTATGCACAAACATGGTGTGTAATTCTAGGGGTAATTAAAAATATCCTAATAGCAAACATGCATCTCTCTTACTGTGTATCAGGAACTGTTCCAAATGCTTTACATGTATTACCACATTTTAACATTATAACAACCCTAGAAGATAAGTGGCTACTATTATCAGCACTTTATAGAGATGAGGACACTGAAGCACAGCTTGGTTAAGGAACTTCTCCAGCAAGGTCACACAGCTGCTAAGTGGGGAATCTGATAATTTCAACCTAGGTAGCCTGCCTCTGCTCTAAGTGAAAATACTATGATGTCTTATTTGAGGAATTTGCAGGTTCCACAAACACAAATACGGTACAAGATAGTATATTAATTCATTCAGCAAGTACTTTTAAAGGCCAAGAATCAGGAGAAATTAAAGTAAGCAAAAGATCTGCTTAAGAACACAAAGTTTTAGTTAAATGTTTCAGAATAGTATTTCATTATATAACAAATATTTTTGTTAGAAATGAAAATAGAAGAAAATTTAATTATATAACTGAAAACAAAGGTGTTTTCTTGTCTAAGATAGTTATAACTCTGCATAATCAAGTATTATAGCATAGTTGATAGGTTCCCAAGTTTTGCTGCACTTCGTTCCAGGGAGGGGAAAATAGGAAAGCTGTTATCCTGACCCCCTAGCTCCCCCAACCCTAGAGCTACAGAAACTTTTAGTATGAGTCTGGATGTCTCAAGCCACAACAGAAAATGTCTACCCTAATGACCACTGCTTTTTTTTTTTTTTCCTGAGGATAAAGTATACTTTTTTTGGTCACTTCTGAAGAGCTAAGGCAGTATTAAGTGTCCTTTATAAGTACTGCCTTTTACTATTAGCTATCCACTTAGGATTAGTGAATAGATAAGTACATATGATATAGTTCAGAGCTGACAAAACAATAGGGTGCCTGCAGCCTCAGCAGAAGTTACTATGGACTCAGGGTCTACCCCCAACAAAAATACAGTATTATTATTCCCTTTACACAGGCATAATCACTTAGGAACGAATCATTTGTATACTTAAAACACTTCGTATTTCATTCTAATAGTTTCAGGTAAGAGTCATGCCACAGATCCACAGATATAGAACATATATAAGTTCATCTACCTAACTCCAGTCTCTAGGTAAAACACTGTTAACAAAAAAGACATGACTTTCATCTGAAATCTTTTTCTTTCTGCCTTCAGCATATCCTTTAAGGTATTCTTTAGTGTCAGTTTGCTGACTGAAAATTCTTCAGGTTTGTTTTAAAATGTCTTTATTTTACCACTGTCTAGAGATTTTCACTGGATGTATAATTTTAGTTGCCAAATGTTTTCCTTCTCACACTAAATATCTGATTTCACTGTTGGCTTCCACTCTTTCATTGAGAAGTTGGCTGTCAGTCTAACTGACAATATTGTCTCTCTGCTTTTTTATTTTTTACTATACTTTAAGTTCTGGGGTACATGTGCAGAACTTGCAGGACTGTTGAATAGGTACACACATGCTGTGGTGGTTTGCTGTCTCCATCCCCCTGTCACCTACAACAGGCATTTCTCCCAATGTTATAATTCCCCAACCTCCACACCCTAGCTATCCCTCCCATAGCCCCCCAACCTCCAACAGACCCCAGCGTGTGATGTTCCCCTCCCTGTGTCCATGTGTTCTCATTGTTCAACACCCACTTATGAGTGAGAATATGTGGTGCTTGGTTTTCTGTTCTTGTGTCAGTTTGCTGAGAATGATGGTTTCCAGATTCATCTATGTCCTGCAAAGGACATAAATTCACCCTGTTTTATGGCTGCATAGTATTCCATGGTGTGTATGTCCCATGTTTTCTCTATCCAGTCTATCACTGATGGGCATTTGGGTTGATTCTAGGTCTTTGCTACTGTAAACAGTGCTGCAGTGAACATACCTGTGCATGTGTCTTCATAATAGAACAATTTATAATCCTTTGGGTATATACCCAGTAATGGGATTGCTGGGTCAAATGGTATTTCTAGTTCTAGACCCTTGAGGAATTGCCACACTGTCTTCCACAATGGTTGAACTAATTTACACTCCCACCAACAGTGTAAAAGTGTTCCTATTTCTGCACATGCTCCCCAGCATCTGTTGTCTCCAGATTTTTAAATGATCGCCATTTTAACTGGCATGAGATGGTATATCTCAATGTAGTTTTGATTTGCATTTCTCTAATGACCAGTGATGATGAGCATTTTTTCATGGTTTTTTTTTTTGCCGCATAAATGTCTTCTTCTGAAAAATGTTCATATCCTTCGCCCACTTTTTGATGGGGTTGTTTTTTTCTTTTAAATTTGCTTTAGTTATTTGTAGATTCTGGATATTAGCCCTTTGTCAGATGGGTAGCTTGAGAAAATTTTTTTCCATTCCACTGGTTGCCAGTTCACTGTAATGACTGTTTCGTTTGCTGTGCAGAAGCTCTGGAGTTTAATTAGATCCATTTGACTATTTTGGCTTCTGCAGCCATTGCTTTTGGTGTTTTAGTCATGAAGTCCTGGCCTATGCCTATGTCCTGGGGCAGGGAAGGAAAAAAAGGAATCTCTCTGAGGGAAGAGACAGTCTCTTCAATAAATGGTGTTGGGAAAACTGGATATCCACATGCAGAAGAATGAAGTTGCTTTTTTATCTCACACTATATACAACAATCAACTCAAAATGATTAGAAACTTAAATATAAGACTCAAAACTATAAAACTACCAGAAAACATAAAAGTTCCATAATAATGGTCTGGAAAATGTTTTGGCTACAACCCCCAAAAAGCAAAAATAGACAAGCATGAATGCATCAAACCATCAATATAAAGCTTCTGCACAACAAAGGAAACAACAGAAAGAAGAGACAACATATGGATTGGGAGAAAATATTCACAAATTATACATCAGTTAGGGTGTTAACCAAAATATATAAACAATTCCAACACCAAAACAACAAGAAAACAAATAACCCACTTAAAAAATGAGCAAAGGACCTGCATAAACACTTCTCAAAAAAAGATATACAAATAACAAACAGGTATATGAAAAATTGCTCAACATCATTAATCATCAGGGAAGTTTGAATTAAAACCACAATGAGATATCACCTCACACCTGCTAGAATTTCTATCATCAAAAAGACAAATGACACCTGTGAAATATGGCATGTTAAAAAAAGATGAAAGACAACAAGCGCTGGCAAGAATGTGGAGAAAAGGGAACCCTTGTAACGCTGTTGGTAGGAATGTAAATCAGTACAGCCCTTATAGAAAATAATATGGAGGTCCTCAAAAAACTAAATATAGAATGGCAGTATGACCTAGCAATCCCACTTCTGGGCATTGAATCCCACTTCAATTTCAAAATAGTTGAAATTAGGACACTGAAAAAACATGTGCACTCTTTATTCACTGCATTATTCACAATAGCAAAGGTAAGAAATCGGCCTAAGTGCCTATCAACAAATGAATGGATAAGAAAATGTGGTATACAGCTGACTCTTGAAAAACACAGGTTTGAACTGTGAGGATCCACTTATATGCAGATTTCCTTCCTCTTCTGCCACTCCAGAGAAAGACCAATCCCACCTATTTCTTCTCCTTCTCACCCTACTCAATGTGAAGATAATGAGGATGAAGATCTTTATGATTCACTTCATCGAATGAATAGTAAATATATTTTCTCTAGTGATTTTCTTAATATTTTCTTTTCTCTAGCTCATTTCACTGTAAAAACACACTATATAGTGTGTGTTAATTTATGTTATTGGTAAGATTTCTAATCAACAGTAGGCTATTAGCAGTTAAGCTTTTGGGTCTGGGAATCAAATTATACCTAAATTTTCAACTGAGTGGAGGGTCAGTGCCCCTTTCCTCCATGTCATTCAAGGTTAAACTGTATATAAATAATGGAATACTATTCAGCTTTACATGAACCTGGAGGACATTATGCTAAGTAAAATAAACCATACAAAGAAAGAAATACTACATGATCTCACTTATATGAGGAATCTTAAAAAGTTGAACTCAGAGAAATGGAGAATAGAATGGTAGTTGCCAGAGGTGGGGGATGGGAGTGGGAGGATGCCAAAATGTTGGTCCAAGGCTCCAAAGTTTCAGCTAATTAGACCAAAAAAAAAAAGTTTTTGAGATGTATTGCATGGCAGAGTGACTGCAGTTAATAATAATGTAATGGATATTTCAATATTGTTAAGAGAATATGATTTTAAATGTTCCCACTACAAAAAGAATCTGTATGTGAGATGACAGAGATGCTCAGTCATATGACCTTGAGAGAGATAATTTAGGGTATTTGGTAGAAGAAATTTCTAAGCAGCAAAGTATATAAGAGGTGTCCTGGGTGTTGTTAAAGGTATTCAGTTTCATAAGGGAAAAAGGGCACAAAAGTTCAAAAAATTTGCAGCCTCACAATGTGATAGAAAATAAAATCCCATTTTCTGGGAAGAAATTCAAACTGGCCACAGAAATTTGATTTAATCATTTCATAATGTACATGGACATGAAAATATCACATTGTACCCCATAAATACTTACAGTTATTATTTGCCAAAAGGAAAAGAAACTGATGGTTTAAAGGAATGAAAAATACTCCTCTGATATGGTTTGGGTGTCTCCTCACCCAAATCTCATCTTAAATTCCCAAATGCTGTGGCAAGGACCCAGTGGGAGGTAACTGAATCATGAGGGCAAGTCTTTCCCAAACTACTCTTGTGATAGTGAATACGTCTCATGAGATCTAATGGTTTAAAAAGGGGAGATTCTCTGAACAAGCTTTCTTCTCTTTTCTGCTGTCATGTGAGACGTGCCTTTCACCTTCTGCCATGATTATGAAGCCTCCCCAGCCACATGGAACTGTGAATCCAATAAATCGCTTTCTTTTGTAAATTATGCAGTCTCAAGTATGCCTTTATCAGCAGTGTGAAAATGGACTAATATAGTAAATTGGTACCAGAAGTGGGGTGCTGCTGAAAAGATACCCCAAAATGTGGAAGTGACTTTGGACCTGGTTAACAGGCAGAAGTTGGAGAGATTGGAACAGTTTAGGGGTCTCAGAAGAACACAGGAAAATGTGGGAAAGTTTGGAACTCCCTAAAGCCTTGTTCAATGGCTTTGACCAAAATGCTGATAATGATATGGACAATGAAATCCAAGCTGAGATGGTCTCAGATGGAGATAAGGAATTTGTTGGAAACTGGGGCAAAGACGACTCTTGTCATGTTTTAGCAAAGAGACTGGTGGAATTTTACCCCTGCCCTAGAAATCTGTGAAACTCTGACCTTGAGAGAGATGATTTAGGCTATCCGGTAGAAGGAATTTATAAGCCAAAAATATACAAGAGTGACCTGGGTGCCATTAAAGGCATTCAGTTTCATAATGGAAACACAGCATAAAAGTTTGAAAAATGTGCAGCCTCACAATGTGACAGAAAAGAAAATCCCATTTTCTGGTGAGAAAGTCAAGCTGGCTGCAGAAATTTGCACAAGTAACAAGGAGCCAAATGTTAATCCCCAAGACCATGGGCAAAATGTCTCCAGTGTTGTGGCAGAGGTCTTCATAGCATCCCCTCTCACCACAGGCTTGACAGCCTAGAAGAAAAATGTGGTTTCTTGGGCTGGGTCCAGGGTTCCAATGCTGTGTGTAGCCTAGGGACTTGGTGTCCCATGTCCCAGCCACTCGAGTGATGACTAAAAGGGGCAAAAATAAAACTCAGGCCATGGCTTCAGAGGGTGCAAGCCTCAAGCCTTGGCAGCTTCCATGTGGTGTTGAGCCTGCGTGTGTACAGGAGTCAAGAACTGAGGTTTGGAAAGCTCTGCCTAGATTTTAGAGGATGTATGGAAACACCTGGATATCCAGGCAGAAGTTTGCTGCAGGGATGGGGCCCTCAAGGATAACTTTAGCTAGGGCGGTGCAGAAAGGAAATATGGGGTTGAAGCCCTCACACAGAGTCCCTACTGGGGCACCACCTAGTGGAGCTGTGAGAAGAGGACCACCATCCACTAGATACCAAAATGATAGATCCACTGACAGCTTGTACCATTCACCTGGAAAAGTCACAGACACTCAATGCCAGCCCGTGAAAGCAGCCAGGAGGGAGACTGTACCCTGGGAGCCACAGGGATGGAGCTGCCCAAGACCATGGGAACCCACTTATTACATTAGCATGACCTGGATGTGAGATATGGCGTCAAAGGAGATCATTTTGTAACTTTAAAATTTGACTGCCCCACATTCTGGACTTTCATGGGGCCTGTAGCTCCTCTGTTTAGGCCAATTTCTCCCATTTGGAATGGGTGTATTTACCCAATGCCTGCATTCCCATTGTATCTAGGAATTAACTAACTTGCTTTTGATCTTACAGGCTTATAGGGCGAAGGGACTTGCTTTGTCTCAGATAAGACGCTGGACTTTGGACTTTTTAGTTAAAGCTGAAATAAGTTAAGACTCTGGGAGACTGTTGAGAGGGCATGATTGGTTTTAAAATGTGAGGACACAAGATTTGGGAGGGGCCAGGAGTGAAATGATATTGTTTAGGTGTGTCCTCACCCAAATCTCATGTTTAATTCCCATGTGCTTTGGGAGGGATCCTGTGGGAAGTACTTGAATCATGGGTGCAGGTCTTTCCTTTGCTACTCTCATGATAGTGAATAAGTCTAATGAGATCTGATGGTTTTAAAAAGGGAACACAAGCTCTCTTGTCTACTGCCATATGAGACATGCCTTTTATCTTCTGCCATGATTGTGGGGCCTCTTCAGCCAAAACTGTGAGTCCAATAAACTTTTTTTTTGTAAACTGCCCAGTCTTGGGTATGTCTTTATTAGCAGCATGAAAACAGACTAATACGCTCTCTTTGTATTTTAGCTATTTTCAGCAATTTTACTATGTTGCAAGGTGTGACCATTCTACCACTGGTAAGGGTCATAGGATTAGATACAATAGGCTTTAATCTAGCCCTCAGTTAGATTTATAGAAGGATATAGGATAGAATTTAGCACACAGTATCTTAAAACTCTTAAAGACGCCAAACAATCATTCCCCTACATACACAGACAGTACTCACTATTGCCAGAGACAGTTGAGGTGCATGTGGTTTACCTCGATCCACAGATGTGTCCTGGTTTCCTGCCAATCTTACACTATTTAATTTTCATAGATGTAGGGCCCTTATGCCAATTCAGAGTTCTCTCACTCAGTCCAGGTGTGATGCCACAGATAAGTTTTCATAGTAAATTTAAGAGATATCTAGTTCCTGGTATATAAGATTCCATGTTTCTCTTAACTCAGGATGTTTACAAGGAAATAGTGCTGTAAGAAGTCAGACCCAAGGTCAGATTTTCAGGCAGGCCTACGTCTGTTAAAAGTCTAGGTATGACATTCTACCTTCAATCACATTGTAGATTTCTAGTCATTCCTTCTCTGCAGTTGAAAGGCTTACTGAATCTCTGCCTTGGTATCATATATCAACTGAAGTTCTCAACAATAATCCCTTCTAATATTTGCTCTAGCTGCATTATTTCTCTTGCCTCCTTGTAGGTCAACTATTGAATATGTTATAGGTTCTTACTTGATCCTTTATCTGATATCTGTACTTTTCCATCATTTTGTCTTCTCATGCTTCCATATGTGTATTTTCTCCTAATTTACTTATCAGTTCATTAATTCTTATTTTTACTTTGTCTTCCATTCAACACATCCACTAATTCTTAATTTTTGTAATTTTTTTTCAACTCTGGGATTTTCATTCTAAAAATTGTTTCCAGTTCTCAGTTAAAATTTTCAGTCTTGTCTTTCATGTTGTAAGCACAGTTACTTTCAAGCTGTCTGGTAACTCTAATATTTGGAGCTGCTGTGACTCTAAATATTGGAGTTATCAGACCAATATTATTTTCTATAGCCTGTTGCTTATGCTGGTTTAATTTATGCTGTCTTATCTTTTACTATGTCTGTTTATTTTTTATTGTACCCTAGTTATTGTAGTTACAAAACTGAAAAAAAAAATAAATTAAGCCCTTAGATGATCTTATCTTTGTTCAGAGAGGATTTAAGTTTGCATCCTGTGGATATTACCAATCAAGGGTCACCTCAATTCAATTTCAGAGATTGATATGAAGTTTAGATGCAATTGCTATGAAGCCTTATCTTCTACTGGTTTCCCCTATACTATATCCGTTTGGGGACTTAAAACAAAGTAGTCACCCATACAATGACAGGCGCTAAGCTCCAGTCTCTGCAACCCTGTCAAGCTAGTGTAAGTGCTTTCACCCACTCCACCAAAACTGACAAATGCTCACAGGGGAAAAGCAGATTCAAAAGCCACAATCCTAATCTGGTCATTCTTTCCTGTATTTGTGTGCTTTCCAATGCTTTCAAATAGGTTTTTGTTTTTAAAATACATATATTTGGTCCTACTTTTCTAATTCTACTTGGAGGAAGCGTTGGTCCAAATTTTCTAGTATGTCAATTAGCAAAACTGGAAATGGACCCACGAAACTTTAAATAAGACAGCAACAGAATATATCTAATTAAACTGAAACTATATCTGAAATTTGAATTTTAAAATTACATAGTCAGAATTTCTTCGTCAAAAATAAAACCGACTAAGCATGTAAAAAGCTATTTTAAAAATACAATACTAACAACTCATGTTTATATAAATCAAGATAGTAACAAAAATTAGTTTTTCATATAACTTATGGAAAACCCTACACTTTAAAACATAATAGTAAAGTTTAAGGCAACTTCTCTTTATACAACCCAGTAGTATAACTTTCTCATCAAGAAACTAAACATGCTTAAATATTTGTATATAAATGTACTTTATAGAGAGCAACTCTACTATGAAATAGTATTTAATTAGAGGAACATATAGGCCACTCTCCTTTACCTAAATTCTTTTTCTTCCTATTAACATACCAGCTCAGCTTAACGTTTATCAAGCATATACTGCACATAATCAATAAAGGAGATGAGACAGAATGTGTATTTTGGAGGAATTTCCAGTCTTATAGAAGAGATATAAAGAGACAATATGATAATGGTTAGAACTGAGATATGCACTAGATGCTATGGGTCACAGAGGGACACAATGACACCATGACATTGCTCTATTACTGTGCATTTCAATCACTACCTAAAAATGACTGTTGTCTTTGATGACACATTATAAACTGAAAAAAGTACATACCACATACCAATTTATATTTTAAAATTTAATTAAACCCTGTGTATTCATAATGCATGATATGAGACTCGAAGGTGAAAAAAGCTGATATGAAAACTTACCCCATCTGGTAGTGCCCTCCAGCACACAGCACTAACAAATTCATTTGTATCATCTTCTTTTCGGTCTTTGTCCAGAACACTTTTGACTGTATCAAACTTAAAAGTTAGCAAAGTCTTAGAAAGTCCTTTATAGTACAGGTAGAGAGAGTTATTCTCACTTCCTGAAAATAAACAATAATAATATTTTAGAATAGGAAAGCTTGGAATTAGAGCATCACATTCCAATAGTAATTATCACCCAAAGTTTTAGGTCAAAGATCTTTTATGGTCAAATTTGAAAGCCTAGATCACAGGACTAATTAGAAATTATGTAAGAAAAGGATTCTTGGACAAAAGCGATACTTTACTAATCTGAAGAAACAATCAGTGTTGAATGATATAACAACACTGATAATTCTAAGGCTGAAATTACCCTATAAAATCATTTATATATATCATTTTTTTTTTTTCTGAGGGACTGGAGATGGGGCTGGAGAAGGGGGTTGACCAGGGCTTCCCGAGGGTTTGTCTGGGGCCTCAGCTGAGGCCAGGGGAGGCTCAGGAAGAGGATCCTGGACTGGCTTCTGGGGTCAGGTTAGGGCCTTCTGCTGCCTGGTGTCTTCTGCGTGTAGGCTCTGGCCCATGAGTTGGGGGTTCTTGGCCATCATCCAGAGGGCTTAATGTGGGTCCAGACAGCACTTTCATTGTAAATGTCATCACTACAGTTGTAGCTACAAGCAGCAGCTTCTCAACGCACTCCGGCACCACATTGTGAAGGTGGCTAAGGTGGAAGTGCAGGGCAGGCCGGCCCACCAGCTGCTCCTGGCACAGCGGGCATCTATACTTGGGCTGCACTGCATGCTGGGAGGCTGTATGAGCCCTCACCTGGCTGGACTCTGGGCTCAGGAAGCTGCAGTATGGAGAGCAGTAGACCATGGTCTGGTTGGCACTGTCTCTAGAAGGGCCAGTCTTGGTGCAAAAGTAATTGTGGTTTTGTCATTACTTTTAATTACTTTCGCACCAACCTAATAATAAGCCTATAGTAGAATCAGAAATATGTTATTACAGCAAGGATCTTAAATTACATTTAGAAAGATTTCCATTTAGAGAAGTAAAAGAAAGTGGTGGCACTTACATAGGCAAATTTTAACAGCATACACAATTTATTTCCATTTCTCAGTATAGGAATTATTCTATTAATGGTCTATGAACTGTAATTTTGAGCCATCTATTAAGATAGGATAATTGTTGCAGATATTTGCTTTGGCATTCTCATACATACTTGGAGAAAGTAAACTGTGCTGAATAAAGGCCAAGTCATTTAAAAGTAATGATCAAAGCTCATATATTCAATGCATTAGACATATCTGAGCCTTCAAATATCAAATTTCATTTTTCTATTTCTTATTTAAATTTGTATAAATTATCAACAATAAAAGTCCTAGAATAACAGATCAATGCTAAGCAAATAGATTACTTCATGAAGAGAAGAACAGATAGAGAAAAATGAATATCAAGTTTAGAAGACACATAATGTCTCCAAGATTGGAAATATTATTAACAGAACTTAATCTTTTCTGTCTCCTAAACAATATCTAAAGAATTATGTTATAATGGAGAATGACCGTAAAACAGTTAAAAATTTCGTGTTATTTCAGGTGTTCAGGGTTTGTACACAATAAAAAAGAGAAGGACTAATGCTCTTCTAGTATTACACGAGGAAAATCAATAGTGCTGGCGCATCAAGCCTATTATACTATCTTCTGAGTGCACAGACCTTTTCCTTAGTAGTCTATTTCCATTGAATTGAATTTCAAATACCTGTTAAAAAAGTTCCTAGAAACGATGGTTTCACTTACCACAAGCTATATAATCTCCATTGGAAGCCAAGCCTACAAAGTTTTTTTCATTGATATGACCCTTGAAGGAACGTAGGCAGTATGGTTTCCCTACATTCCACAGTTTTAGCTGACTGTCTGTTGAGCTGAGGAAAAGTACAAAGAGTAAGAACATAGTTAAAATTTCTTGTCACGAAACTCATCACTGCTAATTAGAAGCAATGCAGTTTGCTCTGGAGCCAGACTGAGTTAGAATGTTCATCTGTTGGCTGGGCATGGTGGCTCATACTTGTAATCCCAGCACTTTGGGAGGCCGAGGCAGGTGGATCACCTGAGGTCAGGAGTTCAAGACCAGCCTGGCCAATATGGTGAAACCCTGTCTCTACTAAAAATGCAAAAATTAGCCAGGCATAGTGGAATGCACCTGTAGTTCCAGCTACTGGAGACGCTGAGGCAAGAGAATCACTTGAATCCAGGAGGCAGAGGTTGCAGTGAGCCGTGACAACACCACTGCACCCAAGCCTGGGTGACAAAGTAAGACTCTGCCCCAGAAAAAAAAAAAAAAAAAGTTTTCTTTTTAACATATTTAAAACTCACCATGAAATCACAGAGAAATGAACATGTCAGTGTAAAAGCCAAACAAGTGATATTTAAAACCAAAAATAATTCTACGACTATACTGCAAGTAGATAAAATATGTAATATTAGTTGACTTTAATAAATAAAATACTTCTTATTCCATTGCATTAACTATGTTGTTTATCTCTTCTTGAGAAGCAGTAGCTAAAATCTAATCCGAAGTTCAAATGCGACTAAACATATGAAGATTAGATAAGGGGAGAGGGTATATAAATAACTAGTATCTTCAGATTTTATCCACAAATTACACATAAAAGTGTGTAATACAGATTGGAGCCCAAACACTTTTAATTGGACAAGACATAAAAAATCTACTATTTAAGAAAAAGTACATACACTCCAATATTATAGTTTACATACACCCTCAGTGACATTACAAACTAGTAAGTTAACTACAGAGCTCTGTATTAAGCTTAATCTCTGAGTAGAGTAATACTCACGCAGAGACAATTTCCTCACCACTCACAAACTTTGCATAAGAGACTGCTTTTCGGTGTCCTTTGAATACCATGATTGGCTGTTTAGTGTTACGAAGATCATAGTAGTGGACACAGTGATCTAAAACAAAATAAAATTAGATAAATGTAGTAAATGCAGAAATGGAAAGTAAAGTTAATTTTAACTGTTTTTTTTTTTTTTTTCATTAAAAGTTTCACATATAATGTCTAATCTCTAACAGCCAGAAAACTGAGGAAAAGAAATCGTTTTCAGAAATAAGACAGGCTCTAAAAAAGAGAGTAACAAGGGTTCAAAATAATAGACAACTTAAAAATCATTCTTTATGTTTTAATGGCTTCATTAAAAAATGTTAATATAAACATTGGGACATCTGGATAAACATAATGCTATATAATCTTATTTCCCACATTTGCCTTAAAAAACCATTATTTAGATATATTTTGTATATAATAAAATACACATGCTGAAAATATTGTATACAGTTCAACGATCTTTACTAAATTTTACCAGCAGTTCAACCATCACCATATATCAGTTTTAGAAGATTTTTGCACTCCAATAAGATCACTCATTTGCCATCTACCATCACAGGCAACCTCTATTCCTGTCTGTCTCTATAAATTCTTTATATAAATAATATATAATGTGCTTCTGTGTATAGCTTCTTACATGTTGCATAATGTTCTGATTTGAGGTTCAACTATTTTTCAACATGTGTTAGCAGCTCTTTTTTATTGCTGAATAGTATCCACCATGTGGATGTACCACATTTTGTCAATCAACTCACCAGGTGATGGACATTTGTTTCCATTTTTTGATAATTATGAATAATGCTGATATGAACAATCACAATTAAGTGTTTGTGTGGACACGTTTTCATATCTCTTGGGTAGATACCTAGAAGAGTAGCTATTGGGCCATATGGTAATATTAAACTTTTAAGAAATGGACTGTTTACTGCATCATTCTTTATTGCCATCAGCAACACATGAGGGTTCCAGTTTACATGAATTTTAAAAAATATCTGAATTCAAGGCATTTCTCAGATATATGTTTTATAATTTTTTTTCAAACATTCTGTTGCTTTTGTTTATAATTGCTTAATGGTATATTTTAAAGAATAAAAGTGTTGAATCTTAGATGTGAAATTTCCTTTTTTCTCTTTACTAGACCACATTTTTCATGTTGCAAACAAGAAATCTTTGACTAATCCAAGGTATTAAAGATTTTCTCCTATTTCTAAAATTATTTTAGTTCTTGCATCTAAGGCTGTGACATTACATTAAGTTTTACTAACACTGCTTGTTGAACAGACTCTCCTTTACTGAATGAATTTCCTTGGCACCTTTGCTGATAATGAATTCATGATAAATAAGGATTTACTTCTAGTTTAATTCTAACCAATTGATCTATATACATCTACCATTCTACTAGTACAAACTGTCTTGATAACTCTAGCTTTAAGTTTTTAAATTGGGAAGAAATATTTTCCAACTCTGTTGTTCTTTTTCAAAATTGTTTAGCCCTGGTCTTTGGCATTTTCATATAAATTTTAGGATTTTTTGGTGAAAAAAGCCTGATGAATTTTTGTTTGTTTGTTTAGACAGAGTTTCACTCTGCTGCCCAGACTGGAATGCATGGAGCAATCTGATCACTGCAACCTCTATCCTCCTGGGTTCAGAATTACTATTTTAGTCAATTGTCTTTCAATCCTTTTCTGGTTTAGAAAAAAAAGAGCAGCTTGCTGCCAGAGCTCATTTAATTTTACATAAACACACTCTTCAAGGCTATTGCAAATCTGACTGATTTTGAGTGTGAAAATAAAATATAAAACTGTCCTTGGAGTTATTTCTAAACAGAAGTACATCAGAATTGTCTGAATCATCAAAATTGTCTATTTTAAAGAAACTGGATTCATCAAATGAATCTCTGGCCAGAACCATTTGAGTATAATGTTAACATCACGCATAAGAATGCCATGCTTTCTAGGATTTGACATTTTAAGTGATCGATAATATCTCTGTCAAATTTTCCCGATTTTCATTTGTGTAAATGTAAATACCATACTAAAAACAAAATACTATAGACAGAATGAGGTCTTTTGTTTCCAAAGTTGATATATTAGAGTGATGTGAAAATAATAATAAAAGCGAGATATTCTGTGGCAAAGTTAACTCAGGGTAAACAACTGCAGCCACAAGTGCCACCAGCAAGTGTTCTCAGGACAGATGAGTAAAGGGTTAAATCAGAAGAAAAATTCTTTACAAAAATGCATCTAAACTATCTTTTTAATATACCGATACGATTATCTTAACCAGTTCTTTTTATTACTTTATGGACTTACATTACAGTCTAGTATCCCTTTATTTTGGCCTGCAGAACTCACTAGTATTTCTTTTTCTTTTTTACAGGTGATTTTATTTGGGTAGAGAAAAGAGAAGGAAAAGGAGAAGACTTCTTATGAAGAGTGTGGAAGGGGATT
The DNA here is from genome assembly GCF_009761245.1 of Sapajus apella. Classification (NCBI taxonomy): domain Eukaryota; kingdom Metazoa; phylum Chordata; class Mammalia; order Primates; family Cebidae; genus Sapajus; species Sapajus apella. Next base: position 14,458,877 of record NW_022436965.1, on the reverse strand, counting down.
CCAGAGGGGAAATCCCAGAGGGGAAAGGGAGCTCCCACCATGTGGGAGGGGATTCCAGAGAGCTGGAAATCCCTACTATTTCTTACAGGGTTAAGTCTCCTACAAAGAACTCACTCAGTTTATCTAAGAGTATCTTAAGTTCTCCTTCATTTTTGACGAACAGTTTTGCTGTATGTAAAATTCTTTATTGGCAATCTTTTCAATATTTTAAACATATCCCACTGCCTACTGGCAGTCATGGTTTCTGATGAGAATTCAGCTGTTAATGAGTATCCCTGGTACTTGTTGAGCAACTTTTTGATTGCTGTTTCCAGATTCTCTCCCTGCCTTTCAATAGTTTCAATATGATGTGATTAGGTGTGCATCTTACCTACTTGGAGTCTATTGAGCTTCTTGGATGTGTGGATTGATGTTTTCCATCCAATCTGGGAAAATACTGGCTATTATTTCTTTGAATATTTTCTACACACCACCCCCTAACTTTTGGAAGTCTAAAAATGTTGGCATGTTTGATGGTGTCGCCAGGTTTCTGATGTTCATTTTTTTCATTCTTTTTCTTTGTATTATTTACAATGGATAATCACAACTGACCTATCTCCCAGTTTACTGATTCCTTGACAGCTCAAATTTTCTCATTAATCTAATGAATTTTTCATGTTTAGTTATGATACTTTCAACTACAGAATTTTTATTTGTTTTTATCTCTGTTAATATTCTCTATTTGATGAAGTATATTTGTCATTTTTTCCTTTAACTCTTCGTGGTTTAATTGCCTTTTTGAATATATTTGTAATAGGTAATTTAAAGTCTCTGTTTAATAAGCCCTATATCTAGGATAATTTCCACTAAGAATTTTTCTTGTTTATACTTTTATTGAAAAGTAGACATTTTGGAAAATATTATGTGGCAATTGTGGACTCAGATCTTCCTGGTTTTCTTCCAGCTTAGGTTTTTGCTATTGGTGGTGTTGCTGTTTGTGGTTTAGTGACTTCTCTGGGACTACATCTTTCAGCCTGTAATTTCTACTGCATGGAGCCACTGACATCTTTAATGAGTTTTTAATTTATTTTTGTTTTGATTTTTAAGTCCAGCTGAATAAGAGTTATTCCTAGGTCAGCAACACTTAGTATTAACAAGATTTCTTTAAATGCTTTGCATCATTATGTCTTCTACCCTCCGCCAAAGGGATCTGTGTGTATGCTGGCGAATGCTTTCAAAGCTTAAATCTGCCTTATCCTTCACTTCCTGCTTACACAGAGCCTCAAGATCAGCAGAGATGAAGACTGAGAGTCTCTTCAGTTTTTCCTGGATATGCACACTACACCTTGCACATGTGCATAGCATTCTACAACTAGGTATATGTCAGAGCTTCTTGACCCCCATCTTTTGTTGTCCAGATCTTCATTTTAAATTTTTGGCTGTGTCCTTGATTGCCCAACTGGTAGTACAGTCTGACATAGCTGTGATACAGCACTAATTATTTGCAACAATACTGTGGGTATGGGCAGGTATTTTCCCATGAAGATTTTGAGTTGGGTCAAACAGTAACAATACTGCAGTATTTCACAATTCAAAAGTATTTTAATAAATAATTTTTCAAGTTATTTCATAAGGTAAGAATAATTTGGTATTATAAAAATAACGTAGTACTGCATAATAATATACTAACTTATTATCAAGTTAATACAAAAGGGGTGTAATATATAAAAGATAAAGGCATATAAGGTTAAATTTGGTAATTGCGTACTGCTGAAAAGTTTTACAGTAGCTAAAAACTGTGTACTGCACAAAGGTTCTACAGTGAGGTATCATATGGCAGATGTTTCTAGGCAGACAACCTCAAAAGAAACTGTATGGAGTACTCAGAACCCATTTACTATTTCAAGTGGTAACTTATTTTCAGCAAAAAATGTACCAGTTAATCCAATTATTGTTATTATGCCATATTTTGAATTTTCTTGATTTTATATTTTTATTGCTTTTATTAATAATTAGAATTTGTTCTGAGTTTATAGTTACTTAAGAGATAGGAGCATATGGTGATGGTCTACAGCTTTACAGTACACACACACACACACACACACACACACACACACACACACACACATATAGTAATAGCATTATGATGTTAAAAGTTTAGGTTACTTGGGGGGGTCCACGGTAATTTTCTTTTCTTTATAAAGGAGGGTATATCTTTATATTTCTAAAGCATTGCCACAATTGAAAAAGTATGCTTGATAATGAGGAGTTAGAGTATAGTCCATTTCTGTTTATCTTCTTCCCCTAACTTTAGCTTTGAAAAAAACAGGATAATGAATAACCTTGTACATTTACTCTAGACTCACCAACTATAAATGTTTCACCATATTTGCTTTATCCACCCTCAAACCCACACTCTGTATCTCCTCTCTCTCTCCCCTCTCTCCGCCCCCCGCCCCGCACCTTGGAACCACTTTAAGTTTCAAACATCAGGATATTTGACTTTTAAAACCTTCAGCCTCTACCTTCTACAAACATGATATAATATATTATGCATCTTATATTCAGGTATCTCCCAAATGTTTAAAAAAGGCCTGAACATTTATTTAGTTTTTACTAATGGGTCACTCATTGTATTTAGTTGCCATGTCTCTGGTATGTTATATAAAAGATTTCATAATATTGTTATATTTGAAGCACTGAGGACTGTTGTTTTGCACAATGTTCAACACATCTGAATTTGTCTAAATGTTTTCTTATTATTTTCAAATTAAATGTTTTGGCAAAAATACTATGAAGGTGATGGTCCTTCCTACCATATCACAAGAAGTGGCACATGTTTGTTCCAATGGTGATGCTAAATTTGATTACTTAGATGACCTTCTGGTCTCTCCAGTGTAAAGGGTTTCTGTCTCTTTTATTTCAATTGTTAAACCAAATGATGCTATTTCCACAGCCATTAAGAAGAAAACAAATACATTTTCTTTTTTACGCAGCTAAAAGTCAAATGTCAGCAAATAGCCAAGTGACAAAACCATACAAATACTTTCTTTAAGACAACAAGATTAATTAATATGTGACTCCTCATAGAATCTCAATGCTAAATGACAAGGTGATGTCAATATCACCATTTATAGAAATAAAATTGTCAATGTCAACATTCCTCTGTAGTGATAGAAACCTGGGGACAGATTAAAGTACATTTTAAAGGCTGATTTTTAATTATAGGGAATAGTGAAAAGAAAACTTAAATCTCTCTTAATATTCCCCTTTAAACATGCTTTCTAATTAAAACAGATTTTAATTCATCTCAGTTTTAGTTGGTATCTTAAAGTTTTCATTGATGTGAAAAACAAAGTAACGTGGTGGCAATGATTCAAAACTTATGCTTTATAAAACTAGAATCGTGTTGTCCAGTACAGTAGTTACTAGTCACATGTGGTTATTCAAAATTAAACTAAAGCTTAAGTTTCTCAATAACACCAGCTACAGTTCAAGTGCTCAACAACCAAATGTAGCCTGAAGTATTATTGCAGTTCTATTTGACAGTTTTGATAGAAAATTACTAATTACAAATATCTATGGTGTAGTAAGTAGAAATTCCATTTCCATTAAAGTGAAGAGAATAACCAAAATGGAATAATAAACTCCAAATACTTAAGACACTGATTTTCACATTCACTAATTGCGTGAGTTAATCCTTCCTTTCTTTTTTCTCATTAATGTACTCCATAAAGCGGAGAGTATGCTTGTCATACCATCTTAACAATCAGATCAACCTTTCTAGACAATGTGAGATTCAAATTTTCCAACTATTCAAAATGTTGAGCCTCAAAACAGTAACTGTTTTATGGCTAGAGGGAATGTAGGAATATAATACACAGAGACATTTATATTTAAGGCATTTATATACAGTCATGTGCTAGATAATGACATTTCACAATGATATATGATGGTGGTGCCGTAAAATTATAACGCAGCTGAAAAGTTCCTATCACACAGTGACTTTGTAGCTATTAATAGTAACTTTGTAGAAACTATTCCTAAGTTTTTGGTGATTCTGGTGTACACAAATCTACTACAATGACAATAAAATAAAAGTATACCACATACAATTATGTATAGTACACAATATACGATAATAAACAATTGTTACTGGCTTATGTATTTACTATACTTCTTAATCATTATTTTAGAGTATACTCTCATTAATTTAAAAAAAAAATGGTAATACAGCCTCAGGAAGCTGGGCACAGTGGTGTGTGCTTGTATCCCAGCAACTTGGGAGGTTGAGGCAGGACGATTGCTTGAGCCCAAGAGTTTGAGGCTGCAGTGTGTTAAGACTGTCCTATGGGGATCCGGGATCCAAGATGGCGGTTTAGGAACAGCTCAGGATTGCAGCTCCCAGTGAAAGCACAGAGGCTGCTGCAGGTGATCCCCAGGCAAGCAGGGCCTGGAGTGGACCTCAGCAGACCTATGGCAGAGGGGCCAGACTGTCAGAAGGAAAACCAAGAAACAGAAATAACCTCATCATCAACAAACAGAATGTCCACTCAGAGACCCAATCTGAAAGCCAGCAACTACAAAGACGACAGGTGGATAAATCCATAAAGATGGGAAGAAACCAGCGCAAAAAGGACGAAAACACCCGAAACCAGAACACCTCTCCTCCTACAAGGGATCACAACTCCTCACCAGCAAGGGAACAAGGTTGGATGGAGAACGAGTGTGATGAAATGACAGAATCAGACTTCAGAAGGTGGGTAGTAAGAAACTTCTGTGAACTAAAAGAACATGTTCTAACCCAATGGAAAGAAACTAAGAACCTTGAAAAAAGATTTGACGAAATGCTAACGAGAATGGACAAAATAGAAAGGAATATAAGTGAATTAATGGAGCTGAAAGACACAACACGAGAACTTCGTGAAGCATGCACAAGTATCAACAGCCAAACTGACCAAGCAGAAGAAAGAATACCAGAGGTCAAAGATCAACTCAATGAAATAAAACGGGAAGGCAAGAATAGAGAAAAAAGGGTAAAAAGGAATGAAAAAAGTCTCCAAGAAATGTGGGACTATGTGAAAAGACCTAATCTATGTTTGATATGTGTACCTGAATGCGATGAAGAGAATGAATCCAAGCTGGAAAATACTCTTCAGAATATTATCCAGGGAAGCTTCCCCAACCTGGTAAGGCAGGCCAATATTCAAGTCCAGGAAATACAGAGAACACCACAAAGATATTCCTCAAGAAGAGCAACCCCAAGGCACATAATCGTCAGATATCTCAAGGTTGAAATGAAGGAGAACATACGAAGGGCAGCCAGAGAGAAAGGTCGGGTAACTCACAAAGGGAAGCTCATCAGACTCACAGCAGATCTCTCAGCAGAAACCCTACAAGCCAGAAGAGATTGGGGGCCAATATTCAACATCCTTAAAGAAAAGAACTTTCAACCCAGAATCTCCTATCCAGCCAAACTAAGCTTCATAAGTGAAGGAAACATAAAATCCTTTGTGAACATGCAAGTACTCAGAGATTTCGTCACCACCAGGCCAGCTTTACAGAGCTCCTCAAAGAGGCTCTACACGTATAAAGGAACAACCAGTACCAGCCACTCCAAAAACATGCCAAATGGTAAAGAGACTCAACACAATGAAGAATCTGCATCAACTAATGGGCAAAACAGCCAGCTAGCACCAAAATGGAAGTATCAAATTGACACATAACAATATTAACCCTAAATGTAAATGGACTAAATACCCCAATCAAAAGACACAGACTGGCAAACTGGATAAAAAGCCAAAACCCATCGGTGTGCTGTATCCAGGAAACCCATCTCACACGCAAGGATACACAAAGGCTCAAAATAAAGGGATGGACGAAGATTTACCAAGCGAATGGAGAGCAAAAAAAAGCAGGAGTTGCAATTCTCATCTCTGATAAATTAGACTTTAAAGCAACAAAGACCAAAAGAGACAAAGAAGGACATTACATAATGGTAAAAGGATCAATGCAACAAGAAGAGTTAACGATCCTAAATATATATGCACCCAATACAGGAGCACCCGGACACATAAGGCAAGTTCTTAATGACTTACAAAGAGACTTAGACTCCCACACAATTATAGTGGGAGACTTTAACACCCCATTGTCAATATTAGACAGATCAACGAGACAGAAAATTAACAAGGATATCCAGGACTTGAACTCAGACCTGGACCAAGCAAACCTAATAGACATTTACAGAACTCTTCACCTCAAATCCACAGAATATACATTCTTGTCAGCACCACATCACACCTACTCTAAAATTGACCACATAATTGGGAGTAAATCACTCCTCAGCAAATGCAAAAGAACAGAAATGATAACAGTCTCTCAGACCACAGCGAAATCAAGTTAGAACTCAGAATTCAAAAACTAACCCAGAACCGCACAGCTTCATGGAAACTGAACAACTTGCTCTTGAATGTTGACTGGATAAACAATGAAATGAAGACAGAAACAAAGATGTTCTTCGAAACCAACGAGAATGAAGACACAACATACCAGAATCTCTGGGACACATTTAAAGCAGTCTCTAGAGGAAAATATATAGCAATAAATGCCCACATGGGAAGCAAGGAGAGATCAAAAATTGATACTCTATCATCAAAATTGAAAGAGCTAGAGGAGCAAGATCAAAAAAACTCAAAGTCTAGCAGAAGACAAGAAATAGCTAAGATCAGAGCAGAACTGAAGGAGACAGAGACACAAAAAAACCCTTCAAAAAATCAATAAATCCAGGAGCTGGATTTTTGAAAAGATCAACAAAATAGACAGACCACTAGCCAAATTAATAAAAAAGAAAAGAGAAAATAACCAAATTGATGCAATAAAAAACGATAAAGGGGATATCACCACAGATTCCACAGAAATTCAAACCGTCATCAGAGATTATTACAAACAACTCTATGCACATAAACTAGTAAACCTGGAAGAAATGGATAAATTCCTGGACACTTGCCTCCTCCCAAGCCTAAACCAGGAAGAAGCTGAAACCCTGAACAGACCCATGACAAGGTCTGAAGTTGAGGCAGCAATTAAGAGCTTACCACACAAAAAAGGCCCAGGTCCAGATGGGTTCACAGCCGAATTCTACCAGACATAAAAAGAGGAGCTGGTACCATTCCTTCTTAAACTATTCCAAACAATACAAAAAGAGAGAATTATTCCCAACTCATTTTATGAGACCTACATCATCCTGATTCCAAAACCCGGCAGAGACTCAACAAGAAAAGAAAACTTCAGGCCAATATCCATGATGAACACAGATGCAAAAATCTTCAATGAAATACTGACAAGCCGATTGCTAGAGCACATCAAAAAGCTTATCCACCATAATCAAGTAGGCTTCATCCCGGGGATGCAAGTCTGGTTCAACATACACAAGTCTATAAACATAATTCACCACATAAACAGAACCAAAGACCAAAACCACATGATTATCTCAATTGATGCAGAGAAGGCCTTTGACAAAATTCAACAGCCCTTTATGCTAAAAACCCTCAATAAGCTAAGTATTGACGGAATGTATCTCAAAGTAATAAAAGCTATTTACGACAAACCAACAGCCAATATCATACTGAATGGGCAAAAACTGGAAGCATTCCCCTTGAAATCTGGCACAAGACAAAGATGCCCTCTCTCGCCACTCCTATTCAATATAGTACTAGAAGTTCTAGCCAGAGCAATCAGGCAAGAAAAAGAAATAAGGGGTATTCAAATAGGAAAGGAGGAAGTCAAATTGTCTCTATTTGCAGACAACATGATTGTATATCTAGAAGACCCCATCGTCTCAGCCCAAAATCTCCTGAAACTGATAAGCAACTTCAGCAAAGTCTCAGGATACAAAATCAATGTGCAGAAATGACATGCATTCCTATACACCAATAACAGACTTAAAGAGAGCCAAATCAAGAACAAACTTCCATTCACAATTGCCACAAAGAGAATAAAATACGTAGGAATACAACTAACAAAGAACGTAAAGGACCTCTTCAAGGAGAACTACAAGCCACTGCTCAATGAAATAAGAGAGAATACAAACAGATGGAAAAACATTCCATGTTCACGGTTAGGAAGAATCAATATCGTGAAAATGGCCATACTGCCCAAAGTAATTTACAGATTCAACGCTATTCCCATCAAGCTACCAATGACCTTCTTCACAGAACTGGAAAAAACCACCTTAAACTTCATATGGAACCAAAAGAGAGCCCGCATAGCCAAGTCAATTCTAAGCAAAAAGAACAAGGCGGGAGGCATCACACTACCGGACTTCAATGCAATAAAATAAATAAATGGGGGAAAAAAAAAAAAGACTGTGCCTATGAATAGCCACTGTACTTTAGCCTGGGCTATAAGTTAGAGAATGGTGGCGCAATCATGGCTCACTGCAGCCTCGACTTCCTGGGCTCGGGGAATTTCCCACTTCAGCCTTCCAGGTAGCTGGGACTACAGGTGTGTACCACCACGCTCCACTAAGTTTTTGTGAAGCTGGGGTTCTGCCATGTGACTTGGCTGGTTTTGACCTCCTAAGCTCAAGTGATCCATTCACCTTGGCCTCCCAAAGTGCTGGGATAACAGACGTAAGCCAACGCGCCCAGCCAAGTTAAGCATTATTACAAAAGAGCTTTAAAAAGCTTATGTTTTAAAGTTAATAAAGTAAAAACATTTCATTAAACTAAGGTTAATTTATTATTAAACAAAGAACTATTAAAACATAAATTTCAGCCTAAGTATACAGTAATGTCCTAGGCCTTCATATTCACTCACCACTCATTAATTCAACTCAAACAACTTCCAGTTCTGCTAGCACCATTCACGGTAAGAGCTCTATATAAGTGTACCATTTTTTTTTTAACCTTATATTGTATTTTTACTATAGCTTTTCTATATTTAGACAAACAAATACTTACCATTGTGCTATAACTGGCTACAGCTTTTATTACAGTAGCAAGCTATACAGGTTTGTAGCCTAGGAGTAATAGGTTATGCTATATAGCCTAGGTATACAGTAGGTTTGTGTAAGTATTCTCTATGATGCCTGAACGATGACACATTTCTCAAAATGCATCCCCATCCTTGAGCAACACATGATTGCATTATACAGTAGTCCCTAGGCATCCTCGGAGGGACTGGCTTCAAATCCCCATGCCCCCCATACCATAAGCCATGGATGTCCATGATTCTTTACAAAATGACCTAGTATATGCTTATAACTTCACCTCCTCCTATATACTTTAAATCATCTCTAGATTACTTATAACACCTAATACAACATAAATGTTGTATGTAAATAACTGTTATAATGTATTTCCAAAATTTGTATTATTTTTTATTGTCATATTGATAATTTCTTTTCCAAATGGTTTTGATCCATGGTTGGCTGAACCTGCAGCTGCTCAAGGGTACAGAGGGCTGAGTATGTAACTCACCCCAAAAATATATGATTATAGAAAGAAAAGAAAAGAAAAGAGAGTTCAGAAATTTACTTAGCTAGGGGGAAAAAGACAAGATGATGATGAGTTCTGAAATAACAGAGATAATTGGAATATAATCTTGTAATTTAAAATTTTTTATTTGCTGTTTGTGCTATCTTATTTGGTCTTAATGAATCACTATAAAGAACATAAAGGATTTAAGTTTCATTCAACGAGCAAACCTACTTGGTTCTCCTTCCTGCTGTAGTTTTCCTCTTGTATAATTTCTCATTTCTGTTACATTAAACTACCATAATTAAATAATTTTATTATAATTCTCTTTGGACTGAAATGGTTTACAAAGACTACCACCGTATTTCAACTCACCATATGATATGTCAAAAGTCAAAATTAGACACAGAATTTTAGCTGAAGTATGAGAAAATGTTCCATATATTATTTATATAAAAGGATCTTTTATAGCTGGTATACTTATAACCTTACTATTATTAACATAGTGTTTTACTTTGAAAGCAGAGATTGTAGAAAAAATTTAAATTCCAGATTTATTTAAATACATGCACATGTAAAACTATGAAGGTTATTCTAGGGAAGTATCTGCTGCTTTTTTAGTTAAAACACTGCCAAAAGTGTGTATGTTTTACAGCTGTTATGAAATATTACTCAGCCAGGTTTTATAATCCTTGATTAAGAGTTCATTCCAATACATGCTCTTTCAATTTTGGGGTGGGAACACCGATTAACTATATGAAGTTATTTCTCCATTCTCTCAAAATATACCAAGTACTTGTATTTTATCCTCATGTTTTCGGTGGAGAATGAAGGGTACAGAATGAACTTTCATTTGCAGAAAGCAAGCAGAATTGGATTTGGGGTGAAGATGGAGACGAGAAGAGAAAAGAAAGTAAGAGAATACATCTGACTACTGAGATCAAGTGGGAAGCTGCGCTTACAGTTGAAAGGCTGCTTTACAGACTTCTGCTTCCTAACCCCACCCAAACAGTGTATAAAGCACCTTCTACTCTCATCAGTGCAAGTCCAAAGAAAGTGATTCTGGGGGCTAAATCAGCTACTTAATCATTTATTATTTCCACAACACAATTTATGCTGCCTAGCTGCAACCTTTGTCTCTATTAAATGAAAATCATTCATTTATTCAAAAACTATTCTAATATCTGTTAGAAGTCATTACTCTCAAAGCAGGTGGTTACATTCTGTAATTGCCATTTCTTTAAGGCCATACGGACATTTAAAAAACAAAGCTATCTGCTAAAGAGAGTTTCATAATAAAATAAATTTTTAAAAAACTAAAATCTAAGGGGCCTAAATGAAACCTTACTGTACTCTCTACTCCCTGAATTTAAGAAGCTTAGAACCTGAAATCCAAACTCTATGTTGGCTTTGTATTCCAAAAACTTTTGCAAAAAAAATTAGACCAAAAATCAATGTAGGTGTATGTATATACACACTATATTAGTACTAATGTAAGTGTCCATTCGTGCTAATATTTTAAATACATGTATTTATTGAAAATCTATTATGTGCAGTTGTAAGGAATATTGTGGGGGATACAATGATGAACAAGAAAAGTCCCTGCTTTTCTGTGTGCTTACCTTCAAATATTAGAGTCAGACAAAAACAAGCATATAATAAATAAAATGCAGATTAAGGGATAACAATGAGACAAAGAGGAGAGGTAAGGCTTGGGCGAATCTCCTAGACAGAAAGTTTTCAATAGGCTTCTTTGAGAAGATGAAGTTTAAGAAGAGACTGAAGAATGTGCCTCTAGCTGTGGTAAGAGCCAGGAGAAGAATGTCTAAGGCAGAGAGGCAGCACAGTGAGAGCAGCATGAAATAATGTAGTATGAATCTAGAGAAGTTTGAAAGAGATCAATGCAGGAACGTGGGATAAATTTATCTGAAAGAATATTATCCCTGCTGCTGTCTATAGAACAGACTGAAGGGAAAGAATTGGAGAAGAGCTGAGTGTTCAGGCAAGAGGTTACTCCAGTGGTACAGGTAATGTAACCAAATACAGGTCCAAACGCTCGCAGCTTGCAGAGTCCAATTAACAAGGGTGAAGTGTGGTAGACGGACAGACACTTTATTAACCAAAACTAAAAGAAAGGGGTCAGTTTCCTAGCTAAAATAACCGCTTCAATTTTGGGGGGGAAGGCTTAAAAAGGAAAAGCTTGATAAGGAAGGGATGTTAAGAATTGAACTGAGTACAATATGTGCCTCAAGGTTATATCTTGATACCCAAGGGAAAAAAAAGTTTTAAAATGCATTTTGAAGTTAAGCTGCCTGGTTACATTAATGGCTTGAACTAGAGATAACTTGATTCCTGCCTAAGCTGGATATGACCACAGGGAGAGCAACAAAGAGAAAATAAGAATGGAAGAAATAGGGGAGCAGTCAATTATATTAAATGGTAATGAGAAAAGAACAGAATAGATCAATTAATTTAGCAATATGGAGGTAATCTGGTGATGATCACATGAATAGTTTCAGTGGAATTATGGTGGCAGAAGCCTCTATGAAGTGGGTTACAATGTGAATAACAGAAGAGGAACCAGAAAAAGGAAAGTTCTTCTTTAATATGATTTTAAAGAGGATGGCATTTAGTAAGTAGAACACACATGATTCAATTTAATGTGAAGAATGAGATACGTGGCTTGGACCACTGCATCAACAGGAAAATTAACAAAAATGAAGATAAAGTAATAGGTTTGTGAAGGAAAAATGGATTGAGTTCTGCATGTTAAGTTTGAGGTGGCAATGAATACTGAGGTAGAAATGTCCAGTGAATAGAATAGAAATGTCTGGAGTTTTTTTAGCTAAGTGTGGGATTGAGATAAATATTTAGGAGTCTCCTATTGAAACAGAGTCACTGGATAAAATAACCCATTGGGAATTTAGAGAGTGACAAAAGAACAGAATATCAACGAATACCAACATTTCAAAGAAAAGACAACTAAGAACTATAGATGAGAGACATGAAAAAAAACAGAGGGTGTTGTTTTAGAATCCAAACGAGGATAGGTTTTCCAGAAGTAAGTGGTCAACAATGTTGACTACTACTAAGAGATCAAATAAAATAAGGGCTTGAATTTAGTGACATGAGGCTGCTACTGATCTTAGTGACAAAAATTTCGATCTTAGAGAAATTTCTATGTAAGGGTAGGAACCGAAACCAAACTTCAGAGGAATGAGAAGCTGGAGTTGAGGAGGAGCTCTTTCTTCTCTCTCCCTCCCTCCCTCTCTGAGTTAGAGATGCAGACAAAAGAACAGAGATGTCAGATACACACAATTCTATTTCCATTCAAAAACTATTTTGTATATAATTTGTAATACACTTTTATTGTGTTTACATATCCATTTTTATGTATGAACTCTTTTTTAAAAAGTTTATGTGTAACTATCAATCCAGGTGATAAAGGTAAACAAACTAAAAAATTTATCTACTTAAATCAGCATTCATTGTTTCATTGTTTTATCTGAAACAAAGAAAGAAACTGCCACTCCAGGAACACACTTAGGTAAATGTTTAAGGGGTATATCAATTCCTAACACCTTAAGTGTGGAAGCTGATCAAAAGTATGTACCAACTATTGATTTCTGTAACTATTACAGAGTAATTTCTAGTACAACGAATAATTTTCCTCTAGGATTACTGAAAAAAAAATACACAAACATTTCCACCATTGATAGGGCAATCATCATTGATATGTTAAAAGGATCAGGTGAAACAGACATAGAAATATCTTATTAAATGTTTAATGAGTATTTCATTACCTTTAGTAAAGTAAGAATAAAATCACTACTATTAATGAGGCAATGTCTTAAAATACAGATTGGGACACAATCGGTTAGACTGTTCCAAAAATAAGAAGACATAAAGGAAGAAGACTCATATGTAATATGGCCAATCAGACATCAAACTGAATTTCAGAAATCCTGAATTCTATCACTTGGCTTTTCAGAGGCTTGAGAGTTTGTAAAAGTCCTCAATGCCCTAGCTTTTGGATACTGTGACAGGATTGGAATAGAAAGAAGATTTGGGGAGATCCTTGTTAGGTTTTTCTTAGGCAGGAAATAAATTTTGACCATTTAAACATACATGGGCCAACTGGTTACTAATATTTATCTCATACAGATATCATTATTACTTTTATTTTTATTTATTTTTTTGAGACAGAGTCTTGCTCTGGTGTTCAGGCTACAGTGCAGTGGTGCGATCTTGGCTCACTGCAACCTCTGCTTCCCAGGTTCAAGAGAGTCTCATTGCTCAGCCTCCCACGTAGCTGGGACCACAGGTGTGTGCCACCACTGTCTAACTGATTTTTGCAGTTTTAGTAGAGATGGAGTTTCACCATTTTGGCCAGGCTGGTCTCAAACTGCTAACCTCAAGTGATCTACCCACCTTGGCCTCCCAAAGTGCCGGGATTATAGGTGTGAGCCACTGTATCTGACCTCATCATTAATTTTAATAACAATACTGAAACCATTTTTTATTTCCTTTAAGCCTTTGATGGTATCTTTTTTTTTTTTTTTTTTGGGATGGAGTTTCACTCTTGTTACCCAGGCTGGAGTGCAATGGCACGATCTCGGCTCACCACAACCTCCGCCTCCTGGGTTCAGGCAATTCTCCTGCCCCAGCCTCCTGAGTCGCTGGGATTACAGGCACGCGCCACCATGCCCAGCTAATTTTTTGTATTTTTAGTAGAGACGGGGTTTCACCGTGTTGACCAGGATGGTCTCGATCTCTTGACCTCGTGATCCACCCATCTCGGCCTCCCAAAGTGCTGGGATTACAGGCGTAAGCCACCGCGCCCGGCCCTTTGATGGTATCTTAATATGCTGTTTTCGAGAACTGAAAGAAAGCTACTCTTTGACAAAAGAGAGAGCAAGCCAAGTATCTGTTACATAAACACATATGGAATAATGCAAACACATATGGAATACTTTGGAAGCATTTCCCCTTAACAGCAGCTCTGTATTTAGTTGTCAGATCTTTGTTCATCATTTGAGAAGGAATTAGAAGATAACACTTCCTATTTTCTATCACATACAGTTAGCCCTGGTTTCCAGCCTGAATAAAACCTTAAAAATGCACTAATGTTAGCCACTATTATTTACCCTCTACTTTGTGAATAATCTCTCTAATCCTTACCAATCCACAATAGATATATGAGCAATTGTGATATTCTCCTAGAGTCAAAGAAGTAGCAATTACCTATCTATCTGTACATCAGATTAAACCACAACTGTCAGTTAATCTAAAATAATTAAAACAATTTTTAAAGGTAATAAATTTTTAAACAAGTCTCAGTTAAATTATGTACATTTTCCCACAATTAAAAAGAAGTTTCCGTTAAGAAACAGTAGGAGAAACACTTAAAAACCCAGTCCTCCTTCACCTAATTTATTTGAAACCCTTACTAACTCTTTTTTTTTTTCTGTCTGCTTAGGCTTTCCTTTCCAACACTCAATCCTTGAGGAAATTGAAAAATATACATCATTTGAAAAGAATTGTTTCTGTTGATCAATAGGAAACTGATTTCATTTATTTTATCCATACTTAGTTTATCTCTTTTTGCAGGAAAAAGGTATACTAATGAATTTTTAATGCCTAATGCCAGGCTGGGCAAGGTGGTTCACACCTGTAATCCCAGCACTTTGGGAGGCCGAGGTGGGCAGATCACTTGAGGTCAGGAGTTCAAGATCAGCCTGGCCAATGTGGTGAAACCCTGTCTCTACTACAAATTAAAAAATTGGTCCTAGCTACGTGGAAGGCTGAAGCACGAGAATTGCTTGAACTGAGGAGGCAGAGGCTGCTGTGAGCTGAGATTGTACCACTGCATTCCAGCTTGGGCAACAGAATGAGGATAGACTTTTTTAAAAAATAAATCATAGCTGGGCGCAGCTCACCCCTGTAAACTCAACATTTTGGGAGGCCAAGGTGGGCAGATCATGAGGTCAGAAGTTCATGACAAGACTAGCCAACAAAGTAAAACCCCATCTCTACTAAAAACACAAGTTAGCTGGGCATGGTGGCACATGCCTGCAGTACCAGCTACTCGGGCGGCTGAGGCAGGAGAATTGCTTGAACCTGGGAGGCAGAGGTTGCAGTGAGCTGAGATGATGCCTCTGCACTCCAGCCCAGGCAACAGAGCAAGACTCCATCTTCAAACCAAGCCAAACCAAACCAAAAACTTCATACTCATGAACAGGGCCCAGTACATGGTCTATATAAAGATATTAGTGGCTAAAAAAATTACACTGTGAGGCTGGGCAGGGTGGCTCACGCCTCAAATTCCAGCACTTTGGGAGGTAGAGGTGGGTGGATCACCTGAGGTCGGAAGTTCAAGACTAGCCTAGCCAACACAGTAAAACCCCATCTCTACAAAAATACAAAGATTAGCCGGGCATGGTAGCACATGCCTGTAATGCCATCTACTTAGGTGGCTGAGGCAGGAGAATCGCTTTACCTGGGAGGCAGAGGCTGCAGTGAGCCAAGATTGTGCCACTGCACTCCAGCCTGGGCACCAGAGCAAGACTCCATCTCAAAAAAAAAAAAAAAAAAAAAAAAACTTACATTGTGGGCTTTATCACTGGGAAATGTAGGAAAATATGTATCAAAGAATAATTTAAAATTTGGTGATTTACTATTTGAATTCATCTAAAAGCATCATATACAAGTGATTACTTACAGAACACACAGTATTATCACTATATTACTGTAATGAGATAAGGAATAAACATAAATCACACAATCTAAAGTACTCACAATGAGTTATAATATATAAAATAAGCATAAACTGTGGGCAAAAATTGCTAATATCACATTCTGCCTGCTTAGAAATCAGTTGCTTTTTTTAACGGACATGGTCTTGCTCTGTTTCCCAGAATGAACTGCAGTGGCATAATCATAGCTCACTATAACCTTGAACGCCTGGACCCAAAGGCTCAAGTGATCCCCCATCTTGGCCTCCCAAAGTGTTGAGATTACCAGGTGTGAGCCACCATGCCCAACCAGGAATCAGTGTCTATAAAATATGTGCTAATTATTAGGCATATTTATAGCTGTGTTTTCTATTTACTAGGTAACAATTAGAAGGAATGTCTTCCAAATCTCATTGGTCTCTAGAAATACAAAATCCAGCATGCCTACACCAGAAGGAAAAGCATTAAAAAGCACACCTGAAAAGTAGTACAGAATTACTTCCTCTAAATGGCCTAGTTTGCTAAATTTATACAAACTCAGCAGCTGCAAAATTACCTAAACAAACTACACATTTATTTTGTGAGAATTAATTTGCTTCAATCCTCATTGATTTGCTTTACATCAATCTCTTTTTGTATACTTCTGTTGTAAGGATTAAATGCAAATAATGGTAAGTAATGAATGACTAATAAATATGAGGCATAATTTTTTAATCATTAAAAAGACATTAAAATAACTTAAAACCATGTAGGCAGGTAAGTATTGTAAATAAATCAACTGATTTATCTCAAAAGTCTGCAGAATGGTTGCCTACATTAACGATGATAGGAAAGAAAACCTAACTGGGACCCTTTAACACCACTAGTGCTGCTTTCTTTGAATATCCGCAAAGATAAATTCATTATGGGAAACTGTCAAAATCATTTAGAAACAAGTCTGATATACTGGGATTAGAATCAATGCTTGACTTTATTGAAAAAGATAAGCAGAAAAAATCATTTTAAGTAAATAATCTATGTCTGATTGAAAAGAACATGGATTTCTCTAGCTGACAGATTCCATCTTCTATATACATACTTGTTAACTTTCATGTTCACATCTTTATTACCTTATCATTTTTGCTTTTCTATTACAGAAGGATCTATAAAGTCTCCTAAGATACCGAAATTTGAATTCTCTTAGCATTTTCCCTTTTATTTAATGTATTTTGAGGCAATGTTATTGCATACACAAAGCTCAGAAGATGTATGTTTTAATTCTAATTTATTGCTTTTATATTGGGACTTTTAAAGTCTTTGTATGTATGATAAAAGGTGAAAGAACAAAATAACAAAATAAAAGTACAGAGAGAAAAAAATTCATTGTAACAAGCACAAATAAAAGATCTAAGCAAGACAGACTGGGAAGGTTACAACTGGTATGATGCATTGCTTCCCTGGTAGGACCCACAGTGCCCTTGCAACAGGAAGTCAAACTGTAATTGGGGGAAGCTCATATACTAATCTTCTACTTCTTGCAACTCCAAAAGCAACATTTAAGGAAAGTACAGCTCATTCCTAATGTCAAATTCATCATCACAAATGATATTTAATAAACAAGCAACTTCATCAGTATGATTCTGTATTGCTCTCAGTGGTAAAATAAACAGTATAGCTAAAGAGAGAGTATTATTTTATACTTTAAAGACAAACATTTAGATGACAGGCTACATCTTAAAAAATGCTTCAATTCTAAATGAAGATGATTGAACTTCGGTCAGTTTTCTAGTAGTAAAGGTTTTTCCTGTCTTAAGGAATGTTTCAGTCAGTGAAAGGTACAATGAAAGGCAATGAATTAAGCACTATTGGCCTCCATGATGCCTTGCTCTGATACTACCTCCTGCTTCAGACTGAGGAAAACTAGCTCATACCTAACCTCAATGTGCCCTCAGCATCTATTTCTACTATCTTAAAGTGTTTACAGCCTATGCAAGATAAAAAGTTAACACTATATTGCTCAGATGCTCTTGCAGTTATGCTTCTACATATGAATTAGGTTCTATCACTCAGATGCACTTATTTAAGATTTGAAAGGTGAACATTTTATGGTCATTCTCCTTCTGCTTTGGATGTTTCTGTTACAAGCACTATTGCAGAGATGTAGGGGTTTTCTGTTGCAGTGTTCCAGTGTCCAGTTGCTAGTTTTGTGGGAGTTGTAATGAATGATTCCTGATTCCATGATTACAGTAATGGCATCATGTTCTTTATTTCAATAGTGACACTAGCTAAGAAATAAATAATAGTTCCCTTGGCCTATTTATTCAGTGATGAGCTAAGAGTCATTATAGGAAGCCAACCCTGCAGGATCATCCCCCAGACCTTCCAACAATAACAAAAACAACAGCCTTTTCACATACGTTAATACACTGTGAAGAAACTGATAAATGTTTAGCTACACCTACCAAAAAGAAAATAATTATAGTGGAATGAAACTAGGCACGTTACTATTGACAATATAGGAATTATAAAGGAATGTTATGAACAACTTTATGCCAATACATTAGAAAACTCAGAAAATCTGAATTCATCTAGAAAAAATAAACAGGCTGCGTGCGGTGGCTCACGCCTGTAATCCCAGTACAGGTATTGATCGACTTAGGACCTATGCAACTTATGACCATTCGACTTTACGACCATGATCGCTAGCCATGACTGCTCCGCGTCTGGCAGCGCAAACATTGCCCAGCTGGGCGTACGACAGTGCGGACCAGCTTCCGGCAGCACTACCATCTCCGCGTGGACCATTTCAACTGTTATCCCAGACTTGGTACAGCAATTTGTGTTTTGTGTCTTGGATATTTTTCATCAAACCCCTCCCAAGATGTCTACCAAGAGGAAATTGTCTTTGTCTACGCCTCAGCCAGCCAAGAAGGAAAGAAAGGCCATCATCTCGACACGAAAATAAGGGTAATTAAGCAGTACGAAGGAGGAAAGAAAGTGAATGTGATCGCACGTGATACGAAGTTATCACACTTGACTGTGTCGACGATTTTGAAAGATAAAGAATTAGTGAAGCTGTGAAAGGTTCTGCACCCATGCGATCAACAGTTATAACAAAGCAACAAAGCGGGCCCATCCACGAAACGGAGAAATTGCTATATATTTGGATGGAAGATCAAATTCAAAAACGGCCAATAAAATGTTTTGCACATGTTTATATATTCTGATATGTTTTGCAATTGGGAAAATGTTTCCTATGGTATTTTTTACACCTGTATTTTGTATTTTTGTATGCACCTGTATTTTGTAATTTTGTATGTTTTGCAAATATTAAACCAGTTGTACTGGTAATGCAGTGTTTTACTTAAACCTGACGAATGTAAAAATAAGAAATAAAATGGTGTAGAGATGATACAAATGGCATAAAATGAACAAAGAAAATTATGATATATAGCAATAATGAAATTATGATATATAACAACAATAAAATTATGATAAAATATGACTTAAAGATTTTTATAATATCATTTCACAGTACTGGACATATAGCCTACTCAACTTACGACCAAATCGTGTTACGACTGGTCTGTCGGAACCAATCATGGTCATAAGTCAAGCACTAGCTGTACTTTGGAAGGCTGAGGTGGGTGGATCACCTGAGGTCAAGGCCAGCCTAACCACCATGGTGAAACCCTGTCTCTATTAAAAATACAAAATTAGCTGAGTGTGGTGGTGCATGCCTGTAATCCTAGCTACTTGGGAGGCTGAGTGAGGCAGGAGAATTGTTTGAACCCAGGAGGCAGAGGTTGCAGTGAGCCGAGGTAGTGCCACTGCATTCCAGCCTGGGCAACAAGAGTGAAACTCCTCCCCTGCCTCACCCCTGTCCCCCAAAAAGAAAAGTCAACAAATTAAATTGAATCAGGACTTTAACATCTTCCCAAAAAGAATGATCCAAGCCCAGATAGTTTCTCTGATGAATCCTATCAAATATTTGAAAATTATGCCAATTCTTCACAAACTCATTCAGAATGCAACAGAAGGAACACTTCCCAATTCATTCTATAAACCCAGTAGTTCTTCGCTGTTGAAGACAGAAAATATCCTCATAAGCAAACTACAGGCCGGGCATGGTGGCTCATGCCTCTAATCCAAGCACTTTGGGAGGCTGAGGCAGGCAGATCACTTGAGGTCAGGAGTTCATGACCAGCCTGGCCAACATGGTGAAACCCTGTCTCTACTAAAAATACAAAAAATTACCCGGATGTGGTGGCTGGTGCCTGTAGTCACAGCTTCTCAGGAGGCTGAGGCACAAGAATCACTTGAGTCTGGGAGGCAGAGGCTGCAGTGAGCCAAGATCGTGCCACTGCTCTCCAGCCTAGGCGAAAGAGTGAGACTCTGTCTCTAAATAAATACGCAAAACTACAGGTAACTATCCATCACTAATACAGACACAAAAGTACTTAATATTTTAGCAAAATGAATCCAGTAACATGTAAAAAACGGTTTATATGAAGGCCAAAATGGATTTTTCCAATGAACAAAAGACTGGTTTAATATTATTATAATATTACTATCCCACATTACTATAGTATAAAACATAAACCTCAACAGGGGCAGAAAAAAGCATTTTACAAAATCTAAAGCTCATTCACAACAAAAACTCTTAGCAAACTAGAAACAGATAAAAAATTACTCAAACTGATAAAAGGTAGCTACAAAAAACCTCACAGCCAACACCATACTTAATTATGAAAGAATAAATGTTCTTCACCTATGATAAGAAGTTGCTTTTACCACTTCTATTTAACATTGTACTAGCTCTTCTAGCTAATACAATATAGCAAAATGGCATTCATAAATTGTTCAACTGCAGATGATTCTACATGCAGAAAGCCCCAAGAAATCCACAATAAAACTAGAAATAAAGAGAAGCAGTATCAGAGATATAAGATCGATATAAAAATCAATTGTATTTCTGTACACTGTTAACAAAATAAAAAAATAAAATTTAAAAGCAATTCCATTTACAATACAAGTAAAAGTAACAAAATAAGGACAAATTTAACAAAAGAAGTTCAAGACTTGTACACTGAAAATTACAAAACTATTGATGTTAAAAACGGCAAAGATAGTTAAAAAAAGATAAAATGAGTAATTGGCTAACTTAATATACAGATTTAAAATTACCAGTGAAATACAGTAGTTTATCAAAATAATTCTACATTATGCCAAAGCAAGGTTAATTAAAGAAAAATACAATTCAGTGTCAGAAAAGGCATAAGCATCAATTGGTGCTAAAAGGCACTTGATAAAATACTGTTTGCTTCTAATTAAGAAACAGCAAAGTAAAACAATTTGAATATAATAAAATATTTTTCAAAAGCCAATATTCTAAACAGCAAAACACTAGAGCTCATTCAACTCAATGAAAATAGATGGGGGAGGACATTATCACTAGTAAACTCTGCCTTAGAGGTAGAGAATGTGACATAAATCATTGGAAAAGAAGAAATGCAAATATCACTTTAGGCAGATATCAAGTATAAATAGATAACCCAAACACTACTAAAAAGGTACTAGACTTAATGAGAAAAATTTGTAAAGTACTTAGATATAAGACAAATATTCAAATATGAACAAGTTTTGTCTACACTTAGCAAAAAATACCTGCAAAAAGGGAATGGAAAGTAAAATTTCATCAAAAAAAAAAAAAAAAAGGTAACATACTTAGGAAACAACTGACCAGAAAAGTCCAGAACCTAAAGAAAGTAAATTATAAAATCTCACTGAAAGACATAAAACAACCCAAACAACGGCAAGTGTGCAGTGGCTCACACTTATAATCCCAGAACTTTGGGAAGCTGAGGTAGGCAGATTGCTTGAGCCCAGGAGCTTGAGACCAGCCTGGGCAACATGGCAAAACCACACCTCAAAAAAAAAATACAAAAATTAGCCAGGTGTGGTGGTGTGCGCCTGTTAGTCCCAACTACTCAGGAAGCTGAGGCTGGAGGATCACTTGAGCCAGGGAGGTCCAGGCTGCAGTGAGCTGTGTTCATTCCACTGTATTCAACCTGGGTGACCCAGTCTCAAAAAAAAAGGAAGAAAACCCAAACAAATAAAAAAACACCCCATGTAACTGCAGACAAACATACGATCACAATAATGCCAATGCTTCTAAAATCAGCAAATAAATACAAGCAAGTCTGATAAAAATACCAAAATAATTTTTCTAAGATTGGAAAAATATAAATCTTAAGGCTTACATGGAAAATTAAACAAGAAAAGTAAGAAATGTATGAAAATGGATAATAATGGGGAAAACTGCCTAGCAGACTGTGGAATCATTTTTAAAGTAGGTTCTCATTTCCCAGGAAGGAGAAAATTTGATAATATTCATATCTGACATTGGTACAAATTAAATTAAATATTGATAAAATATTATATATGAAAATGAGGGCCAGTGTTTATAAAACAGAACATAAACTAAGCGTATATATTTTAATTGAATATATGATAAAATAATAAAAATAGCAATTATGAAAACTTTACACAAAGAATCTTTTTTTCCATAATCCTCACAACAGCCCCCCAAAACTCTACCTTTATTTTAAAGTTAAAGAACTTGGGAGAGAGTTAAAGAACTTGCTCAAGGTCACATTTCTAATTCATGACAAAGTAGTAAGTATTTAAATAACACAGAAGTAAGTTCAAATGAAAACAGCATGTAATAGTTAAAAATGAATTCTACATGCTAATAAAGAGAATTTTTATCCACATGTATATGTTAGTCTAGGTCCTCCTTAAATTGAACTAGGAAACTATGTCAGTAGCCCAGTGACATAGTCAGCTGAATAAAAGGAAAAAGTATAGTGACAAGGTTTAAATTATGCATTTCCTGGCTGGATACATTGGCTCACGCTTGTAATCCCAGTATTTCGGAAGGCCAAGGCAGGTAGATTATGAGGTCAGGAGTTTGAGACTGGCCTGTCCAATATGGTGAAACCCTGTTTCTACTAAAAAATATAAAAATTAGTCATGTGTTGTGGCGCATGCCTGTAGTCCTAGCTACTCAGGAGGCTGAGACAGAAGAATCACTTGAACCTGGGAGGTAGAGGTTGCAGTGAGCCAAAATCGTGCCACTGCACACTCCAGCCTGGGCGACAGTAAGACTCTGTCTCAAAAAAATAAAAATTATGGATTTCTTCTTTTTTTTTTTTTTTTTTTCCTGAGATGGAGTCTTGCTATGTCTCCCAGGCTGGAGTGCAGTGGTGCGATCTTGGCCTCCCTGGTTCGACCGATTCTGCTGTCTTAGACTCCTGAGTAGCTGGGGTTACAGGCATGCACCACCACGCTCGGCTAATTTTTGTATTTTTAGTAGAGACAGGGTTTTACCACGTTGGTCAGGCTGGTCTCAAACTCCTGACCTCATGATTCACCTGCCTTGGTCCCTCAAAGTGCTGTAATTAAGGCATGAGCCACTGCACCTGGCCTCATTTCCTTTTTAAAAGTTGCTATTGTCCCCATCATATGGTGCTAGCTTGTACTTCTTTTGTAAAAACCTAATATTATTAATAAAAAAAAAGGGGTCACCATTCAGAAGGCAAATTACAAGTATTTACTATTTTAGTAAATATTCAAGGAGGAAAAATATAGAAGATTAAAAAATTAAGGTAGGGTGACCATATGATTTATATTCCAGCTCATGACACTTTTGTGAATGACAGATGGCACTAATAGTAATTACAATGGTACAAATGGTGTAAGCTAAAACTGTCCCAGACAAATACAGACATATGGTCACCTTAGTCAAGAAAAATAATTTACCAAATGATTATTTGGTATGATAATAATAGCAAACATTTCTTTGAATACTACTACGTTAGCAGGAACTCCATGATACAGGACTGTCTTATCCACTGTCCCTAGGTGGCTGCTTTGTGCATAGTAGGCAATCAATAAACAATTGTTGAAAGAACAGTTTGCCTTAAAAAAAAGTGTTCCTGTGTCTATACAATATAGCTTAATAATAGCTTGTTTGTTATTACGATCTTAAGTTTGTGAATAAGTAATAAGCATTAATTAATGCACATAAATACGGAGAAAAACGACAAAAATTAACAAATTCATATCTATGTATTAAAGATAGGTGTCAGAATAGTGCAATTAAAGTATAGCACTAAATGAGTAATAATGGCATACTGTATACTTCTAATTTAGAACCTAATAAAAAAAAAAACAATATTTAAACCTACAAGAGAGTTGTTTTAAAATGCTCTCCTATCCTTACCATGATACTCAACCAACATCAAAGGAAGACAAATCTGCTTTCATTTCTTACCTGCACAGCCGAAAGCCAAATGGTATCTGGAAGAGGGGCTGAATTTAACACAGCACACGTTAGCCTTCGCCTCAATGCTTGCCACTGAGTTGTCTAGATTGGTGGACCACAGCTTCACTAAGGACAAAGGACAATAAAAACAAAAGGAGATACAAGTAATACATTAGTAAATGCCTCTGTAACTTGGAAAGTTTGCTTATTGCTCCAGAAATCTTTGTGTGCCAAAACATTTTGGTTTACTAGGACTAAAAATGTTAAAGCTGTATGTATTTGTCAATTCTCATACTACTAATAAAAACATGCCTGAAACTAAGTAATTTATAAAGAAAACAGGTTTAACTGACTCACAGTTCTACATGCCTGGGGAGGACACAACAATGGCAGACGGCAAATGAGGAGCAAAGTCACCTCTTACATGGTGGCAGGCAAGAGAGCTTGTGCAGGGGAATTCCCATTTATAAAACCATCAGATCTCACAAGACTCATTCACTACCACAAAAAAGTATGGGGGAAACTGCTCCACCATGATTAAATTATCTCCACCTGGCCCTGTCCTTGACACATGGGGATTATTACAATTCAAGGTGAGATCTGGGTGGGGACACAGCCAAACCATATGACTGAATGACTGAGTAACAGAATAACATTAAAACCAAGAGAGCTTACTTTTAATGTCAAAAATGAATATAGATAAAAAGGTTGGACATGTTGGTTCATGCCTGTAATCACAGCACTTTGGGGGGCTGAGGCAGTAATCACTTGAGCTCAGGAGTTAAGAGACCAGCCTGGGCAACATGGTGAAACCTTGTCTCCACTAAAAATACAAAAGTTATCTGGGCATGGTGGCCCAGGACTGTAGTGCCAGCTACTCAGGAGGCTGAGGTGGAATAATCACTTGAGCCCAGGAGGCAGAGGTTGCAGTGAGCTGAGATCATGCCACCAAAAAAAAAAAAAAGAAAGAAAGAAAGAAAAAGAAAAATTCATAACAATAAATTTATACTGAGAAGTAACGCAGACCCACAACTAAGACATAAAAGACAGGAACACAAAAAGTAATCTGGAGCTAGGTGGCACGTGTGTGTGTGTGTGTGTGTGTGTGTGTGTGTGTGTGTGTGTGTGTGTACTTTTTTTTTTTTTTTTTGAGGCAGAATCTCACTCTGTCACCCAGGCTGGAGTGCAGTGGCACAATCATGTCTCACTTCAGGCAGCCTCTGCCTCCCAGGCTCAGGTGACTCTCCCCGCTCAGCCTCCTGGGTAGCTATGCGTGTGCCACCATGCCTGGCTATTTTTGTTTTCTATTTTTTTTTATAAAGATAGGGTTCTTTTGCGTTGCCGAGATTACTCTCAAACTCCTAGGCTTAAGCAATTCACCCACCTCAGAGAGTCCCCAAATGTTGGGATTACACGTGTGTCACTGGGCCCAGCCAATTATTCCTTAAATAGTGTGTGTATGAGTGTATACTGATATGCATCATATATATGAAAATGTACACGAACATCTTTAAAGCACTTGGAAGCTGTTTTATTTTATCTTTCAATTAAGAATTTTGTAATTTTAAATTTTTATGTAGTAATTCAATTATATAACTTAAATATGTCTAAAGTAATATATTCTAGAATTATTTAGCTAAATTTCAAAATTTTGGTTTTGTATTTTACAGGTAGTCTAATCCAGCGATATATATTAAAATTTGTAATGATTAGGGAGAGCAAAGCTGACTAAGCAAAATAGGTCTGATTTGAAAGCAGAAGCAGAAAATGAGTTGGCATTTTACAAAGGTATCAGAGCAACTATCATATTATTTTAAACAATAAAAATGTCTTATCAGACAACAGAATACACCCATAAAATAGATTTTCAGTATAAAAGTTGCCATCCTGGATGCACCTTAGAATAAATTAATGAACATTAACAACAACAACAAAATCTTCCTATCTGTCTTTCTATTTGTCCCAATGTCCCATCCAGGACAATACCAAGATAGGGTCCAGGTACCGGTGTTTTTTTTTAAGAAGTTCTCCAGGTGATTTTAATGTGCATTTAGGGTTGAAAGCCAGTATTGGGAATAGAAGCATGGTAAAAATCTTAGAATCTTTTTAGAAATATTGATATAGTAACCTGTATGCAGGAGTGAATAAAGTAAGTAAAACTGGTTCCAACAAATACCACTTCTATAAAAGGGGATTTCATAAGAATTTATTTCACTATGTGAAATCTCCAAGCAGAAATTTATCAAAAAATGTTGCTAATTTACAATCTGATAAATTAGTCTTCCCACAGTAAATTAAGATGCTCATTATTAAAATAAGAATCATTTTTATTAGTAGTTTTTTTGTTTTGAGACAAAATCTCACTTTACCACCCAGCCTGAAGAGCACTGGCATGATCATAGCTCACTGCATGCAGCCTTGGACTCCTGGATTCAAGTGATCCTCCCACTTCAGCCTCTTGAATAACTGGGACTACAGGTGCACGCCACCGTGCCTGGCTAATTTTTTATTTATTTATTTTTTAATGTAGAGATGGAGTAAAATTTTTAAATAGCATTATTTGATTTGTTCCATATTATTTTCCAAAAAGAATGACGTACTATTTTGACCAAAATACAATCATTTGGTCAATCACGACATACAATTCTAAGATGAGATGGTTACCTGAAATTAAAAGTCAACATTCTAAACATAGCACTTAAAGATTAGATTATTAAGTGGATTTTGACTGAATTATACTCTAACAGCCCAGGCCCAAAGGTAATTCACAATAGATAAGTATGAAGCACTTACTGTGCCTATAATCCCACTCATAATCACTAAAAACCTTTACAAACAAGCATTGTGTATCAGCGGTGTTTTATGTTAGTTAAATATAAGTGAGCAAACAACAACAAAAAGAACCAGTACTGACAGAATGATAGTTACGTTAGATGTGAGGCAGGTCTGTTCTAATTTTATGGTAGTTTTCTCAATGCAGTAATCATTATTTAAATAAGTCATAACATCAACTACAATGATCATAATTTTCGATATAATATTAGAATTCAATATAACTGGGCTACAAGGGTAACTAAGATTAAAAAATACTGTAAAGATAGCTACACTAAACTGATGCAGCATAGAAAAGTTGTATAGAGATTACAATAATTTCAGAGTGGTTATTAAACAAAACAGGTGTTAAAGACGTTCCTCAAAAAGACATGTTTAAGTCCTAACCCCAGGTACTTGTGAATATCACTTTATTTGGAAATAGGGTGCAGATGTAATCAAATTAAAATTAGGTGACACTAGATTAGCATGGGTCCTAAATCTGATGACTGGTGTCTTTATAAGAAGAGTGAAAATTTAGACACAAAGACACAGTGAGAAGAAGTCCAGGTGTGGAGAGAGCCAAGGCTGGAATGATATAGCTACAAGCCAAAAAATGATAAGAATGACTGTCAATGACCAGAAATTAGGAAGGAGATGAGAAATAATTCTTCTCCAGAGCCTTTACAGAGAGTATGGCCCTGCCAACAATCTGATTTTGGGCTTCTGGTCTCTAGTACTATAAGAAAACAAATTTTGTCTTAAGGCAGCCTGTCTGTGGTATGCTTTCTTATAATAGCCCTAGAAAACTAATACAACAAATATGGTGAAATAATATTAAAATCAATTAAAATATACTTAATATCCTAAGATGGCATCACAGATCAAAAGATAAAACAGTATAATCTTTTAGAGGAAGAAATCAACAAGTGTGAGAACAAACTATCTAAGCCAAATATAAATGAGGTGACCTCAAAATAAGGAGACAGTATATAAATTAATATGAACACCTTTGTTGTTACTTTTTCCTTACAAGGATGGTAGTAAGAATTTCATTTAACTTCAAAAATTTAAATATCAGAATTTATTGATGAAAAGTCCCTTTGAAAGAAAAAGTAAATTTAAAAGAAAATATCATCCTCTAGGTGAAGAGCTAAGACAATTCGATCACATAAAACACACTGTATTTATTTACATATGGCCTCCTTTGACTCTCAGTAAATAATCAAAAGAGTGACCATTAGGAAAATCATATCCTAACTAGGAGGTTAAAACCAAGAAACATACTCTATCTAGCTAGCCATAAATTTGTTACATAACACTAAGTGTTTTATCAAGTTTTATTTCTTTAATGTTAATGGGTAAAGAAAAGTGTTTTGTCTTTTAAGTGTCACCTAATTTTTCAGTTCAATTTTGAAGTAGCGAATCTTAAAAAATTCAACTACACTACAGAATAAAGTTTATCATCTAATAATCTGTAAATTTTGAGTGAATCATTCCCCAAAGTATTTTGCTAAAATTGTTTCCAAAAATAGAGAACACATTGCTTATCTACAATAACATCAGAATCAGTTCCAATGTGCAATATTTATATTTCTGAGTTTCTCTGACAGGGCCTACTGTGTGCCTATTTGCACCAAAGTATCCTAAGAAAGAATTCATTACCAAAGAAAAAGAAAACAGGGACAGAAGAATGACACAGTAAACAGCCCAAAGCTTTAATGAGGATGTGCAAAGATGAGTAAGTTTCATATGTAATTCTTCTAGACCCACTTCTAAACTACAGTCTAGGTCCTACAGAAAACAGAAAAGTTATCCATGTGAGTAAAAAGGTAGAGTGCTATTTCAACAAAACTACCATAAAACTGAGGGCAATGTGTATTGTTTTATACCTCTGTAAAAAGTATGAAAGATTAAATACAAAGATGTCACTTTAATACTGTTTACCAAACATAAATAAGCTTGACTCTTAAACTTTGTCAAAGGGAAACAACAGGCCTTATATTAATAGCTAGACATTGTCACAGAGCAAACTGTCCTTAAACTTAGCTATTTAAAACAGCAAAACTTACTATCTTACAGAATTCTGCAGGCTAAGAATCCCAGAGCAGGTAAGCTGGGTAGTTTTGGCTCAGTCTCAACAGACTGCAGTTGAGCTGTCTGCTAGGACTCTAAACTATTAAATTACTATTTCCAAACTCACTCAACGTAACTTTTGGCATAAGGCTTCAGTTCCCCACCATGTAGGCTTGTGATAATGCAGATGGTTTCTCCCAAACCAAGTGACAGCAAAGAGAGAAAATGATGAAGACAGAGGCTACAGTGTCTTTTATAACCTAATTTTAGAAGAGATATCCACTGGTCACATAGATGAAGCCTGGAATAAGTTAGGTGAAGCGGAACTACACAATCATAGGAATACCAGGAGACAGAGGTACCTGGAGGCCATCATGGATGCTGATCAACATAAGTCTTGAACATTTCATTTAAATTCAGGAGATAACATACGTAAGTAAAGTTTTAACTTATAGGAAAGGTAACTACCTCTTAATTTACAAATTATAACTGCTATCATAATGCTATTTATTAATTTACAGTTACTTAATCTGCTGATTAAAAAGTGGAAGCATTACAATCAGCATGAGTTTCACTAAAATTGATTTCTAAAATCTACCAAGACTTCGAAGTTGTCACTTGCGCATTAACTTATACAACTAAGAAAATTTGGAATGCAGGGCCAGGTGCGGTGGCTCATGCCTATAATCCCAGCACTTTGGGAGGCCAAGGTGGGTGGATCACTTGAGGTCAGGAGTTTGAGACTAGCCTGACTAACATGGTGAAGCCCCATCTCTATTTAAAAAGTACAAAATTAGCCAGCTGTGGTGGGGCATGCCTGTAACCCCAGCTACTTGGGAGGCTGAGGCAGGAGAATTCCTTGAACCCAGGTGGTGGAGGCTGCAGTGAGCCAAGATCATACGATTGCACTCCAGTCTAGGCAATAAGAGCAAAACTCTGTCTCCAAGTAAATAAATAAAATAAAAAAAGAAAATTTGGGATGAAGAAGAACCTGTAACTTCTGCTATCATTTAGTCTAAATTCTTCAAACTCATATTTGAAGACAAATACCTTTAAAGAATGTCTTTAATTCAAAAGCAAGATTATTTATGGCAAATAATTCTCAGGTTACATATTTTAAAAGGAAAATATATTTCCAAAGAAGAACCTTTAAAATGACTCATAAAATTCTCTTCTGATTAGCTGCTACATACTGATGGTTCTTTAACATGTAATTATGTGCATACATACTTGGAACTAAATTTATTTTTAAGATACACCTCATATGTAGGAAAAATATCATTTACATGAACTCAGTTTTTCATGTAAGCAATGAAAAAATAGCTGCTTAAAAAATTGCTCAATTAAAAATTTACTAAATACAAAATATATAAAACAAGCAAAATATGTGTATAAAAGTGATTTAAAATATTCTCTAACTGTAAAGTTATCACACTGACAGTATTTTATAAGATCACCAAACACAAGAATAATAAATACATTTAAATAACACTAAATAACACTCTTGAGATGGGCTTAAACGCATTTGAGACTTTTACTGCCAAGCTAAGAGAGTAAGCCAATCTCTCTCACTGTGAGTTTACTCTGGACAATCTCCAAAAAACAAAAGCAACTATCTGAAGAAACTGAAAAGGTAAGCAAAAACAGTCATTTCCAGGAGAGCATTCTAAACTTAAATGAAATTCAGGAGATGAAGAGTACCATTTTCCCCCCGTCTCTTCTCCCTTGGCAAGCTAAAGTCAGCACCTCAAGCAGCAAACACTAAGGAAAATCCCTGTGTTTCAAAGGCTTCTGCAAACCAGGGGATTGGGAATAATTTTTTAATTTCGGACTTATCCTTTTTTCTCCTCCAACTTTTCCCCGTGGGTGGGCTTCAATCACAGAGCTACAGCAAGATGAGAAGCTAATACTCAAAGTAAAATTGTATATATATAAAAAAAGGAGCATCTGTGACATAGAGTATGAAAAGGGAGAATCTCCATTATATCTTTCTTATCTATTCTCTTGCTTCTTTGCCCTTGTGGCAGGCCCCACTCACAGAATTCAGCAGTAGACTGGGCACCAGAGTCTCCTAAGATAAAACAACTCAACTTTATTGACAAAGGAATCGGTAAAAGGGAGCCTGGGAGATAAAGAGTTGAGGAGAAACCTGGAAAGAAAGTACTAGAGAAGGAGATTCTACAGTTCCATGCATTCCCTGGCACAGTCATTTCTGAGCTGTGTATGTGCAAGATGGGCAAGAAGCAGAGTAGCAAATGTTATGTGCACTCAACTACAGTTGAAAAGACCACCCAAGTCCTAAACTAAGCTCTAACTGGCATGTGCATTAAGCAGACTCAAAGTACCACAGCAAAGACTCTGAGAACTGAACTGATTGGTTTTTTTTTGACAAGGCAACAATCACCCAGGGAAGGCAGGACAGAACTTACAGTCTAAATCTAAGTCAACTGATCACCTATAAGAAACAAACAAACAAAAAACCCAACATTTTCCACACAAACAGGACCCAACATCTTACAATATTCAAAATGGCTAAGAGACAACCCCAAAATTATTCAACATACAAAAACCCAGAAAACTGTGAAGAATTTTCAAAGGAAAATACAATTAACAAAGGTCAGTCCTAAGGTTTAAATGAAACAGATTTTAAAGCAACTATTCTAATTATACCTGATGGGGTAATAATAACACACTTAAAATTAATGGAAAGATAGAATTATTCAGGATATATAGAAACTATTTTTTTTAAAAAATCAAAAGAAAATTTTTACAAAATGGAGATGACAGATAAAGGAATCATGAGCTAGAAGATAGAAAAATAGAAATTACCCAATCTGAATAGAAGAAAAATAATTACAAGAAAAAGAGTCTGAGGCCTGTGAGACAAAACAAAAAGGTCTAACACATTAATGTAATTACAAACCCAGGGGAGAGGAAAAGGAGATTACTATTAATCATTTGATGAGTATGTGACAAAGTAGTTTTCAGAGGAATACTGACAGGGATAGTGATATTATATATTAACAAATGATTCATTCTACCAAGAAGACATTAACAATCCCAAATATATTCATGCTCTTAACAAATATATCAGGTTTACACATACAAAAAAAACCAGGTAACTAAACAGAGAAGTAAAATCAGACTGTAACATTTCTGTCTCATAATAAAACAAGGAGACAAAAAAAAAAAAAACCACCGGCCAAGGATACAGAAAATCAGAAATACACTAGCAACAACTTTGATCTGACACTTAAAGAACTCACCAAACAGCATTTATAGTACAGTTTCTTTTCAATGCATTTGAAACATTTATCAAGGTAGTTCATATTCTGGTCCATAAAACAAATAACAAATTAAAAAAAATTAAAACCATGTAAAATATG
This sequence comes from Sapajus apella, assembly GCF_009761245.1. Taxonomy (NCBI): domain Eukaryota; kingdom Metazoa; phylum Chordata; class Mammalia; order Primates; family Cebidae; genus Sapajus; species Sapajus apella. The sequence continues at coordinate 14,426,107 of NW_022436965.1, read as the reverse complement.
TCCTTTAATTATAAAAGGATTAAGTTATAAATCAGCAACAGAATGCTTTCTGAAACTTTTAAGGAAATTTTAAAATACTTTAAATAATCTATAGATGGACAACAGAATAACAAGAGAAATCAAATAGAATTTTAAACTGAATGGAAAAGCAAATATAATAATCATAAAAATAATATAATAGCAAATATAATGGCAAACAGTAATGAAAATTTGTTTTCAAATTTGTTTCAAAATTTGCTAAAGCAGTGCTTAAAGGGAAATGTATAATAAAAAATGTTAGATTAAAAAAGACGGAAGTATCAATTCGATGACATAAACTTCAATCTTCAAAAAACTAGAAAGGGGAAGAAATTAAACCCAAAGCAAGAAAAAGAAACGATTAAAAGGCAAAAATCAGTGAAATCAAAAATAGAAAAATACAGAAAAATCAACAAAACCAAAAGTTGAGCATTTGAAAAGATTAAGAACCCAATGCCAGGCTGATCTAAATTAATAAACAGTAAATAAACAAGAGGACAACAAATACCAATTATCAGGAATAAAAAACAGAACCTTACTGTATCACTGCTTCTCAGAGGTAATGAAAAAAAAAGCATGGCTACAAATCCTAGAGATATATTACAAATATAGACAGCTCCCAATTTCAATAGCTCAACTTAGATTTTTTTGACATTACAATGGTAAAAATGCAATGTGCATTCAGTAGAAACCATACTTCAAACTTTGAATTTTGATATTTCACCAGGCTACTGATATGTGGTATGATACTCTTATATATATTATTCAACACTTTATTGTAAAATAGTGTTTGTCTTAGATTATTTTGCTTAATTGTAGGCCAATGTAAATATTCCGAACACACAGTTAAGGTAGGTTAGGCTAAGCTATGACGTTCAGAAGGTTAGGAGTATTAAATGCATTTTCAATTTATAATGGATTTATTGGGACCATAATCCCATTGTAAGTGGAGGAGAATTTTATGTACTTTGATGCCCATAAATTTTATAACAAATGAAATGGATCAATACTGTGAAAGAAATGAACTGTCAAATTTCACTCATGAAGAGACAGGTAAGTTTTAGTCCTAAGTCTACTAAAGAAATTAAATTCTTAGTTAAAACCTTCAAACAAAGAAAACTACAGATCCAGAAAGCTTCATTGACAAATTCTACCAAACATTCAAGAACAAAAGAATAATAATTCTAAATAATCATGTCCGAGAAAAAGAACACACAAGCACATAGAAGAGGAAAATCATTTTATGAAGCCAGCATTATCCTGATATCAAAATCACAAAAAATTACAAAAACAGAAAAATAAAGACCAATAATCCTTAAGAACACAGATGCAAAAAACTTCACCCTCTGAGAAAAAAAAAATCTCAAATCAAACCCAGAAATACAGAAAAAGCATAATACATCATATTTATCCTGGGAATGTATTGCTAATTCAAGTTTTAAAAGTCAATGACTATAACTCATGGTATTAATAAAGAAAAAAAGAAAAACTACATGATGATAGGTGCATACAAAGCATTTAACAAAATTCAACATCCAAAGTGATAAAAATTATCAGCAAAGGAGGGAATGAAAGAGAACTTCTTTAACTTGATACAGGTGCCTACTAAAACCCTAATTTAGTCATTATATTAGTAGTGGAAAACTGCAAGATTTCCCCCTAAGATCAGGAACAAAGCAAGAAAGGTTCATTGTTGTCATTCCTATTTACCATTATACTGAAATCCTTGCCAGCACAAATAAGCAAGGTGGGAAGGGGGAAGAAAGGCATACAGTTGAAAATGAAAAAATATTAATGTCTCTATTTGCAGATGACATAATTGGCTATGCAGAAAATCCCAAGGAATCTGCAAAAGTAATCTACACCTACAGTGACTTTAGCAAATACACTGGTACAATGTTTATATTTTAAAAATCAATTGCATTTCCATAAACTAGTAGGAATGAGTTTTTTTTTAAAAAGGTACCATTTTCAATAGCACCAATAAACAAAAACAACAAAAAACTGGCAACACTTGCATGCTGAAAGTGACAAAATGATAAAAAAAGAAATCATAAAAGGCCTACATATTGAGAGATAAACCATATTCATGGAATAATGGAATAAAAGACTCAGTATATTAAGACATTAATTTTTCCCAAATTGATCTATAGATTCAATATAATGGCAATCAAAATCCCAGCAGAGTTTTATGTAGGTACTAGCAACTTGATTCTAACACGTACATGAAAAGGCAAAGGAAATAGAAAAGTTAAACATCATTTTCAAAAACAAGGATGAAGGACTTACACTACTTATTTCAAAACTTACTACAAAGCTACAAATCAAGATAACATGGTATAAGTAAAAGAAGAGATATGACTGGGCGTGGTGGCTCACGCCTGTAATCCTAGCACTTTAGGAGATTGAGGAGGGTGGATCATGAGGTCAGGAGTTTGAGAACAGCCTGACCAACATGGTAAAACCCCGTCTCTTCTAAAAATACAAAAATTAGCCAGGTGTGGTGGCATGCGCCTGTAATCCCAAGTACTCAGGAGGCTGAAGCAGGAGAATCGCTTGAACCCAGGAAGTGGAGGTTGTGGTGAGCCGAGATGAGGCCATTGCACTCCAGCCTGGGAATGAGAGCTAGACTCTGTCTCAAAAAATATAAAGAGCAGAACAGAGCTACACAGATCAATGTAGGGTCTAACAACAGGCCATATTCATCCCTTTATCAGAAATGGACAGATCCAACAATCAGAAAATCAGCTAAGGGAACAGCTGAACTCAATGGTACCATCAAACAACTGGATATAATTGACATCTACAGATTATTTTTATTCAGAAACAGTAGAATACTCATTATTCTCAGGCTTACATGGAACCTTTACAAACCACATTCTGGGTCATAAAACATATCTTAACAAATTTAAAAGACTGGAGATCATACACTGTATCTGTTAGATCACAGTGGACTTAAACTAAAAATCAGTAATAGAAAAACAGCTGAAAAAATCCCAAAATACTAAGTAATGCATAGATCAAAAAAGGAATCTTGGGAAATTTAAATATTGTGAGCTAAGTGAAAATAAAAATACAATTTATCAAGATGTGTGAGATGAATCAAAGCACTACATAAAGGGAAATTCATAGTACTGAATGCATATATTAGAAGAACTAAAATCAATAATGTAAGCTTCTACTTTAGAAAACTAGAAGAATAAGAGCACGTTAAATTTAAGTAAGCAGAAAAAAAAAAACTAGAGCATAAAACGATGAATGAAAACAGGAAACCATATGAGAAAAAATGAAACGAAAGTCAGTCGTTTGAAAAGATCAGTAACATCAATAAGCTTCAATGCAATCCTGATCAAAACCTCAAACAATGTTTTACAGGAATAGAAAAAACAATATACCTTAAAATTCATATAGAATCTCAAGAGATCCCAAATACCTGAAACAATCTTGAAAAAGAACAAATGGAGGACTTAAAATTCCTGATTTCAAAACAGGCTTACAGTGTGGTACTGACATATAAACCAAAAGAAGGGCAGAGAAAGACTAAAGATAAACTCTTGGATATATGGTCAAATAATTTTTGACAAGGATGCCAGACCATCCAACAGGGGAAAAACAGTCTTTTCAACAAGTGATGTTAGAAAAACTAAATATCCATAGGTAAAAGAATAAAGATGGATCCTTAACATATTACAAAAAGTAACTCAAAATGGATCAAAGACATAAATATAGGACCTAAAACTATAAAAACTCTTAAAAAACAAACATTAAAAAATTAAAAACTCTTAGAAGAAACCTTAGGGGAAAACCTTCATGACACTGGATTTGGCAATGATTTCTTGGATATGACACCAAAGGCACAGACAACACAAGAAAAAATAAACTGACAAACTGGACTTCCTCAAAATAAAAAAAAAAATTGTACATCAAAGAACACTATAAAAAATTAAAATAAATATATTTATTGTAACATGTTGCTCTCACTAATTTAGAAATTTAAGAACAATTTTTCTTTGTTGCTCTTTCTTCTCTCTTTTCCTCTCTCTTCCTTTTCTCACCTCCCTTCCTCCCTCTCTCTCCCTCTCTGCTCCACCCCCTCCCTCCCTCTCTCTTTCTTTTTTGAGATGGGGTCTTGCTCTGTCATCCATGGTGGAGTACAATGTGGCACAATCATCACTCACTGTAACCTTGAATTCCGGGGCTCAAGAGATCCTGCCCCAGTCTCTCCAGCAGCTGGGATTACACGTGTACAACGCCACGCCCAGGTAATTTTTTTTTTTTTTTTTTTTTTTTTGTTGCGGGGTTTTTCTTTTTTTTCCCAGGCTTGAGTGTAATGGCGCGATCTCGGCTCACTGCAACCTCCGCCTCCTGGGTTCAGGCAATTCTCCTACCTCAGCCTCCTGAGTAGCTGGGATTACAGGCACGCGCCACCATGCCCAGCTAATTTTTTGTATTTTTAGTAGAGACGGGGTTTCACCATGTTGACCAGGATGGTCTCGATCTCTTGACCTCGTGATCCACCCGCCTCGGCCTCCCAAAGTGCTGGGATTACAGGCATGAGCCACCGCGCCCGGCCAATTTTTTAAATTATTTGTAGAGACAGGGTCTTGTGCAGGCTGATCTCAAACTTCTGACCTCAAATCATCCTTCTGCCTCAGCCTCCAAAATTGCTGGGATTACAAGTGTGAGTCACCATGCCCAGCTGACAATTTCTTAAAACAAAAAAAGGTATTCCATTCTATATCCAGTATGGATAAACAACTTGCTACTCTATAACCCAAAACTTTTTAGGGGCAGTCCAGTCATGTTTGTTTCCTTTTTTACAGAAGAGCATGGTCTATTATTTCATTTATTTTATGTATTAAAAAGGCCAAAGGGAAAGGTATAACATGATGCAAAATAAAGCCTCCAATACTAGAGCTATCCTTGCCTATCAATAGTCTGAAGGTTACATGCAGAAAAGAAAAGAAATGCAAATAAATTAAGAGTAGTAACTCTAAAATAAAATAAATCTGTTAACATAGTTTTATACATGTAATGGTGAGAAAAACCAGACCAAAACAGCACACTAAGGAAAAACAGAAGAGTGAATAGTAAAGATGGATATACAAGAAAGAGCAAAGAAAGGTCAATTAAATTGGAAAGTGATGTAGAATTATGCCTTGATATACGATGAACTTCATTAAGAGATTCTAGTATACAATAGAAATTTAATAAATACAATGCAGCATATAGAGATTTCTAAATATTTTAAGGAAAAAAGTAGCTCATTTGGTGGTGTATCTAAAGGACTTGGTTATAAGGCAGTAAAAATTCTAAATGGCTCCAAGTGGAATGAATCTAAAAACATCCATTAGATTGAGGATGTAGTATATTCATTTTTCTTTCACTCAAAAAGAGAAATCAATTTCTCTGCTTGGATTTTTTTTTTTTTTTTTTTGAGACAGAGTCTCACTCTGTAGTCCAGGCTGGAGTGCAGTGTCGCAATCTGTACTCACTACAGCCTCCACCTCCTGGTTTCAAACAAGTGTCATGTTTCAGCCACCCTAATAGCTAGGATCACAGGTGTGCACCACCGTACCTGGCTAATTTTTGTATTTTTAATAGAAATGGGGTTTCACCATGTTGGCCAGGCTGTTCTCAAACTTCTAGCCTCAAGTGATCCACCAACCTCAACCTCCCAAAGTGCTGGGATTACAAGTGTGAGCCACTGCACCTAGCCCCTGCTTGGATTTTTTAAAAAAATAATCAGTAGGCCGGGCACGGTGGCTCACACCTATAATTCCAGCACTTTGGGAGGCTGAGGCGGGTGGATCACTGGAGATCAGGAGTTTGATACCAGCCTGGCCAACATGATGAAACCCTGCCTCTACTAAAAATTAAAAAAAAAAAAAAAAAAAGAGCCAGGTATGGTGGCACACACCTGTAATCTCAGCTACTTGAAAGGCTGAAGCAGGAGAATCGTCTGAACCTGGGAGGTGGAGGTTGCAGTGAGCTGAGACTGGCGCCACTGCATTCCAGCCTGGGTGACAGAGCAAAACTCCATCTGGGGAGGAGGCGGGTAGGTGGCTCACACCTGTAATCCCAGCATTTTGAGAGGCTGAGGTGGGCACATCACTTGAGGTCAGGAGTTTGAGACCAGCCTGACTAATGTGGTGAAACCCTGTCTCTAACAAAAATATAAAAAATTAGCCAGGCTTGGTGGTGTGCACCTGTAATCCCAGCTACTCAGGAGGCAGAGAATTGCTTGAACCCGGGAGGCGGAGGTTGCAGTGAGCCATGATCGTGACACTATACTCTAGCCTGGATGACACAGTGAGACTCCATCTCAAAAAATAAAACAAAACAATAATAACAACGATAATAATAATCAGTTATCATAAAAGACTGCCATGAGTTTCAGTAAATGTTCGTATTTCTGCCAATGAAAGGAATTAAGGTTAGGAGGGCCAGGGAGAAGGGGGTGGTGAGAAAGAGATTTAAATAGTACCTTTTGCATCATCAGAACCTGAAGCCAAGAGTTTTGGGTCCATCAAATTGAAGTCAACACTCCAACACCTCTTCTCATGCTCCTGGAAACAGAAAGAAGACACAGTAGCCTCAGACAGAATAGAGATATCAAAATGAATAAAGCAAGAAAAAAAAAAAGAAAAACTGATACCAATTTATTGTTATGGGGAGAGGAAAGGAAAATAGGTTAGAGAACAAATGAAAAGTAAGATGTTGATACAAAGTACTTTCAAAACTTTTTATATGTACACATTTACTAAAATTATTGCTTTTAGAAATATATTTGATGCATTCTATAAAGACTAAAGTCTTGGGAAATGCTTTGGAAAAGTATTTGGTACCAAAAAAGGGAGACGGGAAAAAAAAAAGTATTTGGTATTGCATAGGTGTTACACTAGTTTAAAAAAAAAACAAAAAACAAAACAAAACAAAAAAACTAAATAGTGACTTCGTATCTGTAATTCTAAAGCACATGAAATTCTAAAAGTTTTAACAAAGTAAATATATGATCCATACAACATGTAACTACTACTCTTATTTACCTGATAGACCTTTGACCTCTGTCCAGTGAATCCATCCCATAAAATAACAGTGCCTTCATAATCACTGCTAGCTAACAGGTTCTTATGGTAACTACTCCAACTGATACAGCTGAAAGAAATATAGTTAAAAGTTACTTTACATAAAAATAAATAACAATGGGATAAAAAGAATTTCAATGTGTTCAGAAAGATTTGCACTATTTAAAAATGGTCTATATCAGTTGACAATCATTAGTCTGTCCAAAACATACCTGGGAAAAGACAGCAATAATTTTGAAATTTTAAAAATTGAAATGAACAAGTAATGACCCTAACCACTTTTTACTGTGATCATTAGCTGTAAGATGGGTGAGTCCGGAGCCACCACTGGCCATCTTTGATACATGAGGAAAGCATACCGATCAGTGAAGGTGATACTGTCCAGAGGGCTCAAGGCATACCCTGGCAGAATGACAGACCCGATGAGACTGTTTAAGACCCTATATCCATCTGTCCATTGAAAAAGTATAAAATTTTAAATTAAAAAAAAACAAAAACCCTGTATCCAGTTTTGACAAACCATATAAGCCAAATAAAGTATGGTGAATTGGGTTTCTGTATTTACATCCAAACAGTCTTGACTTGACTAATTATAACTTATGACTAAAATTCCAATTAAAAACATCTAAAAGAATCAAATGTTTATCATTTATGGTTTTGGCTATTCTCAAGTGCTCCAAAAGTCTACAACATATAAAAATATATACTTCTGCTGAGATACATATCTGCATCATGGATATAGTAAAGGGAGGGAATATTATGCAAGAAGCTACTTATAAAGCAGTTAACGTAAATGACTTCTTAGACATGAACACAAGGGTCTTTTGCTTTCTACTAGTTGCATTCATGCTAAATTTCAGAGACTGGAAGAGTCCATTTGCATTTTTAAATATATTTAATTAGAATTTCTGGTAGAAACTATATAGAACAGTTAAGAGCCACATATTGAATGTAGGTAGACTTGAGTTCAAATTCCAGATTTGTTACTTACTAGCTGTGGCTCTGGCTAATTTAGTTCACTTTCACAGTAGATGTGCTCCAAATCTATTTTAGACATGCTTAGGTATTGATCCTTTCAGCCCCAGGCCCACAGCTTTCAGCCTTGAGCGCTTTCACCATTTATTCCAATGTACCAGGAAGTACTGAAGATTTTTACATGTATAATTGCAGAACACGTAGGTTGAACCTTTAAATGTTCTAATCCACATTTTCATTATGTAACATAAATACTTGCTATGGGCCAAGTATTATTCTGAGTGCATTACAGGGATTTTTTAAAGGTACAATCCTATTAAATAGGTATTACTATCATGGCCTCCATTTTATAAATAAGCAGCATGAAATGTTTAAGGACACAAACTCTAGAAACAAACTACTTCAGTCTGAATCCTGGCTCCTCTATATGCCAGCTGTATAATCTTATGCAGGTTATTAAATACCTTTCTGTGCTCAGCTTTCTTTGTATGAAATGGAGCAATAATGGTAAGTTTCTCATAGGTCTGCTAAAGACAAAGCACTTAGGATATAATGCCTGATATCTAAGAATTCAATAAAGTTGTATCTAATTCATGTTATATCCTCTTCACTTAGGACATAAACTACAATAGATTCTCAACGGATGAGTGCCACTAATGAATGGGCAAGCTCACCAATTATCAAGATAGTATTTTTATAAATGAACTAGAAAAAAGAAAACTAAAACAAATTAATTATACAAAGATTATAACAAACATACTATGTATGTCATTTAAAAAGATAAGAAAGGTTCAAGGATGGCTATTTTGAAAATGTTCAAAGTTACATACAAAGTTTTTATTAGATGATTTCCTCATAAAGCCAATGCTCATGAGAACAGCTTGGGAAGCTTGTTTAGAAAACAAACAAAAAAGCAGATTTTAGGATTCTTCTGAGATTTTTTGGGGAGCAGATCAAGTAGAACCTGTAAACATTAACAGTATTTTAAGTCTGAAAAGCACTGCTTATGAAGTGTAATCTCTAAAACATAAAACATAAACACCATTCCTTCAGTGAAAAGCAGAATGTTCTTATAAAAAATTATTAAAACTAGAAACCATTCTAATATGTTGAGATATGTCCATGCTAGGGGAAAAATTCCTGGTGTTTTCATATTAAGCTACATTAATCCTTATTCAATACTCCACAGCGTCTCCGACAATCATTTGCAACGAAGATCTTTATTTGATTAAGTGAAAGAGCTTTCATTTGGCAACTACAAAAAAAAAAAAAAAAAAAAAAGGCTAACCCCATAAGAAAAAAGCAAGCAATATCTGCAAGAAAGATGATCTAAATAATAATATATACTCTGTATACACAGTACAAATAGTGTTCACCATGAATGAGTAAGAAGTGTCATGGAGCTGAGGGCACGGTAGCTCACCCCTGTATCCCAGCACTTTGGGAGGCCGAGGCCAATAGATCATGAGGACAGGAGTTCAAGACCAGCCTGGTCAATATAGTGAAACCCTGTCTCTACTAAAAATACAAAAAAATTAGCCAGGCATGGTGGTGGGAGCCGGTAATCCCAGCTACTCTGGAGGTGGAGGCAGAGAATCACTTGAACCCGGGAGGCAGAGGTTGCAGTGAGCCAAGATCGCACCACTACACTCCAGCCTGGGCGACAGAGTGAGACTCCATCTCGGAAAAAAAAAGAAAAAAGTGTCATAGCAAGGTAAAATAATCTCGTGATAATTACATATGCAAATTGTTACATATATACTGTATCATGAGAGGAAAATAATATAAATACCTGATTTTGGAATTGCAGGTCATTTCATTTTCAGGGTAATGAATATCCACTGCATCCTGGATGACGGTGCCATATTCATAAACTTTAATCTTCTTTGTAACCCCAGCAATCGCAAAATAGTCACAATCCCGGTCAAATTCAATACTAAGGGGAAAAAGTACACGCCTTGCTCAATAAGACTATTTACTTGTCCATGTGACATTTATAAAGACAACATTTCAGAATTTACTATTTTCTAGTTCTAAAGTAATTCTTTCTACAAAGATAAGAGATCTACTTTAAATGCCTTCAAGTTGTACTAGGCCTCATATCCAGATGAAGTCATCAACACATATCAAATTAAAAGTGTCTGAGATTTGTGTATATCTACACAATTGTGCACAGGTGTACTTTTGTTCCTAGAAACCTGACATACTTTTCATTCAGCTCTAATAACCATATCACAGCTTAGTGAAAAAGATTTAATGGCGTGAATTATTTGATATACCAGAAGTATGCCAAAAGATAATTATCAACTCATTTTTCATACATTCTAGTTATTTCCCTGCCATTTTGTGGAAATGGTAAAATTTCACAATATTCAACTTTTAAAAAAATATATTAGTATATAAGTTGGATTGCTGAAGCAACTGGGTGATGACAAGAGAGAATACATATAACTGAACCACTAAATTATCATTACTTTTTCCCAAATCCATACCTAATTCCCTCCCCAAATATCTCTCTGAATTATAAAACCCCAATGCATACTCCTTATACCACCAAAGAGGTTAAAAAATAATAAAACTTCTCCCTTCCTTTAGCATTACTTATAAAATTCACCCCCTCTTGCTGATCATTTTTATATAGGCTCCAAAGTAAGCTAAATGAAAGTAAGTACAAGATCATTGCTCTCAAAGAACTGAACTTGGAGCCTAAACAAAGTTGTTGTTATACAGCCAGCTGGAAATCTAATTAGCCCAATGGTAGTAAAAGTTGAAATGAATCATCACATACATTATTCCTCAATATTATTTCAGCCTCTTTTCTAGAGGTTTAGCCATAAGAATTCTCATTGATCTAAAATTAACTACATAATAATACCTAATATTCATTAATCATTCACTACTAAAACATTTTGCATGTATTAACTCATTTAGTTCTCATAACAATCCTGTGATATATGTATTATTATTATCTACATTACACAGATGGGAAAATGAGGATTAGAGGTGAGGTAAACTGCCCAAAGTTAGTCACTTTGTAAGTGGCTGAGATGGTATTGAAACACAAGGTAATCTGGTTTCAGTGTTGGTGCTGATAATTACCATGCTTCATCACAGATCAAAGCTCTTATGCAAAACTCAAAGTGTAGGCTGGGCACGGTGGCTCATGCCTATAACCCCAGCACTTTGGGAGGCCAAGGTAGACAGAACACGAGGTCAGGAGTTCAAGACCAGCCTGGCCAACATGGTGAAATCCTGTCTCTACTAAAAATACAAAAATTAGCTGGGCGTGGTGGCATGTGCCAGTAATCCCAGCTACTCAGGAGGCCGAGGCAGGAGAATTGGAGCTGGGACCCAGGAGGCGGAGGTTGCAGTGAGCTGAGATCACACCAGGGCACCCCAGCCTGGGCTACAGAGCAAGACTCCATCTCAGAAAACAAAAAACAAAAAACAAAAAAACCCCTCAAAATGTAAAGGCTAAAGGTTTAAAATCTAATACGTATGAATGTGTCTTCATGTGTTTCTTCTCTCAAATGCCTCGTTAATGCTCTGCATATGTTAAGTATTCAATTAATGCATAAAAATATAAACACCTACATACAGAAAATACAAACATCCATTTTCTTAATGGATTACATGTGATTTCCATTCACAGAACAGTTAATGATTAATGATTTATTATTCAGAAGCTTGCTGAACCAATGATGATGAGTAAGAAAAAGACACATTAAGAACATTTCAGGCTGGGCTAGGTAGCTCATGCCTGCAATCCCAGTATTTCGGGAGGCTGAGGTGGGAGAATCCCTTGAGCCCAGAAGTTTAAGACCAGCCTGAGGAACATAGTGAGACCCCATTGCTACAAAAAAAAAAAAAAAAAAAAGAAAGAAAAGAAAAGAAAAGAAAAAATTAGCCAGGCATGGCGATGTGTTCTTGCAGTCCCCAAAGACTTGAGAGTCTGAAGCAGGAGGACTGCTTGAGCCCAGGAATTTGAGGCTATAGTAAGCCATGACTGTGCCACTACACTCCAGCCTGGGTAATAGAGTGTGAACCTGTCTTAAAAACTACAACAACAACAACAAACAATATTACCCTTAAAGACACACACCAAGATGCCCACTTTTCATTACAGCTTTAAACTCTTCCTTAATTTTATATAATTTTTTTAAAAAATTGCCTGGGCACAGTGGCTCACATCTGTAATCCCTGCACTTTGGGAGGCTGAGGTGGGCAGACCATGAGGTCAAGGATCGAAACCATCCTAGCCAACATGGTGAAACCCCGTCTCTACTAAAAGTACAAAAATTAGCTGTGTGTGGTGGCGCATGCCTGTAGTCCCAGTTACTCTAGAGGCTGAGGCAGGAGAATCACTTGAACCTGGGAGGCGGAGGTTGCAGTGAGCAGAGATTGTGCCACTGCACTCCAGCACTCCAGCTTGGTGACAGAGTGAGACTCCATCTCAAAAAAAAAAAGGAAAAAAAAAAAAAATTAAAAAAAATTTTTTTTTACAGAGATGGGGTCTCACTATACTGCCCAGGCTGGTCTTGAACTCCTGGGCTCTAGCGATCCTGTCACCTCAGCCTCCCAAAGTGCTGGGAGTACAGATTTCAGGCATAAGCCATAGTGCGCAGCCAATTTTTTAAAGAATTTTATTCAGTTAAGTGTCACTGACTGGAGCACAATTCAGCAAATGTTCTCTGCAGTAAAGTATGATACTACAGCAATGCGATAGATTTATTTGTACAACCTCAATTGAACTGCTGCCTCAGGTACTATTTGCTGCCATGTGGATTTTAATGCACCATAACTATAACGATGGCAACTACTCATCCATCCCAACTCAATTTATACCCTTTGTCTCATGTCACTGAAGGAGAAATATTACTTTATCTGGTAAAGGACAGAGTTATTTTCAAAACTGAAATCCTGTTTTTAACTTAGGAGGTTTTGCTATAGATGAGACTTCAAGGGAACCAGTTATATTATCACTAAATACTTCTTTTCCACCAACATATAAACATAGCTAATAAATCAATACCATTCCAATGTTGTGCCAGTGAAAGTATGCCATTACTAAACTATTAGTTTTAACATATATAATACGTTTAAACACTAACCTATCAAAATAATAAGCTTAAATTCATTTCAGGGAGAAAGCTGACGCATAAGTAAAAATGCTGTCGAAAGAATTAATACAATGACCTAAATAAGTCTATTATTTCTTCTGCTGGTACCGTGTTATTCAAGACAGCTCTTTTTGTTCAACACATTATTATTTGGTGACATTAGCTCACTCCTGCTTCTCATACTAAAAAGTTAACTTTTTATTTTGATTTCACTGCTATTATTTTCTTACATATTGGTTATGTTTTGTTTTTAATATACTAAGGTATCAAGAACCTGTAGAGTGTGTTTTTAAAAATATTTCAGGGTTAACAAGGTCCTTTTATAGTGTAAAAATAGATTTTAATAGAAATATTAATTAAAAGTATAAAGAATAGTATTATTTTGAAAAAAATTTTGATTACAGGGGAAAGAAAAACAGGTTCCTTGCCCTCCCCCCACCTTTTTAAATGGAAGTACTTCCACATTACTAAAACTCAGGATGTAAGTACTTCAGATACTGAAACATTTGCTCCCTCTCTCTGACATATTTAATCATACATATTCTCAAACATGAACATTATGAGATTCTAAAAACAGATCATGAACTGACTCAAATCAATACCTGTAATTTTCAGGTGCAGAGAGCTTTATAGAGCTAATACAAAACAGATGATCTTTTATACAACACTATGATATTCAACTACTTTTATTATGAAATCTGATAACCCAAGCAAAAATACTTCCAAAGTTAAACAGTAACTACTTAGTCTGAGACTAAATAAAAGGTAAACAAATTACTTGAAATGATGCTTATGCAATTAAATTCAAAAACAAATTTTAAGTCTTACTACTGTTACACAACATTCATTTCTGCCATCCACTGTCAGCAGTAATTATTGAAACGAGATTTATGAAAATTTACTGCAATGACAAATTCAATTTCACAGAATTTGTTTTTAATTTCAAAATATACAAGTATACTTTTGAAAAATAGTGTTTCTGGGGATATAAATTGCATTTTTCTTTCACACTTTGAAATATTTCAACTGTTAAAAGAAAGTGATTTATTTTAACAGCTGAAATACGTAATTCAGCTGTAGGAAACTAGCTGTATTCTTTGTCAAAAAGGTCATTAGTCAAGTGATTAAGTAGCATGGCAAGAAACCGCACAGGACAGCTGATTAACACATACCTCCAGTACAATGTGGCAGGAAGCAATGAAAGCTGTCAACAAGCCCAAGCACAGAATTTTGTCAGTGTTTCCACTGTCTGTCATATCTTTTCGCAATTATAAGTATTAACAACCATGGTGAATTAGTGTTCCTGGATGCCAGAGCCCAATTTATCAAATTAAAATATAAAGTAAGAGTGGTTGTCAAAGGTCTTATTCTCATTCATTATCGTGATAATGTGCTTGGAGAGCAGGTAACTATAACTTCAAAGAAACAAAATGTAAGTTTAGAAATTGGCCATTTTAATGAAAATTGATGAGCAGATCTCTAAAAAATACAAACACAGGTAAAGTAAATTAAGAATGGATGTTACTCAGCTTTCTTCCAGAGCAACACTACTACTTAAAACTTCCATAACATACATAACACTTAAGATGTGTCAAGCATTGTTTTAACCACTTTACCTAAATTGTTCAAGTTTCAAATCTCCACTGTGTAAAGAAACAGGTGTATTAATGTTAAGTAATGTGTCCAAGGATATACCAGATAACTCAAATTTAAGTAATTGGTTCCAGAGTCTATGCTCTCAATCATCATGCAAACTTGCAATTTCAATTAGAATAAATGAGCTGGTCTTCAAATAACATATACACAGGCAAAATAAGAAAAATAACACAGAATAATAATATACATTATACTACATAGTGATAATAACACATAATAATTCAGCCTGTGCAACAGGTTAATCATAAAGGGATAAAAAAATACGGTAGGCTCATCAGGTTTCTAATTAGTAGAAGAGATTATAGACAATATAGGCAAATGTCAAATGGTAAGACAAAATATTAATACAGGAATTCAGGAGGCAATGATTATTGGGGCCTATTTGAAGAAAAGAATGAACCATGAATATTCTCAGCCATCAAATGTCCATAGTGCCAGTTATCTGCCAGATTCTAACCTAGTTGATGAAAAACCAAGATTAAAAAAAAAAAACAAAACACATTACAGTCATGTGCCATATAAGGACATCTTAATGTTCCCATAAATTATAAGGAAGCTGAATTCCTATCACCTAGTGACTTGCAGTGCAATATTATTCCCAGGTTTGTGGAGAAGAGGGTATAAACAAACCTACTGTGCTACCAGCTACATAAAAGTATAGCACATACAATTAATGTACAGTATGTAATAACTGATAATAAACTGTTAATGGTTTCTGTATTTACTATGCTACACATTTATCATTTTAGTGTATTTCTTCTACTTATTTAAAAAAAAAACTGTAAAGCAGCCACAGGCAGGTCCTTCAGGTGGTATTTCAGAAGAAGGTGTTATCGTAGGAGATGACAGCTTTGTGTGTATTACTGGCCCTGAAGACTTTCTAGTGGGACAAATGTGGAAAGGATGTTGATTTTGATGACCCTGACCCTATGTAGGCCTAAGTGTAGGCTAATACATGTGTTTGTGTCTTAGTTTTTAACAAAAAAGTTTAAAAAGTAAAAATAAAATAAAATAAAATAATTTTTTAAATAGAAAAATGAATGAAGAAAAAATATTTTGTATAGTTGTTCAATGTGTGTTTTTAGCTAAGCGTTATTACAAAAAAACAAAAAGTCAAAAAAAAATTCTAGCTCTTCACATTCACTTTCCACTCACTCACTGACTCACCCTGAGTAACTTCCAGTCCTATAAGCTCCATTCATGGTTAAGTGACCTATAAAGGTATACCAGTTACTATCTGGTATACCCTATGTTTGGATATACAAATACCATTATTTTGCAACTGTCTACAGCATTCAGTACAGTAACATGCTGTGTAGGTTTGAGGTCTAGGAGCCAAGCGGCCATACTATATCACCTCGGCGTCTAAGTATAGTCTATGATGTTTGCACAACAACCAAAATTTCTAATGACACATTTTTCAGAATGTATTTCCATCATTAAGCAATGCATGACTGTATTTAAGAAATTCACAGAAGCATGTATTGAGCCTGCTTTAATGCTGACCTGAGCTACTGAAACAGCCTCCTTATCAAGACTACTCCTGACTTTCCCTTTTTCTAATCGATTTTGAAGACTGAATTAGAATCAATTTCCACACATACACCTCTATTAATGTAATTCTGCTCATTTACTACTATTAAAATTCAAACTCCATCTATTACTAAAGATCCTTCAACACTGGCTTGAATGTTTTCTTAGAACATATTTCATTAAAAAAAAAATGAATGTAGGCAATGGTTCCAAAAGTATACAGAAAAAAAGCAAGTCTCCCTCCCAGTCTTGCCAAGTAAGTACCCAACTGCCCTCCCTATAGGCAACCAATAATTTCAAGTTGTGCAACTTACTAGTTTTCTTATGCATAAATGTGCATACATGTATTTTTAAATTAAACACATGAGGTGACATCATACACACTAATTTGCACTTGCTTTTTTCCCCCCTCATGTAACAGTATTTTGAGCATCATTTCGTATTAGTACATAAGAAGGCTACCTCATTTTGTCCTCAATGACTATACAGATTTATACTGTCTGGATGTATCAAATTATTTAACTAGGAACATTTCATTTATAGTCTTTTACTGTTAAACAATGCTGCAAACAAAACAAAACAAAACACAACCAAACCCTTCTATTTGAGTCAATTGTCACATAAGCAAGAATTTTTTTTTTTTTTGAGACAAAGTTTCACTCTTGTCTCCCAGGCTGGAGTGCAATGGCACACCCTCAGCTCACTGCAATCTTCACCTTCTGGGTTCAAGCTATTCGCCTGCCTCAGCCTCCTGCGTAGCTGGAATTACAAGCACGATCCACCGAGCCCAGCTTGCAAGAATATTCTTAAATACACCTAGAATATGACGTGCTAGGTCAAAAATACATGCATTTTTCTATTAAGTAGAAGCTAAACCTCTCTCTACCCAGATAATGCCACTAATAATTGCAATTTCTTCCCTAAATTTTCCCTTTGCTTTCTCATTCTAACTGAAACCCAGCTCTCCCCTGAAAATACCACTTCCTCAAAGTCTTTCCACATTCCATGTTCAAACAGGCCTGGAAGTAAAGTCGGTGTCCTTACTATACATAGCTTCTTCCAGTCATTTTCTCTCTTCTCCTTGAAACCTCCCAGCTCAAAATCTCCTGTAACAATATACCACCCAATATGTGTCCTTGATGCTCCTTCTACCAACCTATGAGTTCGTAGAAATCCTAAATTTCAGCTGCCATTTTCTTAAAAATTATTCCTTTCATAAATGTTAATTATTTCAATAACTATGTAGAGATGATTAACATCTTGATCAGTTTTCTTAACTTCCTCTTCTCCAAAGGTCTTTTATTCTGCCCACTTCCACTTGACACAACCATGACCACACCGTAGAAATTTTTTCATTACCAATAACTTCACTCCCTCCTTTACCTTATGACATAACACTTTCTGACAACCACTTCCATTCTTTCCAGTTGATTCCTTGTCTCTCCAACAATCCTTCAAAGCCACTGTGATCTAAAAATCTATGGCTCCTATACCCACTGCTCCTCATTCTGTTATGCATTTACTTTCTTCTTTCCCAACATAAATTACATGGCCAGGGAATATAACTCCCTCACACAACTCTGCACTCTGTTGCCATTTTCATTTTCTTATATTTTTTTTTTTGTACTTTACCTCTCTGGCAAAACTAACCCTAGCTAAATTTCTCGACCCACTCTACATTTCAACTGGCAGAGTTGAACGTGGTTAGAGAAAAAACATGCAACCATGTTCTCTGGTCACATTTTAAATTCATGATCACTATCCTTAAGAAGGCACTTAACTAACTTCATAGGAAACTTCCCTCAGCCACTCACTCTCCTATTCACATATAAAGAAGTTACATAATTTTTTTTACTCTTCACAAATTTCCCATATCTTCATAATCACTTTCAGCAAATTATTCTGTTTTTTATGCTTTTTGTTTTTTTCCTTGAAATGGTGCCTTGCTCTGTCGCCCAGGCTAAGATACAGTGGGCGTGATCTTGGCTCACCACAACCTCCACTTCTCGGGTTCCAGCAATTCTCCTGCCTCAGCCTCCTGAGTAGCTGGGACTACAGGCGTGCACCTTTATGCCTGGCTAATATTTGTATTTTTAGTAGAGAGGGGGTTTCACCATGTTAGCCAGAGTGGGTCTTGAACTCCTGACCTCAGGTGATCCGTCTGTCTCAGCCTCCCAAAGTGCTGGGTTTACAGGCATGAGCCACTGTGCCTAGCCAGATTATTCTGCTTTTAAGTTTACTGAAACATATAAAAAGAACAAGAGGATACTTTCCAAAGGCTCCCACTAACCACATCCTCCACTTATCAGCAATTATATCAATATATTTTGATATATTCTGCAGTCTTTCTTGTCATTCTGAACACATGTGCTCCTAGATCTAACCAACATATATACTTGTACAGTAAGTCTCATCCTTGCTTATCTACTCAAGGATTGTTTCCTAAATTTTCCTCCTCTCTCCTGTATCAATTTTTTTCATCTATACTGGATCTTTTCCATAAGCTTTTCAATGGTTTTCTTCCTTTTCAAGTACAACAAAACAAAACAAAACACCTCTTATAATCCTATTTCTATTTTAGCTACTATCCTATTGCTTTCTAATACCCTAACTTTACAAAAAAAATTTTCTAGAATTTCTCCTTTCATTCTCTTTAACTCACTGGAATCGAGCTTTTGCCTCCATCACTTAAAATGCTGTAGGAAGGTCAATAATGACCTCTAGGTTGCTAAACAGAAAACTAAACTCCGAACTCTGACCTTCCTTGAATGTCAACAATAGCTGACATAATATGGTAACTCACTCTTCCAGAACAGAGCTCATTTTTTGCATACCTTAACTCCATCACAGTCTACTTTGGTCATTTCTCCTCATCTTCATTTTAGTAATGAAGCATCCCAGGCTGGACATGGTGGCTCATGCCTGTAATCCCAGCACTTTGGAGGCCAAAGTGTGTAGATCACCTGAGGTCAGGAGTCTGAGACCAGCCTGGTCAACATGATGAAACCCCATCTCTACTGAAAATACAAAAAAACTGGCCGGGCACCGTGGCTCACGCCTGTAATACCAGCACTTTTGGAGGCTGAGGTAGGCACATCATTAGGTCAGGAAATCAAGACCATCCTGGCCATGGCGAAACCCTGTATCTACTAAAAAATATAAAAAATTGGCCGGGCGCTTTGACTCACGACTGTAATCCTAGCACTTTGGGAGGCCGAGGTGGGTGGATCACCTGAGGTCAGGAGTTCAAGACCAGCCTGGCCATCATGGTGAAACCCTATCTTAAAAATAAGAAAAAAAAAAAATACAAAAAATTAGCCAGGCATGGTGGTGCACATGCCTGTAGTCCCACCTACTCAGGAGGCTGAGGCAGGGGAATTGCCTGAACTTGGAAGACGGAGGTTGCAGTAAGCCGAGATCACACCACTGCACTCCAGCCTGGCAACAGAACAAGACTCCATCTCAAAAACAAAAACACAAACAAAAACAAAAAAAATAAGCCGGGTGTGGTGCCTGTAATTCCGGCTACTCGGGAGGCTGAGGCAGGAGAATCAGCTGAACCAGGGAGGCAGAGGTTGCAGTGAGCCGAGATCACGCCACTGTACTCTAGCCTGGGCAACAAGAGTGAAACTCCATCTCAAAAATAAAATAAAATAGGCCGGGCGCGGTGGCTCAAGCCTGTAATCCCAGCACTTTGGGAGGCCGAGATGGGTGGATCATGAGGTCAAGAGATCGAGACCATCCTGGTCAACATGGTGAAACCCCGTCTCTACTAAAAATACAAAAATTAGCTGGGCATGGTGGTGCGTGCCTGTAATCCCAGCTACTCAGGAGGCTGAGGCAGGAGAATTGCCTGAACCCAGGAGGCGGAGGTTGCGGTGAGCCGAGATCGCGCCATTGCACTCTAGCCTGGGTAACAAGAGCGAAACTCCGTCTCAAAAAAAAATAAAATAAAATAAAATAAAATAAAAATAAAAATAAAAATAAAATAAAACATCCCAAAGCTAAGCTAAGTTCTTGTACTTCACCTCCTTTTTATCTTCCTGGATTTCTTTGGTGATCTCATACAGTCTCATGGCTTTCAATCTATACAATACACTGATAATTATTAAGTGTTTGTCTCCCAAACCAGACTTCTCTCTATACTACTGCGTCATGCCTACTCGACAGCTCCAATTTTTAATCCAATAGGCGTTGTTAACCTGTCCAAATTTGAGTTTCTGAATGCCCTGCCAAACATCTAGTAATTTCTTCCAGTTTTACTTGATTAACAATTTTCATCTTTTATTCTTAAAAGCTCATGAATTTAGTAATTGTTTTTTCATAATATATTCTTATTTTTATGTTTATTTAATTTCCTTCCATTTTATTTAGGTTTAGTTTGTTCCTTCTCTAATTTCTTTGTTTAGATGTTTAATTAACTTGTTTTATGTCTTCTTTACCAGTATGTTCAGTTAATTCCTTTAGAGTAAGGAATTTTATTCTGGGCACTTTTAGCTATGTCTAATAGGTTTTCATACACAGAAATTTCATCACACTGGTTTGATTTCCATTTTGATCCTAGAGTTGCCAAAATAGCTATTAAATTTCCATGTGGTATATTTTTCCTGTTTTCTACATTTGTAATAAATGTTTGATCTTACTGTATTGTGATCAGAAAATCTTAATTTCTATTTTCTGTAATTTGAGATTTGGTATATGATCTAGATTCTTTACATTTTCTGATGTTCCATGGACAATGTAAAAGAAGGTATATCTTTATAAATGTTTGTATATGTCTTCTAGCTTGTTAATTATGTTATTTAGGCCTTCTACAGTTTTATTAATATTTAATTTTTGAACACTTAATCTGTCATGGACTAAGATCTGATCTGATTTAAAGTCTCATACCACTAGATGTGTTTATTTTGGTTTACAGTTAACAGGGATTTTTTAATGCATAAAGATATTCATAATTACACTAAAACTTCAGTATAGACTGAACCTCGATCATTATGAAGGGGTGTGTGTGTGTGTGTGTGTGTGTGCGTGCGTGTGTGAGAGAGAGAGAGAGAGACTGATTTAATGCCGAGAGAGAGAGAGAGAGAGAGACTGACTTAATGCTTTCTAGCCTGAATTAAACCGTACTTTTAACTTTCACAGTTCAAAGTTTTAAGAACTCTTCTATACAAGCACAGATTTGTGGTTTATATTATATGCCACCATAAAAATATTTTCTTATTGATAGTTTAAATTTATTAACATGTTTACTTTTATATCTGTCATCTTATTTTATGACATATATTGTTTTAACTGCATTTTTAATTAAAACAAAGTTTTTGACCACCTGATTTCTTTCGTTTTATGGGTTATCCTCCTAAACGGGAATTGTAGTATTTCTGTCTAGTGACTACATAGTTTCTTTACTAATTACTACAGAAAGAAGTAAAGGATTCAATATATCTACTAAGTCTCTACTTTAGTTAAGGGACAAAGTTATTTTTGCCCTTACTCTTCTAATTCTACTGATTATATTGATTGTCTCTTAATCTACATTATACCTTCAAAAATATTTATACTTCTCATCCTTGTGCAAATGAAAATCCTATAATTAAGTGAGAGTAGAAATGAAATCCACTGGCTGGGTGCACTGGCTCATGCCTGTAATCTCACCATGGGAAGCTGAAGCAGGTGGACCACCTGAGGTCAGGAGTTCGAGACTGGGGTGGCCAACATGGTGAAACCCTGTCTCTACTAAAAATACAAAAAAGTTAGCATGGCGTGGTGGTGGGTGACTGTAATTCCATCTACTAGGGAGGCTGAGGCAGGAGAATCTCTTGAACCTGAGAGGTGGAGGTTGTGGTGGGCCGAGATTGTGCCACTGTACTCCAGCCCTGGGGACAGAACAAGATTCCAACTCAAAAAAAAAAAAAAAGAAAAAGAAAAAGAAATGAAATCCATTTTACATAGACAAGCTACCTCTGCATTTCTAGTATTTACTGAACATTCCAAACTTACTAATTTTAAATAGGTGTAAGAATCTTATTACTCCATTATATTGTCCCTGCTATGTAGCTCTGAAATGATTCTAAACACTTACATAGTTTGCTACATGAATGATATGCTTTGCTATAATAAGAACTTGGAGTGTATTCCCTCACCACTTCAAGAATGTGACCCCTTATCGGATCCCAGATGTGAACTTGGAATGTCTCACCACCTCTGAAATGTGATAACACACCTCCTCAGATCCCATATGTGAGTTACTGACCTCAACTACTGGACTTCAAACATATATAAACCTAAGAGTTTGACGAACACTTTGAGAGCTTAGGCTGTGTCAAGTTTCACTCTGTCAGCCACTTCTCAGAAAACTGAATGCACAGGCTGTGACAAAGCTTTGGAGCTTTGAAGCCTTGCTTTCTAACACCAGCACTGCCTTCTAACTTCAAGGGACCTTACAGGTAGTTGCAGATCTTGGCTGTACTCACACAAAAGCATACTTTAACATTTAATTAAACTTTACTTTCCACAGAGGCCTGCTTCCATCCTAATTGAGTAACCAGACTTTAATAATCTAGGAGCTCACTCACTATGTGGTTAATGTAACTCATCTATCAAGTGTATTCTGTGTGAAACTTGTCCACATTATTCTCTCCCTCTTAAGCATTGTGAACCTAAGAAAAAAATTATCTTTGCATGGCAATAAAACAAGTGAATCATTAAAATTATTCTTTGATCATCTCCTTATTTTAACCACACAGAATAGCCACGTATTTATAAATTAAAATCCACTCATTTTATTTTCCTTTTATTTCTCCTTTATATTAGAATTAAGACACCATAATTTTTAAAGATTTGAAGTTAGGGAATTGCAATATCTATTAATTTTATGTCGGAACATAAAACATTCAGTGTCAGTGGTTCCAACAAAACTTTATAAACACTAGAATCTGAATGTTCACATGTCACAAAATATCCTTTGCATTTTTTTTTTCAACTTTTGCAAATGTAAAAAATATTCTTAGTTCCTAACAAAATCAGGCAATGAGTTGAAATTTGGCTCACAGGTATTAGTTTGCTGGTCTTAAAATGTTTTTATTTTTTTTTTAATAGCAACCTGTTAGATAATTGTTAACCTAAATCCAAATTAATGGACACACTTGCTTTCATACACAGGCACTAAATTGAAGTCCCATTTTAAAGTCTATGCATACACTTATTCTACAATTTTTATTAGGTGACTCGTTTTGTTTGAACTCCATAATACCTCAAAATCTTGCTTTTAAACAACTACTTGAGAAAAATTTACTTTCCTATTCCCTCTGACTATCATTGAATAGCTAAAACAAATACATACACTAGCTGATAAACTATATTCTGAATCACTTTTGTGACTATTAAGTGTTTATCTTGTGATAAAATGTCTTTCTCCTTAAAACACTTAAAATTAAAGATGCATCTTGAGGCCTTTTAAGATCAATATACTGAATATCAACGTTTGCACATTTGGAACAAAATCTATTAGAGAAAATAATGAGGGCTGAAAAACAAAATATATTGTTGTCCCCAAAGCTACTATGACATCTTGTCCTCTTTAAAATGTTTTTAGTCTTTGGGAGGCTGAGGCAGGAGGATCGCCTGAGGTCAGTTCAAGACCAGCCTGGCCAACATGGTGAAACCCCATCTCTACTAAAAATGCAAAGATTAGCTGGGCGTGGTGGTGGGCAGCTGTAATCCCAGCAGCTACTCAGGAGGCTGAGGTAGGAGAACTGCTTGAACCTGGGAGGCAGAGGTTGCAGTGAGCCGAGACAGAGGCATTGCACTCCAGCCTGGGTGACAGAGAGATGATGAAATTTTCTTCTAAACTGTAAATTTTTGCTCCACATTAGTAAAAAAAACACTGAAGAAAAATATAAGAGAAAATGTGAATTTTACCAGATAAATCCCTTCAAACCATTACAGCAAGAAAAAAGGAAGAGCTCTTGTTCTAAACTGCATATGGAAAGGTAAAAGATTTATACTAGCCAGTAAAACTTTTGAAAAGAGTAATAAAGATGGAGAACTTGTATTACCTAATTTCAAGCCTCATTATAAAACTACAGTAATCATGACAGTACAATACTGGCCTAAGAGCAGACATATAGATAAATAGAACAGATAGCTAAGAAGTAGACTAGCATATACATATATATATGTGTGTGTATATATATATATATATATACACACACATATATATATAGTCAATTAATTTTAAACAAAAAGGACAACAGGAAAAGGTTATCTTTTGATCAATGATGCTTGGAACAATTGGATATCTATATTGGGAGGAAATAAATAAACTTCAACCATTACCTCACAATCTAAACAAAAAGTAACCTGAAATAGATTATAAGTCTGTAAGTAAAAGGTAACATTATTACAATGATAGAAGAAAAATCTTAGGGGCAGAAACATTTTTACAGGACAGAAAAATTTAAAACATGGATGAACTGGAATTCATCAAAATTAAATACCACTCATGTTCTTTGAAAGACACTATTAAGAAAATAAAAAGATGAGCCACAGGCAAGGAAGAAAATTCTGGTAACACATATATCTGACAAAGAACTCATATCCCTAAAATAAAAGGAATTCTAATCACTAAATAGGAGAAAGACCTGAATTTAAAATACTGAGCAAAAGATTTGAATAGACAATTCACAAAAGACATACAAATGGTTAGTAAGTGCATTAAACACCACTAGTAATAAGAAAAAAGCATAGAAAAATAACAAGAAAATGCCATTACATACCCAATATTAAAATGTCTGATATTAAAAAGAAAAACAATGCCAAGAGTTACAGAAGATTTGGAGCAACTGGAATTTTTTTAACTGCTGACTGGGGTGGTAACCAGTTGGACTTTAAAAATCCAACCACTTTAAAAATAATTTTGGCAGTTTCTTAAAATGTTAAACACTTCCTACAGCACAACAATTCCAATTCCAGGTATTTACCCAAATAAATAAATATAAACATTAATATCCAAAATGACTTGTATATGAATATTCACACCTTTATTCATAATAGTAACAAACAAAAAACTCAAACAAGTTTATTCAAATGAATAAACAAATTGTATTTTTATTCAAATGAATAAACAAACTGCAGAATATTTAGACAATAAGATACTACTCAATAATAAGTAAATAAACAAATTACTAATATGGACATCAACATGAATGAATCTCAAAAACAAGCTGAGCAAAATGAGCTAGACACACAAGAATATATACTGTATGGCTCCATTTATAAGAAATTTTTAAATGGCTGAATTATTTTATAGTAACAGAATGGAGAGAAAGAGTTGCCTATGGCAGGAGTTTGAAGGAGGGGTGGAATTAACTGCAAGTGGCGGGAGAGAAAATTTTTGAAAATGTTTTATATTTTGACTGCCATTAACACAATTATAAAAATTCAAACTTTATGCTTTATTGCATGTAAATTATACTTCAGTAAAGGTGATTTTTAAAACGATCCAAGTTGTGATTTTATACATCTTAAATTATGTAAATAATACTGCAAATTAATCTCTCTCAAGCACAGATCAAAGCATCAAGTTTTATAACTTCTGAAGTTATCAACAAACTCACCTATTGATATGAGTAGGGAAAAGGGAAGAGGAGGAGAGAGAATGTGAACATAAACATTAGTGGTAGAAAACAGCCCTGTTTCAATGTTAGTATGTTATAGCTAAGTCCCCTAACCACAGGTTAGCTTCTGTCTTATTTCAGGGTATTTCTTTTTTTTTTGGCTTTGTTCGATAAATAATTGTAAAAATACACAAATAGGAAACTTTCTGCTGTACATACCAGAATTTCTTATTATGTAAATAAAATCTGTAGCTATCATTACATCAGTGATGGAGTGGCTCCTATATAACGGGCCAAGTGATACGTTATTACTGTTAAGCAAGTAATGATAAAACATTAAATAGCTATTCATCACAAATAGATCAGAAAATCTGACAAAAGCCACTTTCTTTCACAGACACACTTAATCAGAAAATATGATAGAGATTTAATCAAGTATAGTAGTACATCTTTAGAGCCTAAACAAATCTTTTTCAACCAACTAAAAGTGCAAAAACCATCAATAGCTGATGGGCCAAATTTGGCCCACGTGCCACAGTTTGCTGATTTTAAAAGAGCCCTTACATTTCTCAATCAAAATGAGCTTCCTTGCATAAAGACAAACCCAATGTAAAGTTTGAAAACTTTACAATTCTTTAGGCTGGGCACAGTGGCTCCTGCCTGTAATCCCAGCACTTTGGGAGCTGAGCTGGGCAGATCACGAGGTCAAAAGTTTGAGACCAGCCTGACCAACATGGTGAAATCCTGCCTCTACTAAAAATACAAAAATTAGCCAGGCGTGATGGCGGGCACCTGTAGTGCCAGCTACTTGGAAAGCTGAGACAGAAGAACTGCTTGAACCCAGGAGGTGGAAGTTGCAATGAGCCAAGATCTTGGCACTGTACTCTAGCCTGAGTGACAGAGCAAAACTCCATCTCAAAAAAAAAAAAAAAAAAAAAAAAAAAAATCCAAAACTTACAATTCCAGAAAATTGAAAAATTACCCAAAAAAGTTATATTTCATTTACATAAATAGGGATATATATATTTTTAAATTATTTTTAAAGACTAATGGAGATAATACCATTTCCAGGACATATCTATGGAAATCTTTGCCGCCTACAGATGGTAAAACTAAAACAGTACACTATAACACAGGCCACATGGGGCTTCAGGAGCTTTAATTATTTACCTCTATATACCGCTGTGGGGCCAGAGCCCATGCTCCCACGACCTGCCTGTCCTTCCTGCTACCCCAGGGTTGAAAACCCTCTGAGCAGTGAGGCACCAAAGAAACAAGCCACACCCCCATTGCATGCCCCTGCAAGGGGGATAAGGGAACTTTTCCCATTTCAAAATGTACCACTCTGGTGCGGAACGTTGGTAATGGGTGATGCTATGTATGAGTGGGAGATGTGTAGGAAATCTCTGTACTGTGAACCTAAAACTGCTCCATAAAGTCCATCAAAAAGTAATTATAATATTTTCCTAAAGAATTAAAAATGTAAATATTTCTTATGTCTTCCTTCCTTCCCCTTCCTTGCCTTACTCCCTTCTTTGTTTCTTCTCTCCCTCCCTTCCTCCATTTTTTCTTTCTTTTTAAAGCTCTTAACCTAAGGCAATGGTTCTGAAAGTGTGGTTGCAGATTAGCAGCATCAGTATAATCCTGGGAAATGCTAGAAATGCACATTCTTAGACATAGCACAGACTACAGAAACTCTGAGAGTGGAGCACAGCAATCTGTGTGTTAACAAGATCTCCAGATGATTATGAAGCACTGTCCTAAAAACAGGTTGGTAAGTCTGAAAGGGTAAGGATGCCTAACATTTACTTAGTATTTACAACATGCCACATAAAATGCAGAATTATTTCAAAGAAGTTCTCATTTCATCTTATTTAAATAAGATTAACTGAGCCTATTTCCAGTTAAGCCAGATAACTAAGAGATAAAAGCACATTTTTTTTCCAAACTGCATGAAACTTTGAATGAATGAAACTTATTCATTCGAACTGATGCTTGTTTTAAATTATGAGCTGCACTCTAAAGGTTTATGAAGGCCTTCTCCTCTAGAGGTTGCCTAAATAATTGAAGATATGTGAATAATTATATTCCCTTATTTTTCTTCATGTTTTGTTCAGAGGAAACGCGAAATACCTTCCTCTTAAACCTGCTAAGTGCAACAACAGCCCAGCCTTTAGAATTACTACCTCCACGCAAACTTCTGCAAGAAATTACATAACTGTAATCGACTTTGGGAGGCCAAGGCAGGTGAATCAGTTGGGGCCAGAAGTTTGAGACTGGCCTGGGCAACATGGCGAGATCCTGCTGTCTCTACAAAAAATATAAAAATTAGCCAGGTGTGGGGGCAATGCCTATAGTCCCAACTACTTAGGGGGCTGAGGTTGGGAGGATCACTTGAGCCCGGGAGGTTGAGGCTGGAGTAAGTCAGGATTGCGCCATTGCACTCCAGCCTGAGCAACAGGGTGATACCTCATCTCAAGAAGAAAAAAAAAAAACAAGAACAAATTATAATACATGTAATACATGGTTTTGTACATAATGAAGCAATAAAAGTAAACGTGTTAGTGCATCCTATCTTAAAAGTCAAGTACTCTGTTTAAAAAAACAAAACAAAAAAACCCCCACAAAACTCTGTCATCTGTGTTGGGAGTGCAGCAGAGCCATCATAGCTCACCTTCAACTCCTGGGCTCAAGAAATCCTTCCACCTCACTCTCCTGGTTAGGACTACAGGTGCATACTACATGCCTGGCTAATTTTTTTTCATTGGCTAATTTTTTACATTTTCATTTTTGTAAAGATGGGGTCTTGCTATGTTTCCCGGGCTGGTTTTGAACTCCTGGCCTCAAGCAATCTTCCCACCTCTGCCTCTCAGAGCAGTGGTATTATAGGCATGAGCTACCATGCCTGACTACCCTTGCTTCTGTCCAATTCTTCTCCAGATTGTACACTGTAAATACCTTCATAGCACTTAAAACACTTTATTCTATATCCTGACTGATATAGTTTGAGTATTTGTACCTGCCCAAACCTCATACTGAACCGTAATCCCTAATGCTGGAAGTGGGGCCTGATGGGACGTGTCTGGATCATGAGGATGAATCCCTCATGGCTTGGTGCTATCTTCATGATAGTTCTTGCAAGATCTGGTCATTTAAAAAATGTGTAGTACCTCCCTCCTCACTCTCTCACTTGCTCCTCTTTTAGCCATTTGACTTGCCTGCTCCCCCCTCACCTTCCACTGTAATGACACGGCCTCCCTAGAAGATGATCAGATGCCAGCACCGTGTTTCCTATGAAGACTGCAGAACTGTGAGCCAATTAAACCTCCTATCTATATAAATTACCCAGTCTCGGGTATCTATCTATATAAATTACCCAGTCTCGGGTATTTCTTTATAGCAAGGCAAGAACAGCCTAGTACACTCACTTAAAGGTCTGTGTTGTCACTACCATGTACATCACTCTGATATTCTCAGCACTTAAACTGTTTAACATGAATAGGGTATAATTTTGGGGGGAAAAAGCATAAAAATATTATAGACAAATGTATGTGAATATCTAACTGATCTTAGGATCACCAAAAGATTTTCTAATTAAAAAGGCTAGAATTTGATTTTAAAAAGTCATAAGGATATATGGCAACTGCCTCCTGAGGAAGCTTATTCTACCTCAGCACACTGCTGACTACAAGATCTTCCTTACATTAACCTTAAAATGTGGCTTCTAGACATTAGTTCTACCTTTATCTCTTAGATACCAAACACTGATTTATGACAAACCTTCACAAATCTACTAAAATCTTAAACGCTAACCTAATTAACACTTGTTTTGTGGATATGTGTAAAATTATTTCATATGGTTTCACTCTGTACCAGTGAAAAGTCTCTGTATCTTCTGACAAAAAGAGAAAGCACACTGGCAGTCTTAAAAATCATACCTATTCCTTAGAAAACAAGTCAATAATTACCCAGAGATCTCTTTTTAAATATAAATTTAAAGCTCATAAGCAATCTTCAATAAGGAACATATTAAAAGTTACCCTAAATCTGGATCCGCATTTGCTGTCATTATAAATTAAGACTTAGCAAAAAGGATCCTTGTAACTATTGCAGAACCATAAAGTTTAATTTGAATAGTTTCAAACTATGGTAAAAAGTGACATCTAAGGTGCAGTATATGTAAAAAAAATTAGTATCAAAAAATGTTCATTATTTTGACCTCCTTACAGAAATAGGGATACACAGTGTCAGAACCTCAAAAGAATTAAGTCCTCTTTTTCTTCTGGGTGCCTCAAAGGAAAAGTGTTTTCTGGAAACTTTACAAGGTTTCCAAAGATCTTTAAGTAAACAAAAGAGCACTAGAATTCAGGTATGCCTGGGTCCAAATCTCGGTTCTGTCTGTTACTGGCATTATGTTTATCTTGGGCAAGTTACAAAATTTCGATCTCAGTTTTTTCAGCAGTAAAATGAGATTAATAGCGATACCTTGCTACATAGGGTTGAAACAAGGATTAAATGAATTAGGGAATTCATGTACAGTATTTATGATGTTGCCTAAAAAAGAGTAAGTAACATATTCCACATTACCAATGTAGAGACTGTTCTAGCATCAATGAATGCCGCTATATATAACTATTTTCTTCTTAGGAATTTACTAATGCTTTATACAACTCCGTTCCAACAGTTTGAGCAAACATAAGTAAAAATACTGAAATAAACTCTAGAGGTAGACTGTATAACAATTTTGACCATAACAATCTAGGTCAAAATTCAAACTAGGAATTCAAAAGACAACCATCGCTACTAAGTATATTAAGAAAGTTTAAATTATACAGTTTCAAACTATTCCTCTCTGGTGGACACTGAACACCTAATAGAAGAAAAAATGCAAAATATGCTATTATTGCTAAGTGTAAAAAGAATCCAATAACTGTCTTCTTTCCTATTACTTGCCACTGCTAATCTAGGACCATCTTCTGCCTACGAGAGTGAACTTCACAATAGGTCACCAATTCCATACCTGGTCTATTGTTTAACAGTTGAGATAGTGTCAAAGCAAACAAATGCTGCCACCTTGTGGACTGATGTGTATGGTCTTAACTCCAACAAAGGAAGAAAAACACATTTCTGGTTTGGCCTTTTTTCTCAGTGCGATTATTACTGCAATAAGTGACCAACACTATGTCATACAATTTTACAGTAAGAATAATTATCTGTTTTACAAAGTAACAAAATAATGCACCAAATTCAACATTATCTGTCTTCTCAAACACTTGTTTAACAGGCCTTTTTGTTTGAGACAGTCTTACTCTGTTGCCTAGTGCAGTGATCTCAGCTCAAGGCAACCTCCGTCTCCCAGGTTCAAGTGATTCTCCTGTCTCAGCCTCCCAAGTAGCTGGGATTATAGGCATGCACCACCACACCTGGCTAATTTTTGTATTTTTAGTAGAGACGGGGATTC
This sequence comes from Sapajus apella, assembly GCF_009761245.1. Taxonomy (NCBI): domain Eukaryota; kingdom Metazoa; phylum Chordata; class Mammalia; order Primates; family Cebidae; genus Sapajus; species Sapajus apella. Next base: position 14,394,642 of record NW_022436965.1, on the reverse strand, counting down.
ACCGTGCTAGCCAGGCAGGTCTCGAACTCCTGGCTTCAAGTGATCTGCCTGTCTTGGTCCCCCAAAGTGCTAGGATTACAAGTGTGAGCAACCAAACCTGGCCTCTTTATTCTTCTTTCTGAAAGAAGTTAATGAAATTTCCTTTTTTGAGAGGAAGTAAAAGGCTTTGAAGTAAATTTATTATAAATAATGTTTTTGAATATAAGAAACTAAGAAAAGCAAAAAAATCACCAGGGCTGTGAGTTTTTCTCACCTTCATTTCTTTGCCTATGTCATCCCTTCTTGCTAGTCTTCATCTCTCATGCCTAAGAAGCTTTAAAATTGGAATTTTTTCTTTAAAAATCATTAATTCAGTGTAATTAATAGGAAAAAAATGAATGTAGCATGTCAGACGGCCCAATTAGAGGTATCTTTAAAATTTTTTATATTAGTCAAAATGTTTAAACGTAACTAACCACAATTTAAATAACTAGTATCTCCGAACTAAGATCTTGTTTAGGTCTTCCTAAGAATTTATTTCTGCCTCAGAATGCACAACGTTTTCATATAAATGTCAGTATGATTAGGGTTTATTAGCCATTTTAAAAAATCCAAAACTACATTCAATCCAAAGCCTTAAAAAACAATCCAAGCTTTAAAAAAGCAATAATGAAACCCCTTCTTCCCCAAAATCAAGCTAAAATGGCTTTCAGGAATGAAAAAAATAAAAAAGATTATCAGTATTTTATGAAAGAGACTAAAAACCAATCACATATCTTCCATGTAGAGATGCCGCTTCTGTAACATAATGTTAAGAATAAAGTTTTGATTTTTTTTAAATGAAGAAAATATAATATAGGATAAATTCACAATGGCCAAGGCTATAAATCAACACTACAATAGAGCTCTAATATGAATTACATTTTAACTTGAGTATTGTCACGTAACTATGGATAAGTGCCTACATATCAGGTCCATATTATAAATAAACTTTGATAGTTATTTTTGCCATTTGACATTCAATCTACATTTCTGAAGTCCTTAAAAGCATAGTATACATTCTTAACATAGTTAAGAATTTAAGTAATAATGCTAAACTGTTGCTCCAAACTAAACTGTTTCATAAACAATTCTTTTATTTCTTATCTATAAGCACACTAAAATAAAATTGTAAGCTCTCCTGAATCCAAGCATCATGTCCGGCCTGTTCACGATTATATACCAAGTTTGGCCTGTCAATGAATTTTTGTCAAAGTATGTAATAAATAAACCCCATAATCTGCTGCATTTTCAAATTTTACTCAGTCAAGTGCCAACATACAGAAAAATTAATGAATGTATGATTCTTGTCTTATTCATTACTAAATTAAACAGCTGCTAGAATACAATACAAAATCTCTGCAATAGTTTATTTAGCTAATGGCTTAAATTTTAAGATCTTCATATATATAACAAATTAAAATCTTACTCCTGGCCAGGCATAGTGGCTCACGCCTGTAATCTAAACACTTTGGAGGCCAAGGCGGGCGGGTCACCTGAGGTCGGGAGTTCAAAACCGGCCGGACCAACATAGTGAAACCCCATCTTTAAATAAATAAATACATAAATAAAAAATCTTACTCCTATAAATGAAAAGCATGCTAAGTTTTAGCAATATTTGTCAAGTTAAAACTTACCAAATTCCTGATGTGCCTCAAAAAAACACCTTTTTTAGGTTAGTCATTCTAAGAAATTTGAACATGAACTAGCAATTTGATTACACCAAGGAATTACTGTTAATTTTCTTAGATGTGGTACATCCCTGTGGCTCTACAATGTTCATTTTAAGAGATGCAAATTAGTTTCTGAGATTTGTTTTAAATTACTTAAGCATACACACACCCAACATTGGAGCACCCAGATTCATAAAACAAATTATTCTTGACTTACGACAAGACTTAGCCACACAGTAATAGTGGGGGATTTCAACACCCCACTCACACCATTAGACAGATCATGGAGGCAGAAAACTAACAATGAAATTCTGGACTTAAATTCTACACTTGATCAACTGGATACACATACACAGAGTACTACACCCAACAACCACTGAATATACAAATTTCTCATCTGTACAGGGAACATGTTTTAGGACAGACCATCTGCTTGGCTCTAAAGCAAGTCTCAATAAATTTAAAAAAAAATTGAAATCACACCAAGCATACTCTTGGACCACTGTGAGTAAAAATAAAAATCCATATCAAGAAGATCTCTCAAAACTACACAAAGACATAAAAATTAAACAACTTGCTCCTGAATAACCCTTGGATAAACAAAGAAATTAAGGCAGGAATGAAAAAAATTCTTTGATATTAATGAAAATAGAGATACAACTTATCAAAATATTTGGATGCAGCTAAAGCAATGTAGAGAGGAAAATTTATAGTACTAAATGCCTTCATCAAGAGGTTAGAAATATTTCAAATTAGTGACCTAACATCATATGTAGAAGAACTACAAGAAAAGAACAATCTAATCCCAAAGCTAGAAGAAAAAACTAAAATCAGAGAAGAACTGAATGAAATTGAGACCCAAAAGTCCATACAAAAGATCAATAAAACCAAGAGCTGGTTCTCCAAAAGAATAAACAAGATTGATAAACCACTAGCAAGATTAACAAAGAAAAAAAAAGAGAACTTCAAAATAAGTGCAATCAGAAATGACAAAGATGACAATACAACCAATCCCACAGAAATACAAAAGATCCTCAGAGATTATTATGAACATCTAGATCTATGCACACAGACTAGAAAATCTAGAGGAAATGGATAAATTCTTGGAAACACACACACCCTCCTCCAAGGGTCAATCAATAAGAAACTGAAAACCTGAACAGACCAGTAACAAGTTCAGAAATTCAATCAGTAATTTAAACAAAACAAAACAAACTACCAATCAAAAAGAGCCCTGGACCAGATGATTCACAGACAAATTCTAACAGATGTACAAAGAACTGATACCAATCCTACTGAAACTTCCAAAAAAAACAGGGAGGGGTTTCTCCCTAATTCATTCTATGAATCCAGAATCAGCCTGATACCAAAATCTGGTAGAGACACAATGATAAAAGAAAACTGCAGGCCAACATTGCTCATAAACACAGGCACAGAAATTCTCAGCAAAATACTTGCAAGCTGAACCCAGGAGCACACCAAAAGTTAATTTGCCATAATCAAGTATGCTTTATTCCTGCAATACAAAGCTTGATTCAAAATATGCAAATCAATAAATGTGATTCACCACATAAAAAGAATAAAAAAACCAAAAAACATAATATCAAGTCAACAGATGCAGAAAAAGTCTTTGATAAAATCCAACATCCCTTCATGATAACAACCCTCAACAGACTAGGCATCAAAAGAATACAACCCAAAATAGTAAGAGCCATGTATGACAAACTCATATCCAACATAATACTGAATGGGTAAAAGCTGAAACCATTGCCCTCTGACAACTAGAACAAGACAAGGATGCCCACTTTCATCACTCCTATTCAACATACTACTGGAAGTCCTAACCAGAGCAATCTGTCAATAGAAAGAAAGAAATGGCATCCACGTCGGAAAAGAATAAGTCAAATTATCTCTTTTCACTGACAATATGATTCTATACACAGAAAACCCTAAAGACTCTGCCAAAAGGCTCCTGGAACTGATAAATTCAGTAAAGTTTCAGAATACAGGGTCATGCAATATACCCATGTAACAGACCTGCATGTGTACCCTTTAATATAAAAGAAGTTGAAAATATTAAAAAATAATTTAAAAAAAAAACATGGTCAGGCAGCACAGAAAAAATAAAATAAAATACTTAAAGCAAAAAATAATCAAAATGAAGAGGACACATGAATCATGTACAGCAAAATCTTAACTACTGCTGACTGTGGGTGATGGTTATGTGAAAAATTACTCCATTCTATTTTCCTGTATATTATAAAATTTCATTAAATATTTCAAATAATGATGAAAATAATATAAATCAAGCTGAGTACAGTAGTAGTCCCAGCTACTTGGGAGGCTGAGGCCAGAGGAATGCATGATCCCAGGAGTTTGAGGACTAGGCAGCATAATGAGATCCCATCTCTTAAAAATAAAAAAAAATCAGTAACATAAAGGTAACTGGAAAATCCCAATATTTGAAAACTAGTAACAGCCTCAGTAATCATGGGTCAAAGAGAAAAATCAAGATGGAAATTAAAAGATAATTTAATATATACTTCAAAACATGCTGTATGCAATAAATACACACAATTTTATCTGTCAATTAAAAAAACTTTTTTAAAAATAAAAAGAATAGCTAAAAAAGTACTTTTAACTAAATTAAATGGAAAAGTACTGCATCAGCATTTATGTGATGCGGTTAATAAAGTATTTAGAGGGAAATGTATATAGCACAAAATGTATTAGAAAAGAATAAATGTATCAACCAAACGACCTCAATTTTTACTTTAAGAAATTAGCAGATAAGAGCAAATTAAGCCTTCAAAATGCAGAAGAATGAAAATTATTAAGAGCAAAGATTAATGATAATACAAAAATACAAACTATCAATAAAACCAAGAGCTGGCTACCTGGGAGGATCAATAAAACTGATAAACTTCTAAGCTAGACTTTTCAGGAAAAAGATAAGAAGAAACAAAATCCATTATCAGGTATGAAAGAGGGAAAATCATCATTGAATCCAAAGATATTAAAGGAATAATAAGGCAATATTGTGAATAATTGTCCACCAGAAAGTTCGACAGCCCTGATGAGATGGGCAAATGTCTTAAAAGATACAAACTAATAATAATGCTGAATCAAGAAGAAATGGATAATTTCATTAACCCTAAATCTCTTAAGAAAATTGAATTGGTAGTAAAAATTATTTTCTGGAAGCTTCGCTGGCAAATTCTACAAAATATTTAAATAAGAAACAATATCAATTCTATACAAGCTTCCAGAAAACTACAGAGGTGGGAGCACTTATGAGAAGAGGATACTCATGTGTTTTGACTCATGTCTTCAAAATCAGACATAGATACTACAAAAACGCTAAAACCCTATGAGATGGATACTACCAATTATTCCATTTTAGAGATGAAGAAATTTGGCATATAGAAACTCAGGAGCTTGCCTAAAATCACAGAATAATTGGCAGGCTACTTCAGAACCCAGACTTTTAACAATAATGCTATAAGTGCTTCTCCAATTCAATTCTAGACGTTCATACAAAAGAAAATAGTGAGAAGTACATCCAATACTTACCTAGAGACTATACTGGAGCCATTATAGAGATCACTAGCATATGACAATGTGGCTAAAGGTCGTACTGAATTATATCGAGTAAACTTGGACAAGCATTCCTGAAATTCATCCAACTGGCTTGCAGTTCGACTGTCATCTATATGAAAAAAAAAAAAAAAAATAGATGAACTACAAAGTAAGTCAAAGAGCCATATCCAAAAAATAAAAGTTATATTCTAAATACAAAGTTTTAAAGATTTTATTAAAGACTAGTTTGCACAACTTAGTTAATTTTTCAGCTTTAATAAAAAATGTCTCGGTTCTTTGAAGACACTGTCTCTTTCCACTGTAAATTCTCATTTTTTTGGTAATAATGTCATGGAAAAATAAAAATAATAAAAGAGTTACTATTTGAGAGAAAAGTCATTAAAACAAAAAAAATCCATCAATGGAGAGGGTGAGGATGCAAAGAAGAGTACATACAGTGGATGGGTATTTGTTAGTTTGAAGGACTATGTTTACTGGCATACATATTTATGCCCATGTTTATTGTTAAAATCTAGTTTACAATAACATTTTAGATAAAATGGTTTATAAGTAAGAAGAAATATTTGCTCAAATAATACACTGAAATCTTTCAAATCATATTACAGGAAGAGAATAGAAAACTGCAATGTTATGAACTATTAATGCTAAAAAACAAACAAACAAAACGAAGTTTAAAATGGCTCCCATGTATCCCAAAGAGTGCCTTTATCAAGAAAAAAATAAATTTTCGTTCAAATCTCTTGGTGAAACATGAAAAAACAATTCCAGCCAGTGGAACACTATACAGATACCTTCGGTATAGTCCACTTCAGTAAACTATTCAAAGCTAAATCATGTGGGATTTAAAACATAAAATCAGTTTATGAAGTAATTGAGAATACAATTAATCTATTCTCTGGTCTATTAATAGAAGCAGACCTACAGTAAAAGCATAAATTTAAAAAATCATTGCTTTCCAGCACTGTGTCATTTGAATTTATATTTTCTGTTCTGAAGAATGAAAGAAAAAAAAACAAAAAAACGATGTGCACTTTAGCTTCCTAGATTGAAACTAAGTTTGCTATACCACTGTATTTTCATAGTTTCCTTATTCTAAGCTTGTATATATACACACACACAACTTTTTGAAGGTAAACTTTCATGATTTCCCTTCTTAAATGCCATCTGAAGTAACACTAAGCATAATAAAAGTAAGATGCAAGAATCATTAAGTTAAAAGAGTTATACAGATAATATAATGTACAGTAAAGAATTTGTTATCTGGAGATATTAGGTTGATGGAATTTATCTAACAATATAAAAAATAATAAATAACATTACTTGAGGAAACTGAGCTTTTGTCCTTGATATTTTACAAATTTTAAAGATTTAAACACTAATCAAATCCATCAAAGCACCTAGATTTAAAGGGTCCAATTAGTAGTGCTTCCATTCTAAAGAGAGCAAAAGGAATTACCTAACGGAATATCTTAACAGTATTGAGATAAAACTCTTGCTCCACAAAAATTATTCTCAGGAAATTCTGCACATTATAAATAAAACATGGGTTATTTGCAAAAATAAAAGCCACAACTGTACTGCATATAATAGTTAATGATTCTTTTTATATGGAATCCTATCACTGTGAGTTATTTAACATTCTACATACTGGAAAGATAGTTGGTTTTATTAATTTAAAAACTGTTTCAATGTTATCCTATCCTTTCCCATTTTGCCATCAATTCCTAAGTACATAAAACTCACAAGCATTTAGTATTATGTATTCTGTTGGGAGACCATAATCCTGTTCTAGGCTAACTAGATTTCTGCCTATCATATAAGCTCATTAATAGCTACTTTCAACAGAAACCATAAGGAAAACAATAAAAGTAGTTATTTCACATCTGAAAGTCTAGTAATTGGTTTTAACTTATGAGGTTACAAAAAGGATTTTGCTTGCATGGGGTTTTATGATCTATATCCATACATATCACCTCTCCTATCCTAATTACAAATTGGTTTGTAAAAGTGTATTCATTGTCTTCTTTCTTTATAATTAAACCCCTCTTTCAACTATAATTAAAACTCCAAAGTAATCGTTCTTTAATATTCATCTCTCATTTTCATAGTTGGAAATAAAAGTTAGGGAATACAGATGGATTTACAGATTCTCATGTGAACATATACAAAGGAAAATCAACCTCTTAGGTACTCCATTTCAGAGAAGTTATAATTTCCCCTTTACAGTCAAAGGTACTAGGAGGAACTTACAATCTACCAATACAATTATAGTAGCTAGCTAACTTAAGATTCCTGACAACTAGAGACATGTTTTAGGTACAATACAGCCATACCCACACAAATAAAAGCCTATCTAATTTTCCTCCTGGTTTTAATTTATTAATCTACTCTCCTGTAAAGCTACACCTCCCAAAATAAACTGGCTTGTGATTACCTTTACTATTCCATACCATGCCTATGCTGTTACTGACCTAAAAATTATTAATAATAATAGCCTCCCCCAATCTCTTTACCATCTCTTTTTATTAAGGTCTGCCACTTGCCTATAGTTGTATTACAACATTATACCAACAAATAATGAATGAAGGGTTAACATTCTACTAGTCAGAATGCAGGTATCAGGCAACGTTCAACTTAACAACTTCCTATTGTAGTTTATATTTATAGATTATTACACAAGCACAATAAGGGGCTTAATTCCCAGGCAATAAATAAAAATTTTCCATGTATAAAAACTGTTTGTTGTTCATTTCAAACACACAAATCTTGGCTTCTCCCTTGGTTTTCAGAGGAAAAATGCTTTGTAAATCTAATATCTTTTCCTATACCACCAATCCTGAGGCAAATCAGTCTATAGGATCTAAGCAATATGTAGATTTTAAGTAATATAAACATATTTATTCAAGAGAAAACCAACACCTGGTTTTTAACAACCAATAAAATATCAGACTTTTTTTTTCCCCTTGGTGGGGTTTACTTTGAGCAGATGCCCTATTAAGGACATGAATTAGTTGAGCACCCAACATGTACCAAGCATTGTGCCTTACACACACCACTTACAACCATTAAAAAACTTATTAGGGTTAGTGTTAATGTCTACTTCACTGATGAGAAAAGACACTGAGAAAGACTGAAGAACACAGTTAGGAAAAAGAGAAAAAAACTAAATTACTTCCTTACAGTAATAGAAATATCCTATGCTATCACATCCATGTCTTTACATACGTTATTTCCTCTACTTTGAACATGTTTCTAATTATCTTTTTCAGTTAATTCATACTAGAATGGCGCACAGAGAACTCCTCTGAAATCCCTACACTGATCATTCCCTTATACCTCCCCATTTTCAGCTCGGCCTGAAATACAGTTGTATTGGTAGATATTATCCATTCTCATGATATTCCTGTAAATTTATATAACATACAATATCACAGAGAACTGTTTGTTGCTTTCCCTGACTCAATTTACAACACTCTTTAAAGACAGAAATCAGTTCTTTCATCTTTTTATTCTTAGCACAGAGGACCATGCTTAGAACTTAATGTTTATTTAACGTTAAGTATTAGGAGGCAACTGAATGAAACTTACTTTTGCTAGCTACATGTTCATGGCTGACTTTCTTTTTACCTTTATCAGAATTCGCAAATATAGAATAAAAAACAGTCATAGGAAAGTAGTATTCTCAAAGATCACTACAAACCTCCATGATGATATGGTAGACGATGTCAAAAAAATACACCCTTTCCCTTTGCAATTAGAATTTTCCATAAATTCAGCATGAAAATCTAGAAACAGATCTGAAATATAGATCTGAGATAATTTGAGAAGGTCTGGATATGTACCTGAGATACGAGACATCCTTGTAGAAAAGTAACACTGCTCCAAGTCTTCAAAATGAGCAGTAAGTCGTTTTCGTCTTGACGCTAATGTGCTATTATACCAAGGCTGTTTCTTTGTCTAAAATGACAATAAGAAAATACACATAACTTAGAATAAACAATACTTTTCTTTTGCACAGAATACTCAAATGTTGAGCATTTACCTTCAGAAGTTAATCACAGTAAAATAATTACAAATGGTAAAAAACTGTAATTTTGAGATGTTTTCCAATTTTTCTTTTAACATGAAAATAGAAACCAAATTCATTCACAGAATAATTAAAACTAATAATGGTTTTTAAAATAAGCTCTAAAAATCAAATAATAATTTGAAAATAATTATCAAATAAAAAATTAGTTACTTTTTCATTATCCCTACATTGTAGCCTTCTACCCTTGAATTACTGGAATAGTTCTTAACTATTTAATAGTAATTATCAGATTAAGAGGCAGTAACATACACATGCCAAAGAGTTTGATATATTCATTAGACAAACAAAATAATAAAATCAGATAAAAAGGCAGTAAACTTGAAAAATGTTAGAATATTAATCCTATAAAAATCAAAGGTTTGTGGTCCTAAATACATATTACTTAGTTGCTGGCACAAATTCACCAATAACTATACCAAAATGCTAAACGCATAAACTAAAATGTACTAAGGTACTGTAGTGCATACTACAGTATACCCCTGCTTTGATAAAACTAGATGGAAGGTAAGAGTCAGATTTGAAAGCACTGCTTCACTCTGAGAACTAAACTCTTAGTTCTAATTCTTTCTTGCCCAAATTCCTATTTAAGAAGATGGAGAGTCAGGCCCTACAAACAATAACAATCTCATCAGATGGATTTTATTTAACACTATATAGGTTTTATTTAACCCTATATAATCTCTCTTTTCAACCTGACTCTGGAATAATGTCACATGACAGATGAAGGACGCCAACATATTTTACCCCCAAATATGTTTTCTGTCATATTTTGAAATGACCCTGCAAAGCAGTCTTTTCTGGGGAAAATTTTGCATCTGTATTAGCATAACTATACCCTTCCCCTTCCAGGCCCTCCCAATCCTGAATAGATTAACTGAGAGTCCAGCCTAATTAGGAAACATCTGCCATCTACTGCCTCTAAAGGTGGCCACCTATGAGACTCCATCTACATAAAAACTTTGGTCTCCACAACCCCTTATCTTAATGTAGCCACTCCTTTCTATTAATTCCAGGTTTTTAGATAGTAACTTAACTCTTTGAACCAAGAGCCAATCAAAAAATCTCTGAATCCATGTGTGACCTGTAAGCCAATCCCCATTTCCACCCTCTGTCCCCACCCTTCGGTCCTGCCTTTCCAGACTGAATCAATGTAAACTTCATAAGTACTGATGGATGTCTTATGTCTCCTTAAAATGTGTAAAACCAATCTGTAACCCAACCACCTTGGGCACATGTTCTCAGGACCTCTTGAGACTGTGCCTCGGGCCATGGTCACTCTCTCTTTTTTTTTTTTTTGGCTCCAAATAAACCTCTTTAGAAAAAAGTTTATTTGGCTCCAAATAAATTTCTTAAAATATTTTATAGAGTTTGACTCTCTTTGTTAACAACTCACAAGAAAGTAAGATAATTTTCAAAGACTTAACAGACAAACAGGAAGGTGAACTCAGAGATGTAATGATAAACAAAATTTAAAAGCACAGGGCAGGGGGAAAGAGGAGGACAATACCTAGACAAAACAAGTAATTGAACTGGGATTTGAAGAATTAAGCCCGGGGACCACAAGGAGGGAAACTGAAAACAGAATTTACAAACTATAAGAGAAATCTGAAAGAACTACCCAGAATGTAGGGTAAAAGCCAAATGGACAAAAAAAATTGAAAAACAATTTAAGAGGTATAAAAGAATAACAGTTTGAAACATGGCCAGAGGCTCAGAAGAAAAGAGCAAGAAACAAAAGAAGAAATATTTGAAGAATTGATGGCTGAGAATTTTCCAGAACTGAATACAGACGCAGAAATTATTCTGATCAAGTAAGATAATTAAAAAGAAATCTACAATTAGACACACTAAGATGAAGCCATGTTTTTGTCTATAAAGTAAACAGATCTTAAAATCAGATGAAAGGATAATTCATTTAGAAACACCAACTAAAGAGGCAAAATGCTTTTCAAGAGCAGTAGAAAGAAGCTAGAACAAAAAGGATGTCAATAATCTTAAAAAAAATTGAGAAAAGAAAACCTAAAATTCAGAACCCCAAAAAGCTTTCTCACAACATCATAAACAAAAACGAAGTTTATTACCAATGAGCCATCTCTAAAAGAATTTCTGAAATTGTATAGTTGAATAATACAATGATGCCCTTAAGGCTATACAAATTGACTGCATTAAATCCAGACCTTTGCATGTATACCTTTCTACTATGCTGTGACAAAATAGGAAGTATGAACTGTACTTTATCTGCTAGCAGGACTCTCTCTCACTTTGCTGAGTGTTATTTTTCCTTTTTGCCCAATAAATTCCACTTTCCTCACCCCTGTAGGTGTCCATGAGCCTAATCTTTTTTAACTGAACTAAGGAGAAAATTCTGCAACATCTTCACTATACAATGTAGGCCCAAAGGAAGAGTGAGTGAAATGCGAACACTTTCCCTTCTGTGTTTCTGGGCCTTTTGTCCTACGGCATTCTTCTTGTTCCTCCTCCCCAAAACAGTTACCACACCTATCTTTTCTAATACTAGAGGTGGTCCACACCCACTTTCATGGCTCCAGGCACAGGCTCAGGACCGGCTGGACAGTGATGGCTCCCTCCCTGCTCCCCTTCCTACAGGCTTAGGTGTATGGCCTTGTCTGCCACATGTGTGTGCAGTGTCCAATGGCCACTCAAGGTGGGGATGAGCCACAACCACTGCCCAGGCCCCAAGGCGGCCTCGGGGCCTGTGTCCTGTGGCTGACTGGCCAGACTACCATTTGGTCTGGGCCAGGAGGAAAGAAATTCATTTGCATATATATATATAAAAAGAGGTTCTTCCTTCAGGGATACCCTGGCACTTTGTGTAAGGTCTTTTATGCTGGTTCCATGGATGCCATGTTACCTCTGTGACCTGCAAGGACACTCCAGATGAGTTCCTGGAAAATCTAAAATAACTAGAAGACTGTAGAAATGGTCAACCCCTGAGGCACCTACTTAACTTTGAGACATTCTCTACTGTTCCTTATTCTGGCCCTAATTGATAAAGCCATTGGACTTTGTCACCGACCTTGGTCAACCTCATGACTACATCTACACTCATATGACCCTCGCCTCAGTTTGCAAAAAACGGCACTAAACTGTAACTTTCCACTGTCCACCCCAAACCTATAAAACCAATTCCTATCCCACCGGCCTTCACTGATGCCCTTTTCGGCCTCAGCCTGCCTGCACCCAGGTGAATAAAGAGCCATTTTGTTCACACAAAGCCTGCTTGGGGGGTCTCTTCATTCAGTGCACACATTTTAACACTTTGAACTTCTTTTTCTCTACCCTATTAGCAGTTAACTTTTATGTGAGAGGATTTTTTTTTTTCTTTTTAAAAAATATTTTACTAGGCCAAGATCCCAACTATTACTGTTTATATTCTCTGTAAAATTTTAACTACGAAAAAGGATTTGTGATGTTGGTCTTAAGTTGTAGCCAATCTGGTCTGATTTATATGACTTTCTATATGGTAAGTAGCAAATTTTGCTGCAGGCCTCCAACCTGTTTTACATCCTTGGGAGCCAGACCTATAACCACGTGGCATAACATGGCAATGTTTTGTTCTAGCCTCTGCCATTTTACATTTGTGGCCTGGGATTCAATCCTGGCTTAGAGAATGAGTTCTTTCTGGTTTGATATCTGTGCAACCTTTGCTATTTGTTGACTCTCTTCTTCTCCATGAACCACCTTGAATTTTCCTTTTTTTGAACCTTTGTAAAGTTTGAAATCCAGAAGTATTGGCCACTTGGCATGGCTAAAGTCCGGTAATGAGATTTAAGAGGGTTTTCTTAAAGAATGCTCAGCTTAATTAAAAGTGGATATCCAAGTTACAGGTATATTTAAAAGGTATTTATGTTTTTATTTTCTTGGACCTTATTTCGCTGAAAAAAGTCTTTTTCTCAGCTGACTGAATTATTTTTCTCCATTTTTCCTTGCCACTCTCAACACACATGAGAGGGAAGAGACCTCTGTTTTCCTCATGGAACACCAGTAATTAAAAGCAAATAGATTCCTCTCAAAATCTGTTTTTGCCTCATTTATGCCTGTTTATTAGGCCTTAGAAGCTTTTGCTGCTATCCCCCTGAACAGACTGGTAAAAGGTTTCAAGGTTTTTGAGCTGTCCTTACCCCTCTCCCCTTATTTTGATACATGTTTTCTAATAACCCAGTTTGTCTCTTCTTGCTTTCAGCCATCAAACTCCAAATGGTCATGAAACCAGAGGCTGGGATAATGGCCCCTTTTGCTGAGACCCATAGGTAGGCCTCTCAGGGAAATCTGACTGATGTTTTAGCAAAACAGCACACCCTGTCAGCAGGAAGCAGTTAAGATTAATCTTCCTCCTTATCCTTATGGCAGTTAGATGTATTTCTTTAGAGGGGAAAATTACAGAGATAGGAGGAAACCAAGGATCCCCCAGGCAAAACCCCTTTTTCAAGCCTAAAACAAACTGTAGGCTGAAAAAACAGACTGCCAATCCTGGATGAAGCCTGCCCTTTCCTGACTGACTCTTTCTAAATAATGCCCACCTGCACACTGGGAGAATGGGGTGAAGCCTCAGGAATTCTGTGCCATTTGCAGTGGGGAGGAGCCTGGCCTCTCTTGTCTCTGGGTGGTGACCTGGGATTCAATCTGTGAGGCAGGAAACCTGCTAGCAGGATTCTTTCTTGCTCTGCTATTTTTCCTTTTCACCTAATAAATTATGTTTTCCTCACCCATCTATATGCCCACAAGCCTAATCTCTCCTGGTTGTGTGACAAGAGCCTGCTTTTAGCTGAACTAAGGAGAAAGTTCTGCAACAATAACACTACACATGAAAAGGAAGTGTGGTCTGAGAAATATACTTGGTCGCTGTCCGAAGTTCTGAAACTGCCATTGCAAAATTATAGCCAAGACAGTGAAAGATCTTACCAAACCAAACCATCTTGCTTCTAACCTCCAAGCTGTCCTTGTTCATTTCTGGGAACAGACTACACTAACTTTGGGAAAAACTTAGTTTACAGCTTAAAACAAAGATGAAAGCCCTTTCCCAAAACAAACCTCCTTCTTGCCTGGAGATGAGACTGCCTTTGTAGGACTAACAAATTAACCACAAGATTAGAAATTATGGTTTAGGAGTCATCCAGCTGGAGGCTACAAAATTCTGATCCTCCCTAAACGGTTCCTAAGATCAGTGCTTGAGATATTTTGCAGACTCTGCACTTTGATGTATCAGCTGGCTCCACCCAGGTTAATTAAGTGGCTCATCTGATCTTGTGGTCCTGGCCCAGGAACTGACTCAGCGAAAGAGGACAGCTCAATTCCCTATGATTCCATCTACGACCCAACTAATCAGCACTCTTGACTCACTGGCCTTCCCTCACCCACCAAATCTCTGATCCCTAAATGCTTGGAGAGACTGATGTGAGTAATAATAAAACTCTGGTCTCAAGCACAGCTGGCTCTACGTGTATTACTCTTTCTCTATTGCAATTCCCCGTCTTGATAAATCGGCTCTGTCTAGGCAATGGGCAAGGAATGGTTACAGTTCCTCACACACAGTTCCTAAAATCCTTGGAGTTTCCTGAGTGATAGCAGCATCTTTTGTTACTCATAGCAAGTTTCTTTTGATCATACCTAAATACAATAAAGTGACTTAGGGTGGGACACCTACAAAACCTCAGAATGAGGCTGGTCAAAAGACCACCAGAGAGTTGAAACTTTTGCACACACACCAACCTCCAGGAAGTAGGTGAGGCCTGGAGAGTAAACTCTACAAAACGCCTGGAACAATAAGATTGAATGAGTTTCCAGGTTGGTGAACACACTGAGGTCTGGGAGGATCAGGAGAGCATGCATGCCCAAAGAGGGCATGAAAGCTCTGCAAACCATCCTCCTCCCTACCTTGGAATATTTGCATTGTACTTACCAACTAGCACTCCTAGTCTGAAAATCCAAAGCCCAAAATGCTCCAATTAGCATTTCTTTTGAGCATCATATCATGGCTCAAAAAGTTTCAAATCCTGGAACTTTCAAATTTTTTATTTTTAGATTTCAGATGCTAAATACATGTTTCTTGTAACTGCACATAAATCTATAATTACGAATATCTCAAAATTAAAAGTTTAATTTGAAAGTTCATTTTTATAAACAAATTTTCAACTTTGAAAAAATGCTTAGAAATAAACTTGTGAAAAATTAAGCAAAACCTAGAGTTAAAATCAGTATCATAAAGATGTAAATTCTCCCTGAGATAATTTATAAGATAAAGGCAGTTACAGTAAAAAATACCAAGAAGCTTTTCTACGGAGCTAAATAAAGTGATACTAAAATTCCTATGAAAAAACAAACAGGAAGAAATATTCTGTAAAACAATGAAAAAGCTAAGAGAGGGGAAGAAAAGAAACATCAGACATTAAAACATACCATAACGCCTCTACAAAAAAGAGGTGGTAACAATACAGAAACAGAAATACACCAGAAGACAGATAAATTTTTAAAAATAGGGCTGGGACACATGGCTAGCCATTTGGATGGATGAAATTAAACCCACATTTCAAAACATATACTAGAATAAACTCCAAACAGATTCAGAATCTAAACGTAAAAAAAAACGATGACACAAGTGTTTTCAGAAAGTATGGAAAAGTTTCTTTATATCTTGGTTGTAGAGAGAAGCTTTTAACTATGATTCAAAAATCTAGATGTAATTTTTAAAAATTGTTAAGTTTAACTAAAAACTTTTGAATGGTAAAAAAACAAACAAACAAACATAAAACAGTAAGAAAACATAGGCAACACAAGTCATAGGTAACAAACTAGTATTCCTAATATACATAACAAAGTCTTATAACCTGAACCAAAAAAGGCCAAACACCTAATAGAAGAAAAGGGTCTTCCAGCGGAAGATATAAATATACTATTCACTAATACGTGTATTAGTCTACCAATAAACATATGAAAACATAGTCAATCTCATTAATAAATAAAACTATTCTGAGATACATTTCTCACCTAATATATTAGCAAAAATTAAAAACTATGAAAAGTCATTCTGTGAGAGATGCTGTGGGGAAAACAGACGTATTTACATGTTGTTGGTGAAGACACAAACTGCTTTTGGGGTGGTTTATTTGGTACTATCCATCCATATCTTTGACCTAGCAATCTGACTTCTAGGAATTTACACTGAAGGTACACCTCTAATAATATGAAAATACACAGGCATAACTTAGTTACTGCTGCACTGGCTGCAACTTCAAAATAATGGAAACTACCTACTTGTCATTACATAACAAAGTGATTAAATTACCACACAACCACATGAAGTCTCAGGCAGCTGTAAAAAAAAAAAAAAAATGAGGACTTGTATGAACTTCTGTAGAACTACTTTCCTGATAAACTGTTAAATAAAAAAAGCAAAGTACAGAAAAAAATTACTAGAAAGCCACCCTTTGTGAAAGAGAGTAAAAATAAGAAAATGTAGATGTGTATCTATAAATCTGACTAATAAAACCGGTAACCTACAGAGGGCAAGTAGGAATGGAGTGGAAAAGACAAAGGTAGGGAAATTTGTAGAAAGGCTGAAAGGCAGCAGTTATTGATTCTAACTTTTTATACAGCTCTGATTTTTAGAATCAGTTTAATATGTCATATATTCAAAAATATATATATATAGTAAGGATGGAAAGTGGAGTGAAATACAAACAGAAGTAAATGAACTTAACTGTATTTCAAAGAAATATCACAACTAAAATTAAACAAATCCAAATAACCTTTGAATATACTATATTTTCAGTATATATTCTTGGGAGAAAGACAAAGGGAATTTCAAAGAAATATAGTTAGCAGATTTGTTTTCTCAGCAATTTTCATGCGTGTGTGTGTGTGTACATATATATTCTAAGACTATGCAAATAAGTGTATTTTGATCATGAAAGCTAGGTTTCCAACAGAAGAGAAAATTATAAATATAGAAAGCTGAAATGCTAGAATGAACCCTGTGGTAGTGAACCTAATTGGACCAAGATCATCAGCATGAACTTCTACCTTTTAAGAAAGGATCAGAAATATATGTAGATATATGTTTATAAGTGTATGACTATATATTATTTATTATACACTGCAAAGCATGGATTGACATCAGCTCATATGTACTGACAACCTGGTTATCTCCAGAGCTACTGACATTTGCCTACACTATAGAATATATTAACTAAAGATAAATAATTTTCTGTAACCATGAGTCAGCGAGTTGTTTTGGAGCAGAATCAGTCTGTCAGCATTGTTTACGAATAACTCAATTCATGATTTTCATGATTTGCACCTGATTTCAGTAGGGTCTGTTAAAGCTGGTCACAT
Source organism: Sapajus apella (assembly GCF_009761245.1). NCBI lineage: Eukaryota > Metazoa > Chordata > Mammalia > Primates > Cebidae > Sapajus > Sapajus apella. The sequence continues at coordinate 14,376,909 of NW_022436965.1, read as the reverse complement.
AACCAGTATGCATCTAAGTGATTGAAACTGCCTTTGCGAAATTATGACTAAGGCAGTGAAAGAGATCTAACCTAACTGACTCCATCTTGCATCTAACCTCCAACCTGTCCTTGCTCATTCCTGGGCACAGGCTTAACTAACTTTGGAAGGAACTTAGTTTATAGGTTGCTTTTTCTTTTTTGAGACAGAGTCTTGCTCTGCCACCCAGGCTGGTGTCCAGTGGCGTGAGCTCAGCTCACTGCAGCCTCTGCCTCCTGCATTCAAGCGATTCTCCTGCCTCAGCATCCTGAGTAGCTGGGATTACAGGCATACACCACAACAGTAATTTTTCTATTTTTAGTAGAGACAAGGTTTCACCATGTTGGCCAGGCTGGTCTCCAACTCCTGACCTCAGGTGATCCATCTGCCTGGACCTCCGAAGGTGCTAGGATTACAGGTGTGAGCCACCGCGCCCAGCCAATTTACAGGTTACGGTTTAAAACAAAGACCATAACAGCCCTTTCCCAAAAACAAACCTCCTTTTTGCCTGGGAACTAGACTAACATTAGCTACAGGATCAGAAATTATGGTTTAGGAGTCATGCAGTTAGAGGCTACAAGATTCTGACTTTCCCTAAACTGCTCCTAAGATCAGTGCTTGAGATATTTTGCAGACCCTACACTTGACGGATCAGCTGGCAAGACCCAGAGTGATTAACTGGCTCATCTCATTTTGTAGCCCCCACCCAGGAACAGACCCAGTACAAGAGGACAGCTTCAGTTCCCTATGATTTCATCTCCTACCTAAGCAATCAGGCACTCCTGGTTCACTGGCTTCCCCCCACCCACCAAATTTTCCTAAAAAACTCTTATCCCCAAATGCTTGGGGAGACTGATCTGAGTAACAGCACAGCTGGCTTGGTGTGAATTACTTTATCTCAATTCCTCCATCTTGATAAACTGGTTCTGTCTAGGCAGCAGGCAAGGTGAATCCACTGAGTGGTTACATGACTAGCTCACAGTAAGAGACCACAACCAAAAGCAGACTTTGAATCTTCTGATACTCAGGTACTTCAAACCCAAGCCAGTAGTGGTTCTAAATCTGGTGACAAAGCAATTCCTATGCAACCTAGCAGTGGATGGACAAAGAATATTATGACTGAATTATCTGGATCCCTTTCAATAAATTCATTACTTCTGTTGGGCTGTTCTGTATATCCACTGCCTGTAATCATGCCATTCCAGAAATATAAATGGTTTGATTCCTGGGAGTTCTTCAGTAATCACAGTGTTTAATATGCAATTAATGCATATATATTATGGGTGCAAATATATAACAATATATATTAATACATACAAATCCATATGTTTCCTAACTCTGTCCAATGAGAATGCTTGCAAGCAATGATACTCTAGGAACAATAAGCATACTTAAGATTTCCGTTTTAAAATATATTTCTCGACTAACAGAAAAGAGTTTCTTGGATACAAGACTGGTTCCAGGACTGGGACTGGAATATGACGGTCTAAGAATCTTAAGAAAGTACTTATAAACAATGATAGGAAGGTGTCAAAAGATACAGAAGTCAGTTTGAAGGAGCTCCAACTTGCCAAATATAGAATTTGAGTTTCAAAATTAATAACAGAATATATATATATTAATGATCCATGATTTCACAATGACATAAACAAACAGAAGGGCTAACTAAGAAATCTGGAAGATATTTTAAAAAATCAGAAAATCATCATTTGGACAACTAACATATTAACAATTATTATTATAAGTAAGATAAAATAACAGATGCTCAAAGGGGAGAAAATGTTAACTTTACAGCACTGAAATCTGGCAAACACCATCTTAACCAAGTGATTAACATCACTAGCACTGAGACAAATAGATATCATATCCCTCCAGATATGACAAACTAAGGATGACAAAATAGGAGTACACTATAGTATTCCTGACAAAAATGGATAATCTGAATCTCAGGCACAAGGAAACACAAGACCAATTCAACTATAAAAAAAATAACTTATACTCTTCAAAATTGTTGATGTCACAAACTGAAGAACTGTACCAACGTAGAGGAGATTAAAGAGACATGACAAATAAATGCAGTAAGTCATTCAGAACTGGTCCTGGACCAGAATTGTTTTTTCTATAAAGGATATTAGTGAATAAATTGCTAAAATTTAAATTTAAAAAAATTTAAATTTAAATTTTTCTCAGATATATCAATATTAATTTTCTAATTTTGCTAATTGTACTATGGTTATATAAAAATTATGAAGCAAATTCAATAAGCAATTACAAAAGTTCAGAATATAGGTTCACACATTTCTGGCTTCACTTACATTATATTGTTAGCATTTTTTTCAATTCAATTTCAACTATAATTATTATTTTTAAGAGCAGTAAAGTAATCCATCCCATAGTTGTAGCATCATTCCAACTATTCTATTATGGCTACGTTTATTTTTCCAGAATTTTCGCTCATATGATTAATACTGTTAGATTATCTTTACGTAGTACCTAGAATCATCCCTCAAGTAGCATTGATCATATGTATATACTGTCAAATTGTCTTCCTGGAAGCTGACCAATTCAACTATCCCTCTCCCTTCCTCCACCTGCCCTTCCCCAAATATGCGCATGCTCAAGTACATACACTCATTGCAAGTAAAAGTATTTCCCATTTTGGAACATTGCTTGGATTTCCGCCCAACTATCAGATGATTTCTTTGGTAATTTGTATTATTCTGTATTTTGCTTTTATTTATTTGCAAAATTGAGTATTATTTAATATGTGAGCTGAATGTGTGAACTTTGGTCTTTTAAAAATATTAATGTCCTTCACCATTTTCTTACCCTGTTTGGAGCTTTCATTAAAAAAATAAAATTGGGTGGGCGCAGTGGCTCATGCCTGTAATCCCAGCACTTTGGGAGGCCGACGTGGGTGGATCACAAGGTCAAGAGATCAAGATCATCCTGGTCAACACGGTGAAAGCCCGTCTCTACTAGAAATAAAAAAATTAGCTGGGTGTGATGGCATTTGCCTGTAGTCCCAGCTACTCAGGAGGCTGTGGTTGCAGTGAGTCAAGATTGCACCCCTGCACTCCAGCCTGGGCAATGGAGCGAGACTCCATCGAGGGGGAAAAAAAAAAAGATTACATCATCAAAGTTTTAACATTTTGAACCAATTCAGTCATTTACTTGCCATGATTATGACACCTTTCCCAATTTGGGTATAAATTTTGTTTCTGGTGTTTTTTTTATATGTAGGATAGGTTTTTTTTCTTAATTTCTATATTTCTACTGTTGTTTAAATTATTGTTTAGCTAATCTGAACTCTTTCAGTAAGTGAAAACAAGCTAAATTTCCATTGTCCCAACACCATGCATTTAATCTCTCCTTTCACCACTTATCTAAGTGACCACCTTTTACCACAGACTAAACTATCAATTACTTTATGGTAGATTTTTAATTATTATTCTGTTTCTTTTGTTACAGCAGTCTTACAGTACATTTTAATAACTGATGATGTAAATTCATCATTGACCTCTGAATAATTCATTCTACTAATGAACTTTAATGTTAATTGGCCACATTCTATATACCCTTGAAAAAAACTACCAGTTTTTTTTTTTTAATTGCAATCTAATTAAATTAGAAATCATGGTTACTGGTCAATCCAAATTGTCCTAAAATTGCTCTAAACTATTTTAATATTTTATATTCTAAGATTACATTTCATTAGGAATGTGATTTTTATTAGTATGCATCCACATTGTCTTAATTATTTCAATGTACTTGGCATGATAATAGCTAATTTCAATTCATGTTGCATATGGACTTTTTTTTTTGTCTTTCTACATTTATCATCTAGTGATAATGTAGCCTGTTGGTAAATAATAAGTTCATATGTTTTCATTCTTATCTAAAAAAATGAAAGCATTCAAGGCTATGAATGTTTACTACAATTCTGACCACCTTCCAGAAATTTTACATAAATAATGTCTCCACTAGCAGTACTTTTTGAACACACTGATTTTTTAACACACTGGTACTCAGAGGAGTCTTCGTTTACTCTTTTCCAGACTGTTTATCTGTCTCTATTTGTTTATTTGGGGCTCTAATTCACACAATGCAGATGGTACTATTTACCTTGTTTTAGAATCAATCAAATTTTCAAAATGCTCCAAGGTTTACTATAAATGACATATATACATTGATGCAAAGTATGTATGGAGACAGGTACCTACTAAACCAAGCTTAACTCATTTCACTCAAATAAAATATCTAAATTCCTTCTAATAGCCTAAGAAAGCCATAAATAAAATGTAGCCTCTGTTATGTTCTTTTACCTCATCTATTTTTATCTTCCTTGTTCATGTCTCTCTAACCACACTGGACTTCTGAACTATGTAAGGCATGCTTTACCTCAAGGATTATTTACTTCTTGTTCTCTGCCTAGAAAGTTTTCCCAGGAATATTCATAGAAATACCTTTGCCTCCTCACATCCTGGTCATTCAAAAGTCACCCATACTTTTGTTATCTTTCCAACTATACTGGAAGCTTCATTACAGCAGGGATTTCTATCTGTTTGGGTTTTGTTCAATGTGGTGTCTCCAGAGCCTAGTAAATATCAGGTACGTTAAAAAATAAAAAAACGAAAACAAACAACAACAACAACAAAAAACTGTTGGTTGAATAAATGAGTATTTAAAATCAAAGACTCTGAAGCCATAATGTCTGGGTTAAAATCTCAGCTCCCTCCTCTACTAGCTATATTATTTGGGTCAACCTCCATAACTTCTCTGTGTACCAGTTTCCTTCTCAATAAAAAATATTAATAGTATTTATCTCATATAGTAGTTCTGAAAGTTAGTTAATACATGTGAATAGTTCAAACAGTGTCTATGAAAAGTAACTGCAAAATATATGTTACCTATTTAATTTCTAACAGATTTTGCTTTACATAAATTCCAATCCTTCATGACATAAAGTTTTACTACTTTTGGAAAGTATACCTTTTATTTATGCAAAAAAAAAAAACTGTCCTATTTTTTTCTTACTTTTGGGGTTTTTGTTTGTTTTAGTTTTGCAGTATTCTTTAGTTTGCATTTGCCAGGCTTATACTCAACTATCCACTATTTCAACTATTTTTGTGTCAGTTTATTTAGGTTTAGCTATTATTTGGATCATAGCTAGAAATGAAGGGTAAGGCTTTCAATGCAATATCATGTCAGCTCCATCTCATAAAAACACTAGTAGCGTTTCCTCCTCAACAACTACCCAGTCCTCTAACAGTTGGTAAGAATTCTCCTGGGAGGCATGCTATTTAATCCTTAAGCACGCATTTACCATGCATATAGTGACTCATAGATTAAGTAGCTCTCCTTCCTTAAGTATTTTCTTTTATATAAACTCTTATTTATATAAAAAATTCTATTTATATAAAAGAATTTATATAAGTTCATCAATTCTTATAAATTCTTCTAAGTTGGATGGACGCGGTGACTCATGCCTGTAATCCCAGCACTTTGGGAGGCCAAGGTAGGTGGATCACCGGAGGTCAGAAGTTCAAGACCAGCCTGGCCAACACGGTGAAACCTCGTCTATACTAAAAATAAAAAATTAGTCAGGCATAGTGGCGGGCGCCTGTAATCTCATTTACTTGGGAGGCTGAGGCAGGAGAATTGCTGGAACCTAGGAGGTGGAGGTTGCAGTGAGCCGAGATCATGCCATTGCACTCTAGCCTGGGTGACAAGAGCAAAACTCCATCTCAAAACCAACCAACGAACAAACAAAATTCTTCTAAGTTTTGGGTGTGAGGAGAGCAATATATCCACAGGATTTCTTGTGGGAGGGAATGAGAATATATTAAATACATTTTCTCATTGTACTACCTCAAACCAAAAGTCTTTCACCACATAAAAGTAAGCGCTATGCTAAAATATTTTAAAAATACGATTCTGATTCCTCTTCTTTTTCCTCCAGATTCAATTTCTCTTTAGACAAGTTGCTGTATCATAGTTGTACGTATCTGTGGGGGGTACATGTGATATTTTGATAGGTGTATACAATGTGTAATAATCAATTACGGTAACTGGGATTTCTATCACCTAAACATTTATCATTTCTTGTGTTGGGAACACTGTAGTTGTTCTCTTCTAACTATTCTGAAATATACAACCAAGTATTAACTATGATTTCCCTACTGTATTATCATATACTAGAACTTATTTACCCAATCTAACTGTATCTTTGTACCCATTAAACAACTTCTCTTTGCACCCCAATACCTGTCCCTTCTCCACCTACTACCTCCATTCCACTCTCTACCTCCATGAGATCTGCTTTTTTTTGCTACCATTTAAGAGTGACAATACGTGATCATTGTTTGTCTTTTGATTCCTGGCTCATTTCAATTTATTTAATGATCCCCAGTTCCATCCATGTTGCCGCAAATGACAGGGTTTCATTCTTTTTTATGGCTGAATAATATTCTAATGTGTATATACACCACATTTTCTTTTTCCTTTCATCTGCTGATGGACGCTTAAATCGATTCCAAATATTGGCTATTGTGAATAGTACTGCAATAAATATGGGAATGCAGATATCTCTTCAACATACTGATTTCCTTTCTTTTGGATATACACCCAGCAGTGGGATTGTTGGATCATATGATGGTTCTATTTTTAGTTTTCTGAGGCAATTCCATACTATTTTTCATAATGGCTGTACTACTTTAGATTCTCAACAGTATAGGGGCATTCACTCTTTTTTTTTTTTTTTGAGACAGAGTTTCACTCTTGTTACCCAGGCTGGAATGCAATGACGCAATCTCAGCTCACTGCAACCTCTGCCTCCCGTGTTCAAGCAACTCTCCTGCCTCAGCCTCTCAAGTAGCTAGGATTACAGGCACGCACCACCATGCCCAGCTAATTTTGCATTTTTAGTGAAGACGAGGTTTCTCCATGTTGGTCAGGCTGGTCTCAAAACTCCTGACCTCAGTGATCTGCCTGCCTTGGCCTTCCAAAGTGCTGGGATTACAGGCATGAGTCACTGTGCCCAGCTGAGCACTCACTCTTTCTCCACATCCTTTCTAGCATTTGTTAATCTTTTGATAATACCATTCTAACTGGCAAAACAATATTTCATTGTGGTTTTGACTTCCATTTCCCTGATGGTTAATGATGATAAGTATTTTTCATATACCTATTGACCATTTGTATATATTCTTTTGAAAATGTCTATTTAGAGTTTTTGACAATTTTTAAATTAGATTATTATTATAATTTGCTATCAAGTCATTTGAGTCCATTATGTACCCTGGTTATTAATACCTTGTCAGATGGATAATCTGCAAATATTTTCTCACATTCTGAAGGCTATGTTAAGATTCAATTTCTACTGTTTTCCAGCTCATAGGGCTTGCTAGAAATTCCTAAGCAATGTTATATAAATGTTAACTGTGGAAACCTTTTCTTGTTCCCCTATATAGAGTTTAGTCAAAGTCCTCCAGCCAATGACCAATTAAAAACACACTTGTAGTTAAACAAGTTTTATTTACTGCTAGTTGCAATAAATATGAGTAAATGAGAGATGTCTCAGTAAGACAGTGTTAGAAACGACTTACAGGATTAAGGCACTTGTTAGATAATTTGTGGGAGGGTTCAAGAAATTGGGGCTTCACTGTGAATTGGATACTTCAAATGGAAATGATTCTATAATTCAGTAACTTATTTAATAATAAATCTTATCTAGAACCACAGAAGACCACAGGGAGGCTAAAGTTTTAACTGGTAAAGAAGCAGCAATCATTCAGATAGGTCAGGGTAGCGGTGTGTCTGGTATCTTTTGTAGTTTGCACAGTGACCTTGTTTGTTAAATGTGGCTAGACAACTTTATGGAATGATCTTGCTTTTTGTTTCGCTTCATCACAGTCACATGGTCTGATGTTGATGTTCTGTGAAATTATGTTCAAAAGGAGAACATAAATGCCTAGCTATAAATGCCAAGCCAGTTTCCAGATACAGTGACTGCTTTCTCTCTCAAGTTACTATGCTATATTTCAACTTAAGGCCTTAAATTTTTTCCTGATGTGTTCCATTATGTCTTACAAAAATACTTGAATCTGGTATTTTCACGGCTGTTCAGAAACAGATACAAACAAATCTATAAACTTCCTATAAAAAAGAATAGACTAAATGCATGCATTGTACATGAACATAATACAGAATGAACATAGTACAGAGCTGTCACATTAACTAACCATAAAAGTAAGAAGGTGGTTACCCAGGTTTGGGAACAAGAAAAAGAAAAACAGAAGTGATATAATCCAAAATGATTTCTTTTTCACTTAGATGAAAATAACTATACTATTTTTTCAAATCAGTTGAATATACAAATCAGTTTTTAATGTTCATTAAAAACACCTCATTGTTTTTTGTTTTACTATAAAGGATATTAGGGTAATTCTTTTCCTTTTTTTGAGACAGGGTCTCACTCTGTCACCCAGCCTGGCGTGATCTCAGCTCAGTGCAACCACGGCCTGCTGGGTTCAAGTTATCCTTCCACCTCAGCCTCCTGAGTAGCTGAAACCACAGGCATATGCCACCATGCTCAACTAATGTTTGTAGTTTCTGTAGAGGCGGGGGTCTACATGTTGCCCAGGCTATATTAGGGTAATTCTTAAAATGTGAATATCTAGAATTTAGACAATAGTATTGTATCAACATTAACTGCTTTAATTTTAAAGTTATATTGTGATTACATAAGACAATATCCTTATCCCTAAGGAAATACATGCTGAAATACTTAAGGATAAAGAAACTTATGTCTGTACCTTACTCGAACAATCCATAAAAGAAATCATATACTTATATATGTAAAAGAAAGGCTGAATGACAATGATAAAACAAATGTGATAAAATATTGTTTAGACAATCTGTATTCCTTTTAGTATTTTTGTAATTTTTTTCTAAGTCAAAACTTATTTCAATATAAAAAGTTAAAAGAAGAGGCCGGGCGCGGTGGCTCAAGCCTGTAATCCCAGCACTGTGGGAGGCCGAGGCGGGTGGATCACGAGGTCAAGAGGTCAAGACCATCCTGGTCAACATGGCGAAAACCCATCTCTACTAAAAAAAAATACAAAAAATTAGCTGGGCATGGTGGCGTGTGCCTGTAATCCCAGCGACTCAGGAGGCTGGCGCAGGAGAATTGCCTGAACCCGGGAGGCGGAGGTTGCGGTGAGCCGAGATCGCGCCATTGCACTCCAGCCTGGGTAACAAGAGCGAAACTCCGTCTCAAAAAAAAAAAAAAAACAAAACAAAAGTTAAAAGAAGTAGCTGGGTGCAGTGGTTCAGGCCTGTAATCCCAGCACTTTGGGAGGCCCAGGTGGGTGAATCACCTGAGGTCAGGAGTTTGAGACCAGCCTGGTCAACATGGCAAAACCCCATCTCTACTAAAAATGCAAATATTAGCCAGATGCAGTGGTACGCACCTGTAGTCCCAGCAACTCAGGAGGCTGAGGCTGGAGAATTGCTTGAACCCAGAAGGCAGAAGTTGCAGTAAAGATTGCACCCACTGCACCACAGCCTGGGCAATAGAGCAAGACTCCATCCAAAAAAAAAAAAAAAAATATATATATATATATATAAAATAATTATAAAAAGTTGAAAAAGCATATTAGGCCTCAAAAATAAACTTGACAGTTATCAATATCGCCAAGTCAAAGATGAAGTGAGTAAAGGTCAAAACAATCATACAACTAATTCAAAGAGGTAAACCTGGTAACTATTTCACTCAAGACTACAGTCTATATTCCTTGGAAAAGCTGTAAGTTTCAACATAATAAAGCGTAATTCGATGACTGATTTATAATTTTCCTATCTGTAAGATAAACTATATCCTGATTACTCATAATTTTTTTCCTAAAGTATTTCCTTCCTCCCAGGTTATGAAATTACCAGCAAGTTTTAAAAAACTGCCAGGCACAGTGGCTCACACCTGTAATCCTATCACTCCGGGAGGGTGAGGCAGACAGATTGCTTCAGTCCAGGAGTTTGAGATCAGTCTGAGCAACCTGGTGAAACCCCATCTCTACAATAAATACAAAAATTAGCTGGGTATGGTGGTACACTCCCATAGTCCCAGCTACTTGAGAGGCTAAGGTGAGAGAATTGCTCGAGTCTAGGAGGTCAAGACTACAGCTTTCCAGCCTGCAAGACAGCCTAGCTGTCTCAAAAAACACAAAAAGAAAAACAAAACCCTTTAGATTTGTTCCATCACAATTGGTGAAGAAAATAAAATTTAAATTCTTACCACTGAAAAAGCAAATATTAATATTTGATTCTGCCATTTATGCATTAATAGCTATTCAAGTGCTAATCAACACCACTGCATTCAAAATGGCTCTCTTTGTGACAGGATATTTTAGTAAACTAATCTATGATTTTATAACTCAGGTAATCATACTCATGGTATCATTAAAACAAACTGTTAAAGATATCATTTACCTGGGAACTGCCACTGAAACCTGGAGGTTGGCTGTATTCTGTGGAATCGATAATACTACTGCAAAATGAAGAGAGAAAAATGTGATTTCAGTATTTACATTATTTTAACAACAGAAAAAGTAAATCTAAAGTATATCATATATAAGCCCAGTACTTCTAATTGCTAGGCAAAGAAAACATTTATTGCCAATCATTTAATTAAGCATCAAATACACAATCCAAAAAGTATCAGTAATTATTTAAGCAATTTACCACTTCAACCCACCACCTCAAAGATATAAACCAAAAAATAATGTCAATAGGGGATAACCACAAGGCATGTGTCTACATAGATTTACTTGTATTTCATTTTCAGATAGGTTAATACAGTTTGGGAAACTTTAAGGAAAAGAAAATTTACACTATTGGGAAAACAGCACAAGCATGCAATCAAAAGCTATGGTTAACAGACCCTGCTATGCCACTAAAAAGTTATATGTTCTTGAACAATTACCTTATAATCAATCACTCAAGTTTCCTCATCTGTAAAAATGAGGTAATGAAGGCTAGCTATTTCTGAACTATCAAAGGAATAAAAATAAAAGGTAAAATAACAATAATCTTGTTTTTGTAACCCAAAACCAATATACTAGTTTCCTCTGCTCTGGTCAAACAGAATCTGCTTTTTCCACAGGTTCTTTTTATTTGGTTATAATCTCTGTATATTCTCCTGTCTAACCCTAAAAAACCCTCTAGAAGTCTAGACTATCTTCTAGTTCCTCTATCTTAGCATTTTTATCTTACCATTTCATCTTTCCTATCTCCCTCCCATCTTTAAATAAGCCTTATATAAAAGACTATCAACAACTGAAAATCACTTGACATATATACCAACCATATAAACTATTATTTACTTTTTGTAAATTCTTCTTCTCTATTTCTACTATAAACGTGTTTAGGCTGGGCACAGTGGCTCATACCTGTAATCCCAGCACTCTGGAGCCCCAGACAGGCAGATCACCTGAGGTCAGGTGTTCAAGTCTGACCAACACCGTGAAACCAGGTCTCTACTAAAAATAAAAAACTTAGCTGGGTGTGGTGGCATGCTCTTGTAATCCCAGCTACTCAGAAGGCTGAGGCAGGAGAATTGCTTGAACCTGGGAGACAAAGGTTGCAGTGAGCCGAGAGGGCACCACTGCACTCCATCCTGGGTGACAGAGAGGGACTGGGTCTCAAAAAACAAGCAAGCAAGCAAACAAAAATGTTTGTATTCTTTCTATCCTATAAAATTTAAGCAATCAAGATTACTAATTAGAATGGTTCTATCTGCAAATACACAAAATGATTAATTACTTAGTACTGAAAGAACCTCAAAGGTTATAGCATGACAGGTACTCTTAGAAGTACACAGTTTGAATTTTACCCATAGAAGTGAATAACCTGACTCTGGGAAAGTGATTAACCTTATTTGAGCTCTAGCTTCTCCATCTATTAAATGATGAAGACACATCAGACAGGTTTGAAATTTAAATAAGATAATGCATATAAAGTATGATGCCAAAACACTAAACATTCAGCAAATTTCTTTCTTTTAAAAACAAAATTAGCAATGTAAAACTTCACATTTTCAAAAATCATACGAATCTGTCTACACAGTAGTCTTTTTTTTAAAAGGCATAATTAATGGGAACAAACATACACTCAGATGAAAAAAATAAGTTCTAATGTTTAACAGCAGGCTAAGGTGACTAAATATTCCAGGTATTTCAAAACAGCTGGAGAAGGCCAGGCACAGTGGCTCACGCCTAAAATCCTTGCACTTTGGGAGACTAAGGTGGATCACTTGAGCCCAGGAGTTCAAGACCACCCTGGACAACTTAGTGAGACCCAGTTTTCTATATATAATTAGTTGGGTATGGTGGTACACGCCTGTGCTTCCAGCTAATGAGGAGGGTGAGGCATAAAGATCACTTAACCTCAAATGGTTAAGGATGCTATGAGCTGTGATCGCATAACTGCACTCTATCTAGCCTGGGGAAAAGAGTGAAACCCAAGCTAGACAGAAAGAAAAGAAAAAAAGAAAAAAGAAAGAAAGAAAAAAAAAACCAAAATAGCCAGAAGAAATCATAAATGCTAGCTGGGTGTGGTGGCTCACGCCTATAATCCCAGCACTTTGGTAGGCTGAGGTGGGCAGATCACTTGAGATCAGGAGTTCAAGGCCAGCCTGGCCAACATTGTGAAACCGTATCTCTACTAAAAATACAAAAATATTAGCTGGGCATTGAGGTGTGTGCCTGTCTGTAATCCCAGCTACTCAGGAGGCTAAGGCAAGAGGATCGTTTGAACCCAGGTGGCAGAGGCTGCAGTGAGCCGAGACCATGCCACTGCACTCCAGCCTGGGCAACAGAGCAAGACTACACGTCAAAAAAAAAAAAAAAGAGAGAGAAAGATGATAAACCCTTAAGGTGACAGGTGATGGGATACACCCCCAAATACTCTGACTTGATAATTACACATTCTATGCAAGTTAAAAAAAAAAAATCACAAGTACCCTCATAAACATGTATGAACTATTAGGCATCAACGAAAAAATAAAGAAATAAAGTTAAATGGCTGCCAAAAAATGCAGCACATACAAAAAAATCTTAATCGTGTTCTCAACAATTCCTACAGCATAACTCAATTATAAAAGAGCCTTTAAAGAACTGAACCATATAAAGAACTCAAATGCTCTTGCAATGAGTTTATTTTAATAAAATATAAGCATTGCTCACCTTCCCTCTAGAGTCACACACTGGTATAGCAAGATCACATGCTATTTTCAGTTTACTCCATCCAGAGACTAATAGGGCTAAAAGTGAGGTGACGCAATGCATTAAAAATCTCTCTGTTCTTTCTACTGATGAAACTCAATCCCCTGGCATTTTATAACATTAATAAAATTGTGTAGTTCTATGTTTAGAGGCCCATAGAACAGAACATTTCCAGCTATACATTTTCATGGATTTATGATTCAGAATTCTGTGACCGTAAGCCTGAAAAATGAATGATACTGATATATCAGCGTACATAGTGATAAAATTCTACATTTTAAATATGCTAAAAAATACTCATCAGTGTTTTCAAGATAAAACTAAGAATTGGGCCGGGCGCAGTGGCTCACGCCTGTAATCCCAGCACTTTGGGAGGCCGAGGTGGGTGGATCACGAGGTCAAGAGATCGAGACCATCCTGGTCAACATGGTGAAACCCTGTCTCTACTAAAACTACAAAAAATTAGCTGGGCATGGTGGCGCGTGCCTGTAATCCCAGCTACTCAGGAGGCTGAGGCAGGAGAATTGCCTGAACCTAGGAGGTGGAGGTTGCGGTGAGCCGAGATTGCGCCATTGCACTCCAGCCTGGGTAACAAGAGCGAAACTCCATCTCAAAAAAAAAAAAAAACAAAAAAAAAAACTAAGAATTAAAAATACTATCTTATTAATAATGATTACAGAATATGAAATTTATTATCTACCAGGTCTTAATTTTATTCACTAAGAAAAAGGTATAATGCAGACTGCAACAGAAAAATTTGAATAAAACCTGTTAATTCTGCTTAATATATGTATCATTCAAACACACACACGCACGCACGCACACACACACACAGAGAGAGAGAGAGAGAGAGAGAAGAGGATGTTAGAAATCACTGTCAGGGCTGGGTCCCTCTTGATTCTGGTGCTATACTACTAAACTTTTGATTCATCCACAGTCACCAGATGGCAATAACAATATCAGTAGACCATTTACTGAGGGTTTACTATCCACTAACCCAAATAATTGAAACTTCAGAGCTCTAACATAGATAATACTATTAACATTCTCATTTCTCAAGTGAGAAAACTCAAGCACTGGGAGATTATGAGATTATATATTTGGTCCAAGATAACAACACTGGGAAATAGCAGAGTTATTACTCAAACCCAAGCAGTCAAGTTCCAGAGTCCACAAGAACCACCATGCTATATAAACTACCTAGGCACTTTATATTCTCTAACTGAAGAACAGGAAAATCCCAGAGTAGTCCCCACTTTGTAGACATATTTTAAAGAGAAAAATGAAAAACAGTAACCTATAAGACATAATAATTACTTTTTCAAATAAATGTCAATAAAGTTATAAAAGTAGTACTAACCGAGGCAGGAGATCACCTGAGGTCAGGAGTTCAAGACCAGCCTGGCCAACATGGTGAAATTCCAACTCTACAAAAATACAAAAATAAGCCAGACAAGATGGCAGATGCCTGTAATCCCAGCTACTTGGGAGGCTGAGGAGGGAGAATCACTTGAACCCAGGAGGCAGAGGTGGCAGTGAGCCGAGATCACACCATCACACTCCAGCCTGGGTGACAGAGCAAGCCTCCATCACAACAACAACAACAAAAATGCTTAATAAAGACATCAAAAGCTGTCAAGGGGAAAAATTTTCATGGTGGTAACTAAAACTGATTTAGAAGTAATACAGTTTAATGAAAAGATAAAAACAGTTTCTAATGTTCTTGCTGGTAACAATGAGAAACTTTGCTAAAATAAATAAAAACAATGCCACTGTTAATTTGAGGTATAAAAGAAATTCATAGTTATGCAAGTAGATGTCATACAACTACTCTCACCTAAGTTATTTTCTTTCAAAAGCAAAGCCATATTTCCTAACTAGAAGGAAGATTAAGTCAATTTCACATGAGGTATACTATCATGAAGAGGTAGCCAAGAGAAAACAATGGTTCACTCTTATAAAAATAAATAGGCATACAGATTTTAGACTAGCCTTTTATACTGAAAAAGGATGATTTAAATTTAAATTATTAGTAGATACATTAGCTAATTATAGAGTTTTAAAATAAATGAGCAAAAATAAAGCACACTGAGATCATTTTAGGCTAAACATAGACAATAAATATGGAATTATGAATAAAGGTATCAAAATCCAAAATGCCATGTACGTACATAAAATTAGACTATCATCACTGATTTTTGTTTTGCTATAAACCACGAGAGAGAAAAATAAACTTCTATATTTAATACATAAACCAAATGGAGCTACAGATAAAACTTCTTCCTTTCCAGTATTTTACATATAATTACCGAACCAGTTTCTCCAAAAGAAAACACATTAATCAAGAAGTAACCTGAAAATGCCAAATTTTTAACAATTTAATATTTTAATTGGATTTTAAATTAATAGTAAATCCCATTTATTGAGCAACGGAAATTGCTATGGCCCCAATTTTGCAGAGACCTCCACAGATATTAGAAATCAATCTTCATCTTTTTTCTTGTTTTCTTCCATATACCCTTTAACATCTCTCACAATTAATCAAATATATCACCCAAAATCAACTAATCTGTCAATTAACAACAATAACAACAGCACCTAACATTTATTGAGTTCTTACTGTGTACCAGACATTATTTTCATTTCTTTAAATATCATTTTTTTTTGTAGGATCTCACTATCACCCAGGCTAGAATACAGTGACACAATTATAACCTCAAATTCCTGGGCTCAAGCAATCCTCTTCCCTCAGCCTTCCAAGTGGCTAGAACTACAAATGCACACCATCACTCCCAGCTCCTTACTTTAAACATACTATCACATTTTCTCTATCAAGATAGGTACTATTATCCTAATTTTACAAATATGAAAAGTGAGGCATATAGAAATTATTAAACTTGACTAAGGCCAGACTGCTAATAAGTTGTGGAGATAAAATTTGAAACCAGGAAGTAAAATTTCAAATCCTTACAAAAAATTGCCAAGGCAACCTATGTCTTCTTTTCTTTATGAAGAATCACTGCCCTGCCATTTTGAATGGAATATTTCCCTTTGTTGTCTTAATGTTTTATTATTAACTATGGGATGATTTCCACAACCCTCTCATCCTCCATTCAGAGTAATGATGCCTGGTTTAGAATAGCAATTACACCACTTAACTGTGTGACACTGGGCAAATTAATCTCTGTGACTCAGTTCTCCAAAATGTGAAAGATAATAAAACCTATTACATGGATTTGTTATGAGAATTACATAGCACATGTAAATTACAAAACAGTACTGAACGCACAGCAGGAGTACTACTTTTGATAGCTGCAACTTGTGCATATAAATGCAGTTCTCCTCTAGGACAGTATTTCTAAATTAGATTTCCTGATTTTGATGCAAAATCTAACTGAAAATTAAAATAAAATCTTTTTTCATTGTCTGTTTAGAAATAGACAATCCTAAACTCTTCTCATGGTACCTGAATTTCAAGGAGACAAATTCTGTATAAATAAATGTCGGTGATTACAATGGTTTTTTAGCAATATATAGTTTTTTTTGACAATATAGTTTGGCCTTAAAAAAACAAAAGTTCGCACTCAAAAAGATTATATAAGACCGCAAATCCTAAAATTTAAAACTGAAAATCAAATGTTTTTTGGCAACCTATTTAAATGAAATATAAGAAAACCTTATCTGAACACATCTGACACCATGTTTCAGTGTTGAAATATTAATGTTCTTGATTATGGGAAAGTCCCTCTTGTTCCTCCATCAGTATTATATGATATATGACATATGTACTCTGTTACCTTTCTAAAATCTAAAATCGGTGACGGCAGGAAAGGAATACAACTATTAGAAATTAGGAAGACTAATGCTTCTTCTAATTAGCATTAAAAACAATTAAATTAGCCTTAAAAACAATTAAAAATCCAAAGGTGGGGGGATGTGGTGAATGGAAAAAAATATGATGGGACTAGAGTAGGAGAGAGACAGTGAACAGCAGAAATGGTAAATGACAGCAGCATGTGAAATTTTACATTTGTATATAGATATCCTTATACCTAAGCCAGTTTTATCACGTGCAGCTTTGGTTTCCCTAGGTACCCCCATTTCTGACCTCCTAGAATCAAAGTACATCTATAATAATAAAAAGGGTGAAGAGTTTCCTATGTGACTCTAACCTGAAAAAACAAAAAGCAATAAACAAGAGGGTCTGATCACAGCATATAAATGGAATTAATAGAGCATGTTGGTACATACCAATAATCTGTTTCCTTTACAAAGACTTGATTTTAACTTTGCTAGCTTTCTCAAGCCCAGAAACTTTATCTGAGGTATTTCAAAGACATTACAGAAGAATGTGTAACTTTACACAATACAAAGTAAAAGAATTAAAAATCTTTACCCCATCCTGCACAAAACAAGAAATATGCAGTTACAAAACATTTGTGTTGAATATATGAATTTTCTCTTATAAAAAGGAAAATAAGCAGGTTAGAATTTATTTAAAGCATGTTAGGGATTTATTTAAAAACATGTCAGTAACACAGACTTATCACTGATTACCAAATGAATCTTCCCATAATTTCTAAAGTATCATCTCTACCATTCCCAAACCCCAGGCCTGCATTTGAATATCTGAAATCCACCTCAAACCTAACCAACCAGATTTTAAAAATCTGCAATTCAAATAGGATTCTTGGTTGATACTCATAAACACTGCAATTTTGCTTCTTCACACCTCAGATTTCAGAATCTAAATGAACTGTTAACATTTTCATCAAGCAGTGACTTTAGATCTTAAATTAAAAAAAAAAATTTTAATGTTTCTGGGAACACAGCAAGTGTATATACTTATGGAGTACATGAGATATTTTGATACAGGCATGGAACATACAACATCACATCATGCAGAATGGGGGTATCCAATCCCTTAAAGCATTTATCCTTTTTGTTACAAACAATCCAATTATACTTTTTTAGTTATTTTTAAATGCACAATTAAATTCCTATTGACTACAGTTGCCCTGTAGTGCTATGGAATACTAAATCTTATTCATCCAAATTATTATTTTTTTGATCCATTAAACGTTCCCACCTTCCCCGTTCCCTAGTCCCACACTACTCTTTCTAAGCTTCTGGTAATGGTCTTTCTATTCTCTATCTTAATGAGTTCAATTGTTTGATTTTTAGATCCCAGAAATAAGTGAGAACATGTGATGTTTATCTATCTGTGACTGGCTTATTTCACTTTACATAATAACCTCCAGTTCTACCCATGTTGCAAATAATAGAATCTCATTCTTTTTTATGGCTAAATAGTACTCCATTGAGCATGTGTACCACATTTTCTCAATTCATTCATCTGCTGATGGACACATAGGTTACTTCCAAATCTTAGCTATAGTGAACAGTGCTACAACAAACATGGGAGTGCAGATAACTCTTTCATATATGGATTTCCTTTCTTTTGGATATACGCCCAGGAGTGGGATTGCTGGGTAATACGGTACTACTATTTTTAGTTTTTTGAGGAACCTCCAAAGCATTCTCCACAGTGGTTGTATTAATTTACATTCCCACCAGGACAGTACAAGGATTCCCTTTTTCTACATCTTCATCAGCATTTGTTACTGCCTAACGTTTTGATAAAAGCCATTTTAACTGGGGTGAAATGATATCTCATTGTAGCTGTGATTTGTATTTCTTTTTTTTTTTTTTTTTTTTTTTGAGACAGAGTTTCGCTCTTGTTACCCAGGCTGGAGTGCAATGGCGCAATCTCGGCTCACCGCAGCCTCCGCCTCCTGGGTTCAAGCAATTCTCCTGTCTCAGCCTCCTGAGTAGCTGGGACTACAGGCACGCGCCATCATGCCCAGCTAATTTTTTGTAGTTTTAGTAGAGACGGGGTTTCACCATGTTGACCAGGATGGTCTTGATCTCTTGACCTCGTGATCCACCCGCCTCGGCCTCCCAAAGTGCTGGGATTACAGGCTTGAGCCACCGCGCCCGGCCTGTGATTTGTATTTCTGATGATCAATGATGTTGAGCACTTCTACATACACTGGGTTGCCATTTTTGTCTTCTTTTGAGAAATGTCTATCCAAATGTTTTACCTATTTTTAAATGGATTAGATTTTTTTCCCTATAGAATTGATAGCTCCTTATATAGTCTGGTTATTAATCCCTTGTCAGACGCATAGTTTGCAAACATTTTCTCCCATTCTCTGGGTTGTCTCCTCACTTTGTTGATTGTTGCCTTTGCTTTGCAGCTTTTTAACTTGATATGGTCCCATTTGTTCATTTTTGCTCAAAAATGTCTGATAGAGTAACTAAAATTAAAAGTGTCTTACATAAATTCTTACCTATATATTTTATTCATAAATCAGATCAAAAAATTTTATTTAGTATTTGTACTTTGTACTGTATTTATTTACTACTTTATATCTTAAGAAAAAAAAGACTTCTTAGGCAAATTTAACTCCAGCAACTATCTGGATCATATAAAGCATACCCAGCCAACTAATACATCATTTTTAAACTAAATTATCTGGCCAGGCGTGGTGGCTCATGCCTGTAATCCTGGCACTTTGGGAGGCCGAGGTGGGTGGATCACCTGAAGTCAGGAGTTCAAGGCCAGCCTGGCCATCATGGTAAAACCCCATCTTAAAAAAAAAAAAAAAAAAAAAAAATTATCTGATGTTCTGAACACAAAGAAGATACTAATAACTCATCATTCTATAATTGCTTAAAGACAAAGAATAAAGCAATTATGAAGTAATTATTTCTAAGACAGAAATCACATCAATAAGATACATTTAGAAATTTAAAAGCAAAGCTACTACAATGGCTTTGAAGAGGATTTAAAACCTAAAGAACAGTATGCCAACATTCCTTATCACACCAGATTTTCAGCTAACCTCAGAAGGATGACTAGGTCTATACTAAGCTAATGGGTTCACAGGCTTAATAAGTTATTTAGCTCTGCTTTGTATTCAATTACACATATAGACTACATAATATTTAAAGAGCCTAAAATACATATTTGCTAATCCATGTAGGGTCCACCCAGTTTACCGCTCTCAAAAATTCAGAGATAATCAAACCTGGTCTAAGGACATTTTAATCTAAAAAAAAAAAAAAAAATAGTACCGTCACATATGCCAGGAAGGAAACCTAACAAAAATGTTTTGTTTTATTATTTAAAGTTTGAGTTAAAAAGTTAAAAATGTATAAAATATTAATAATATGCTAGAAGGGTGGATAGGATACATATCCTTACAATCACCCTCCCACATACAAGAACCAATTCCACTTGGCAATAAGTAAGAGACTATATTTGCCTGTCAATCTCTGATTTACTCATTATTTGCACACAACTATGTAACAATAAAATATAAACTATGGTTTATGCTGAGAATTATGGAGACTTTCTCCTCAGAATTTAAAGTAGATTAAAAAGGTTCTAAGTATAGCAGTCATTGGTTTGATTATTATATGAAAAGTTTGAAATGGATCAAAGGTTAAAAAAACTTCAACTGATTTAAAAAAAAAAATCATACCTCACCTCAATGAAGCATGGCTGATAGCTTTTATGGCAAGATTAAAATAATTAACTTACTTATTAAGTATACTAAAGGTCAATAAATTCACAAGCTGTGAAAACTAAATGACATTCTAGGTTAGGTATGTATTTATTCAAAACCTTAAGTCCCTATTATATACAAATACATAAAAATGTGGAAGTATATAAAAAAAACCCAATATTCATAGGATTACACTACAGGATGGAAAACATGTATTTTTTTTCCCCAAAGTAATACATATTAAAGAAACAGGATCAAAATAAGTAGAATCTTTACAAAACAAACAAGTGGTTAATTCTATCTCCTGCTTCCTTTTCCTTTCCCCTAATATTTTAGGGAAAGGGCATCTGAAAAAAGAATAGAAAGACCTCATCCTAGGTTGCGGGTCTTTGGGGATAGTTACTTAACAGCTGAATCCAGAAGTTTCTAGGCAAAAGGAATAGGATAAGCAAAGATACCCTAACATTCTGCTCTGGGAGTTATATACAATTTTAAAGCATGAAAGCAGTAGGCTGGAGCTAGGTGATTACAGAGGGTCATGCAAAGAGATGGATCTAAGCCAATTTACATTAACAGGCAGCTACTGAGAATTTTTAAACAGGAAAGAAACATCATATTTCTGTCAATAACACATAAGAGGATAGATTAAAAGATTATTGCTAGATTCAGTGATGCTAAGGATCTAAACAAGGCAGAAGCGGCAAAACAGGATATGACAATTACAGCTAATCAAAATAGGTAGAATATAAAATTCTGTGGGGCTGTGAAAGGGAGAGAATACCATTATTTGGCTTCTGCTTTTCTTTTTCATTTAAATACATAATCTAAGCGTAAACCCAGAATCTACATAAAGGATTCAGTGACCTGACATATAATAAAGATCTTCATTGTAGAAAACTAACAAATCTAGGAAAGAGCTTTGTAAAGTAAGCCTGAAAAGAGAGATCAAAACTTTTTAGTGAGGAATAAGAACAAAAACTGGCATTTAAATAGCAAAGCTAATAATTATGAAAGTAAAAAGATTAATATAATTGCAACTACATGCTATTAAGAATAAAGGAAAATCAAATATGAATAGTATTATATAATATTCTTCCCAGCATGTCTGATTTGAAATCTTTAGATCATTTTCACTCAAGAGTATTTAAGGGCTACATCATTTTTCCGAAGTGCCTCTCTTAATCCTTGAGTGATATTCAAATCACTTGTTTACAGAAAATATCAAAACACTCTAAAAGAAAATACTCTTTGCCTATTTTCTCTTCTTGAACTGTTAACCAGTATAACTCTGCTAGAATCTAATTTAATGAAAGCTTTGCAAGCAATTTTAGCGATTCTCCATAAATATCCATAAATTTCACAAAATCTAGTATGTTTTACAAGATCTACTACTTTATTTTACAATACAACCACTCTTACCTCTTCCATAAATAAAATCCTAATGCAAACCAACATCTCCTCTCTTCTGGACTTCTACAATGCTTCCTAATTTTCCTCCCAGCTTCCAATGTCAGGGGGTTGAGAGAGACACTGATAGTATCTTCTCTGTCCTCCACACAGGGATTCAAATAAACACTTAAAAATCTAAGCCAAATCCTGCTCAACACTATCCCATAACATTCCATCATAATTAGTCTTTACTTCATTCATGTGTCAATTTAAATGTCACCTCCTTGGAGAAGCTTGACTATGAAAACTACAACAGATTCCTCTTGCAAAGCCCTCGCATGCCTAATTGTTCTTCCTAAGGTACTACAGTCACACAGACTCAATGACAGGGATACATTCTGAGAAATGTGTCACTAGGCAATTTTGTCAATATGTGATCTTAGAGTATACTTATACAAACCAGGATGGTATGTGTACCAATGTCCCACCACCATTACTGAATATCAATCATTTCCCCTACCTGATCTGCAATGCCAATATCAAGTGTCATATATTAGGTTTCTTTATGCGCCCTATTATTTTCTTATGAGATCACCATCACATATGCAGTCCATCACTGACTGAAACATCATTATGCAGTGCATAACTGTATTATATGTTATATACTACTACTATACTATACATTGGCTCTATTAGCATCTCCCCCAACCTCCATACACACATCCCAAAAGGTAAGCTCTAAAAGGACAGGAACCTTGTCAGCTAGATCCAACACCTAGAATAGTCCCTAGCACATCAGAGGCATTCAAATAAATAGAGCAATTAAGTAAATGCACTATACTGTCACAAGTTCATAAATTCCAACAATCAATGAGAGACTGAGTGACAAAGATCTGGAAACAATAGATACCAAAAAAAATTTGCTACTGTTAAACAGAGAGCAGTAAGACAATGGGAATGAATCACCAGTTTATTAGTGAACTTTTTGTGATGTGACAACTTTTTCTTCCCTGTATGTACTTACATAATAAATATTCCATTGACAAAGATCCTGTGCATATCAGAACTGAATTCTAGGCTTAAAGATAACAATATACAAAGACCTAGTCATTCTCAAATGTTTTAAAGAAAGTAAAATGTAGAAGAAAATCAGCTGAATTACACAGCTAAAATGACGCCAGTATCAACTAGAACTCACAAGGATTCTCTGTACTATAATTAATAGGAAAAATGTCAAACCTCTCAAGAATGCTGTTAACTAGAACATCCCTGCACCCTTTCTGTACACGATGTACCACATTAGATCCGTAATAGCATTCCTAAACTGATAAAGTTTCTGAAGGTTAGTATAGTTTACCACAGTAGCACTGGACTTCCTGATAGTACACATTATCCTAAAACTATTTGTCTGATAAAATTCCATTAAATCATTATCCTAAACAGACAGTGAATTTAACAAATCAAAAACAAATGATTTCATGTAAAATTGTACTTAGTTTGAACATTTCAAGCATAAAAATTCAAAATTCAAGATTAAGAAAGTACATATTTCATGAAATAGAATTTTAGAGCTAAAAGGGAATCACACACATTCACTATATTTTACAAATACCTACTACTAAATGAAGCCAGGCATTTATTCTAAAATATTGGGAAATGGTCAAGAGGAAGACAAATATAACCCCACTCTAATACAGCATATAGGAGAATTAATTAAATTAACAACAAGGAGTCATAAGAAAATACCAGGGAAATCTAAACTAATAGATCTATTGCCCTCATTTCAAATGTGGGAAAAGTGATCTGCCCCATAAAATTTAACAAGTCAGGGAGAAAAGTCCAAGGCTTAATTTTATCACATTTTTCCCTAGTATTGCCACTTCATGTTCTCAAATTTAGATTTTTAATGTCATCTGCCTTTAATTCACAAGATATTTAAAGCTATCATTACTTTAAGAAATTCATCACACTTTTAATTCAACTGTGAATTCATAACATTATAGTATTGCACTCGCTAACTCTTCCTAGTATGAAATTCAGCTCATTAAGGAAACAGATGGGCCATATAAATCTCATTTCTAGATCATGACCAAAGTAATTTCTCAGGGATTTCATACACTGCATGGAAAAGGCTCCTAAGGACTAGACCATATGCATACTTTGTAATATGAATTCTAATCAATTGCAAGTGTGAAGCTTTGTACCTGTGTGATGGAGAAGGAGCTTCAAATTGAGGCACTGTGCTATCCTCACTGACAGGAGAATATAAGCCACTCATTTCCTGAAAGTAAAATTATTTGAATTATAGTAGACATTTCAAATACAAGATATATAAATCAAAAAGAGGCATGATATATTCCTTTCTATTCCCAGGTTTTCATCAGTCCCAATATCAAATTTCTGAAGGCTTCCTCTCCAGAGTACAAAAGCAAGGACAAGTGAAAAGAGACAAACCTTTTCTATGGTACACAATCTTAAAGAACTATCAATTGTTTACTAAATATTGTTCATCATTAAGCCACCAAATGCAGAAAAAGATAAATGTAAACATTTTAAATGAAATGTACACTATACTATGTGAATAGTGAACTAGCAAATCATTAATTCGGTTGATAACCTATTGATAAATATTAAGATAAATATGACAGTAAGGTAACTGAATCATTAGGTTCAACTCTTCACACAAAAAGCACCCAGGATATGTCAATCTCTGCTTTAAATATATTCTCTAGAAACATTAAGACTGAAATATTAGCTTTGTTTAACAATGAGTTAAATTCTAATTTTTTTATCAGTAATCCAGAATAATAGGCCTAATCAATCATTATATAAATTTTGTCTCTGAATTACACTGACAACCTAGCTTCCTTTTTTATGTACTATATTTTGATTATTGAAAATATAGCAAATTTTAAAATGCCACTAAAGATGAATAACCAGGTAGAATTATTTCTGGCAAATCCAAGTTCAGCTCAATCATACAGTCAAGTAAGTGACATAAATGTGTAACAACTTAAGAATGCCACAGAGGATAGTGAACATCCACTAACTATTAAATCCATTAATCTTTAACATGTTCTATGTATCAGCAAAAGAAAATTATAACACACATTAAAAATTAAAAACATAAACTAAATTTATTAATAAATACAGCCAAAGGCAAAAGCCTCACATCATAATATCCTATGAGACTCCCAAGGATCCTCCAATAAATTTCTTTGGGTAAATTATATTAAACTGTAAATTCCCAGAATATTGGTAATGTATTCTTATATTTCTTTTTCAATTAACTTTAACACCTAGAAATGTGCATAGATATGTAAAATTAATTTTAAAAAAGCATTTTAGTGGTAATAATTGACAGTTTTAAGTTATTATGACAGCACTCCAAGAAAAGAGAGTGATTTTTTTGGGTCAATCTAATCAAGAAAAATTACGGCAATAAAACATTGTAAAACAAATTTAGACTATATTTTATCATCAAGTGTTCAGAATGTTTTTTCTAGAAAAATCCATTCTCAATTAAAATGAAAGTAACAGCTGTTTCTTTGTAACCAAGAGCAATCCCATAAACTTAACAGAAAGGTGACAATTTCAAGAAATTGAAAAACTGCTAAAGATGGGAGAAACTTTTGATTCCTTACTTCCACTCTCTTAATATCCTCTTCCAAAACACTTAGCTCCTTCTGGATCTGTTCCAGTTGCTGCAGATTAAATAGAGAGAGAGAGACAAAAAACAAAAAAAGCCTAAGCCAAACCAAAATGGCATCACCACAATCATAAAATAAATTTACATATCAAACTAGGCACTAAAGGCAAATTAACAAGAGGGATAACCATCAACAAAATACAGCTAGAAGTTCCCATTTTTAAATGCAAAGGTAGAGAATTATGTTTAAGAAAACACAATGTTGTACTTCTTTAATACAACAGTTTGATTTTACAATAAAAGTATGAGAGATGAACAATGACAGTGACATAAAAAAATACAAGATAGCCAAATAACTTCCACATTACCTCATTTAACTGTTAACAATCAAACAGAAAAATTCAGCATGTTAGTTGTTAATGATACTTTATTTAATTTTAATTTTTATTTTTTTTAAGAGACGGGGTTTCACCATGTTGGCCAGGCTGGTCTTGAACTCCTGACCTCAGGTGATCCACCCGCCTTGGCCTCCCAAAGTGCTGGGATTACAGGCATGAGCCACCGTGCCTGGCTAATTTTTTAATTTTTAATAGAAAGGGGTTTCACTATGTTGTCGAGGCTGGTCTCCAACTTTTGAGCTTAAGCAATCTGCCCGCCTCAGCCTCCCAAATTGCTGAGATTACAGACGTCAGCCACTGTGCCAGGGCTTTAATCACAGTTTATAAATAAAGATTAGTCTGAGAGAGGTTAAATCCCCTCACCCAAAAGCAACCACAGGTTAGTATCTGAACACCTCCTTCTTAAGGGTTTTTAAAAACACAGTTGAGATAATATTTTAATTTTTATATCTTGCCTATTCAATCTTAATAATCATTAAAAAACATGCCACTAAAATGCAAACATTGTAACTGATGAAACATTCAACAATATATTGAACCATTCCCTCTCTCCTTAGCGATTTAAGTTGCCTGCAAACTATCACATATAATTCTGGAACATACTGGCCTTTTAGATTTCATTTCATTTCATTTCATTTTCAGATTGTATTAAAATGTTACTTCAGATTTTATTAAGAGAGTATTAAAAATAAAATCATTCAATCAAAAGAAAACTGCTTTCCAGAAACACAATACCAATTTAAATTTCTATCGCCAGTATGCGGCTCTCTTACTCTAATCCAGATACAGTGAACAAATTTATAAAATGTAAAATATTAACAATACTTATACATTACTGATTGCCGGATATGAAAAATGAGGCACAGAAGGGTTAAATGATTTGTCCAAAAATCATTCAGTGAGTAAGTGACAGAACTGGAATTCAAATTAAGGTAGGATTCTTGTTCCAGAATTTATGCTGTTGACTACTATGCTTTCCCACCTATTGAAAGCAGTACCTTACTATTAATTCATTTATTTAATGACTGATAAGGTTGAACAGGTTTTTTTTTTTTTTTTTTTTTTTAACAGACCTATTAGCATTAGTATCGTCTCTTCTGTGGCAATACAAGCAAAGTTGGTAATCTAATTAATAATATATTCATTCAACTATTTACCAATTCTAGGCACCTTCCTAAGCACTGAGAAGAACAGGATCTAAAAACAACTGTATCCCTTTCCCTCACTAAGTTCAGTCTAGGTGAGATGGCAAACAAGAAAGCCAATAGTTGAAATATCGTATTAAACATTTTGATGATGTTATGCAACGTACTAAGGGAATATAGACCACATCTAATGAAGAGCTGGTGGGGTAGGAAGAGGACTAGATGACTAAAATTTGATTGAAAATTAAATCAAATCAAAGGCTGAAGCTAAGGCAATAAATGAACTTGTTTAACATCAATCAGTATTGTCGGAAAAGATAAAAAACAAACTGGAACGGTAGGGAACACCAATGTTAAAGAGATGAGTAAAGGAAGAAGCAGCATTAGCTATCAAGAAGGGCAAAGTGGCAGCCAGAAAATCAGGGGAAATGACAGCACTATTAGAGAAATCAAAGGTTAAAAGAGTGATTTGCATTTTCAAAAGCTTTCAAACTCATCTATCTAGTTTAATAAACTTCCTATCACCTTAAAACATGTCACAGAATGCCACCTTAACTGAAGCACTGCTCACTCTTAAAGACACTGTCTGTTCTGAAACTCTTTCACATAACAGCTGCTCAACTGATAAAAGTCTCTAAAGCCCCAGAGTTTACAGGACTTATTAATAGATAGGAACTCACCATTTCTACTCCATTCCATGGCCATTTCCAACAATTAGTATTCCAACCTAAAATTAGTTTTCTACCATACCATAAAAACCACTCTATCTAGCTCATACTAAGCAGCCAAATCCTTGTCTACCCACTTTAGCCATCTATAAACATTCCAGTTATTCCCCACCATCATTGAAGCCTTTTGGTTCATGAACATTTTCAGCTCCAGTGATGCTGATCTCTACTTCAGCAAAACACTCCCATAGTCATCCCTTAAACATTTTCAGTTAACTACCTTAAAATGCTCCACTCTTGAAATTTTCATTTAAGCAAATGCTTTACTATGAGAGGTCTTTAGAATAATTGTTTTAAAAAATACATTTAACAAGAAGAATGAGTATCTGACAAAAGGTCTAATATCCAGAATCTAAAAAAAAACTCAAATAAATGAAAAACAAAAAACAAATAACCCCATTAAAAAGTGGAGATATATCTGAATTGAACCTTAGAAAGACTGAAGGAATTAAAAAAAAAAAAAAAAAGTTGGGATAGACATAAACAGACAATTCCCAAAAGGCAACATACAGGCGGCCATCACACATGAAAAAACGCTCAATATCACTAATCATCAGATAAACGTTAATAAATACCAAAATGAGATATCATCTCACACCAGTCAGAATGGCTATTATTAAAAAGTGAAAAAAATAAAATAAAATAAAACAAGAGATGCTAGTGAGGCTGAAGAGAAAAAGGAATGTTTGTTTATACACTGCTGGTGGGAATGTAAATTAGTTCAGCCACTGTGGTGAATGGTGTTCGAAGATTTCTGAAAAAACTTAAAAGAGAACTACCATTTGACTCAGTAATCACATTACTGAGTATGTATCTCCCCCTCAAAATAAATCGTTCTACTAAAAAGACAATGTATATGTATGTTCATTGCAGTTCTATTCATCACAGCAAACATTCATCAATGCCCACCATTGCCCATCAATGGTGGTCTCAATGAAGATGTGATATACAGATGCCATGGAATACTATGCCACCATTAAAAAGAACAAAATCATGTCATTTGCAGCAACATGGATGGAGCTGGAGGCCATCATCCTAAGTGAATTAACACAGGAAGAGAAAACCAAATACCACATGTTCTCATTTGTAACTGGGAGTCATCGGATACTCATAGACATAAAGATAGTTACAACAGACGCTGGGAACTACTAGGGTTGGGGAGGGGACAAGGGATCGAAGAACTAACTGTTGAGTACTATGCTCACATTTCAGAGTGATGGGGCCAATCATACCCCAAACCTTAGCATCACACAATGTATCTATCTACATAAGAAACCTGTATATGTACTCCCTGAATCTAAAATAAAAGTTGAAATTATATTAAAAAAGTAAATATCTATAATATCAGTAGCCAAAGACAGCCAATATCATTTGTATGATATATAATAAATAACTGAAATCAATTTTTATTCTGCTTTTGAACTTGAAATTTCAGAAAAATTTCCAATGTCACCTGAAATCTCAAAATATTAAACTCTAATGTCTTCTCTAAAAATAATGTTCCATCTGCTAGTACCTCAAAGCTTTTACTGGCTAATATACCTATTGTTACATATGGAGGCTACTATATATAAGGTGAACCTCGTATAACTGCCAATAATAAAACAATTTTTCCTTCAGAAACAGCAATTGTGTATGGTTCAATTTAAAAATGAATTAACAAAGGCATAGTGTTGTCCTGATAAATATACGGATAGAATGCAAAACAAAATGATATCAGGCAAGAAATATTAAAGAGAAAAAAGTTTGGAATAAAATCTGTTGAGAGCATGTATTAGATTTGAGGTGCTTCCATTTCAAGATGAGAATTCTGAAGGGATTTGGAGCTGTAAGTTATATAGTACAAGACATTTTAATACAAGTAAATAGATAAAAGATGAAGGACAACCATTTCAAGGATGTGGAAAGAAGAAATGGGCTAAATTCACTGTGCAAATCTCATAACCCAAAGAAGGAGAACCTAGAAGAAAAGCCTGAATATGAGCCTAAGAATGTTTGAAAGATACATGAAGAAAATCAAGAAGCTGAACTGCTTTATCTAAAGGAAAATCAATCACAAATTAGGAATGATAATAAACCACTAGATCACATTTACTTTAACACCATTACAGAGTTTGGTGTTACTTAAAATAAAAAATAAATATATAAGATGGAGAACTAAGACAATGCTATTTGATAGCACGGGAGTATGGAACCAACAGCAAGCACTCTCTTAACAATGGGCAAAAGTCCCCCCAAAAAACTTATAGAAATATTTCATGTAAATGTAAAGAGTAAGTCTCAGAATCCCTTATGAGGATAAGAGAGAGAGTCTCCCATTATTGACAATAGCTTTGGTGTAGGTAGGTTTTGTTGGTACTCATTTGACTTTCATTAGTGGCTTGATAAAGATATGCTTAAATATTAAACACATTATTTGAATTTTTAATATAATTTAGAATAAATTATATATAATTGTTCCAAACTGAAAAGAATATACCATTTCACTTTCAGTGGGGAAAAGCTGATTTTAAAAATCAAGGCCAGATACAGTGGTTCACGCCTGTAATCCCAACACTTTGGGAGGCTGAGGTAAGTGGATCACCTGAGGTCAGGAGTTCAAGACCAGCCTGGCCAACATGGTTAATCCCTGTCTATACTAAAAATACAAAAATTAGCCAGGGGTATTGGTAGGCACCTGCACTGTCAGCTACTCAGGAGGCTGAGGCAGGAGAATCACTTGAACCAGGAGGCGCAGGGTGCAGTGAGCCAAGATTGCACCACTGCACTCCAGCCTGGGCAACAGAGCAGGACTCCGTCTCAAAAAACAAATAAATAAATAAAATAATTAATAATCAAGAAGCAAAACCTAATATACACTAATTCTAAGAGAGTTACTACCAAAAACAAAGCATTTAGCCATACATAGTGCACACTACAGCAAGCCAAAACACTTATCACCCCATACTATCACTCCACAAACACACACATACTTAATATCTAGTTCCTGAAATGGCAGACCTGATTAAAAGACTTTATTTAATCCTTTCATAGTACTTTCTCTTTTTTGTTTGTTTTTTTTTAAAGACAGGGACTCATTCTGTCACCCAGGCTGGAATACAGTGGCACAATCTCAGCTCACTAAAGCCTCTGCCTCCTAGGCTCAAGTGATCCTCCCACCTCAGCCTCCTAAGGAGCTGGGATTACAGGCATAGGCCACGATGCTCCACAAATTCATTTAAAAACTAGTTTGTAGAGACAAAGTCTCACTATATTGCCCAGGTTGGTCTTGGAACTCCTGGCCTCAACTGCTCCTTCCACCTCAGCCTCCCAAAGTGTTAGGATTATAGGCACCAGCCACTGTGTCCAGCCAATATTTTGTTTTAAGCTGAGAAGAAAACAGAAAAAGCAAGAACAAAACCAAATAAATAAATAATAGAGTAATGAAGGGGCAAAATAAGACGGCTTATTTAAGAGCAAATGTAAACAAATGTCAATACCAGTAGACTGATAAGTTAAAAATATATGCTGTAATATAAAGAGCAACAACTAAAATATGATACAAAAAATTTACTTAAAAACATTATAGATAAATCAAAACGGAATTCCAAAAACTGTTCAAAAACCCATAGAGAGAAAAACAGAAAAGCAACAATAACTAAAAAAAGAAACACAAAACAAAAGATATTTCTGAGAAGAAATTCAAAAACATGAAAAAAAAAAAAAAAAAGAGAAAAGAGAGAAAAACAAAATAAAAAATAAAATGGCTGGTTACATCATAACATTTATATTAAATAAATAGCCTAAATATATAATTAAAAGACTGAGCCTGGCAGAGTAGATTTACAAAGCATAGTCCAACCATATGCTATCTATGAGAAATTCACCTCAAAGATAATGAGCCAGTACTAGGTATAACAAGAAAACAAAGACCTGGTATGAATGCAGGAAATTCTCACGACACATTTAATGACATTACAACGAATCATGCAACTGCAGAAAACACATTCTTTTCAAGCACAAGTATTTCAAAATTTAACCAATTACCAGTTAGTACAGCAAATATTATATTCAAAGAAAGATAACACAACTTTCTGATTACAATGCAATTATAATAGAAACCCAAAACAGAAAAGACAAAATCTCAATGTTCAAGTAATAAGACACTTGTTTCTAAATAACCCACAGGCCTAAGAATAAAATATAATGAAAAAAGAAATTCTTTTGAACTAAATAATAAACAAAATATGATGCCAAAAGAATTAGGTACAGATTAAAAAATAAGAAACTATGGCCCTAAATGCCTACATTGGAAGAAACAATCTGCATAATAATATGCATATCCACCCAAGCTAACAGATTAGGAAGGAACAAAAAAGTAAAACCAAAGAAAGCAGGATGGAAATAAAAAAGAATATAAATAAAATAGAAAACAAAATAGAGAGTAAAAACAAACTCAAAAGTTAGTTCTTAGACAAAATTCATATAATTGATATATTCCTTGCAAGAACTGATCAAAAAAAAAAGAGAGAAAGAGAAAGGAACAAGTAAAATAAACAATGCCAACCCTAGCAACACTAATAACTTAAAAGACTATTAAGACCAATCTTATGCCAATAAATCTGAAAACTGAGATGACATAAAGAATGACTAGAAAAAATTTAACATATAAAAAGTGACATCTAAAACAAAAAACTTATAAGAATATAACTGTTCAAGTAATGGATTCAATAACTTAAACCTTCCTGCAAACAAGTCACAGGTCCAGATTGCTTCTCCACTGAGGTCTTTAAACATTCAACAAAGATGCCCACAGATTACACAAATTATTTCAGAAAATTTAAAAAGAAGATATATTTCCCAACTCATTTGATAAAGCTGGCATAATCTTTATTGCAAAACTGGACAAGATATGTGTAAGAAAAAAATAATCTCACTGATGAACATAGATGCAAAAATCCTAAACAAAATATAAGCAAACCAAATCATAGAGAAGAGGATATACAAAATGGCCAGGTTTGGTTTATATAAAGGATGCAAGTAGGGGGACCAACTGTCCTGGTGGGGTTTCCTAAAATGCAGAACCTTCAGCGATATAACTAAGATATAAGACATCCCTGAGCCAGTCAGGATGGTTGGTCACTCTAGGTGCAAAGTTGACTGACTTTCCAATGTTAAACCAATGTAATTATTCACATTAACAGAATGAAAAGAAAAAACTGTATGGTGATATCAGATGCACAAAAATTCTGAAGACTACTCAACCCCATTTAGAAATTTTTTAAAACTTCTCTTAGCAAACTGGGAATAGAAATTTACTGCCTTGAGTGATAAAAAGTACCTAAAAAAAAACCTACAGAAAACATCATACCTAATGGTGACACGTCGAATGCTTTCACTTTGAGATCAGCATCAAGACTAGGATGCCCCGCTATCACCACTTCTATTCATCATTGTACCGGATGTCCTAGCCAGCAGAGTAAGACAAGAAAAATAAATGAAAGATATAAGGATCATAAAGAATGAAACTAAACTGTTATTATTTGCAGATTATGATGTGCACATAGAAAATATAAAAGAATCTACAAATAAATTAGGATTAATGTGAGTTTAACCAGGTTCCTGGATATTTTAAGAAATCTGTATGTAAAATGCAACTGTATTTCCATATACTAGCATAAGAAACTGAAGTTAAAGACACAGACATCATTTACAATAGCATCAAAAGTGACTAAATCTAAAATAAAGATGTGTAAGAATACCCTGAAAAATAAAAAAATTTTGGCCGGGCGCGGTGGCTCAAGCCTGTAATCCCAGCACTTTGGGAGGCCAAGGCGGGTGGATCACGAGGTCAAGAGATCGAGACCATCCTGGTCAACATGGTGAAACCCCGTCTCTACTAAAAAAAATACAAAAAATTAGCTGGGCATGGTGGTGTGTGCCTGTAATCCCAGCTACTCAGGAGGCTGAGGCAGGAGAATTGCCTGAACCCAGGAGGCGGAGGTTGCGGTGAGCCGAGATCGCGCCATTGTACTCCAGCCTGGGCAACAAGAGCGAAACTCCATCTCAAAAAAAAAAAAATAAATAAAAAATAAAAAATAAAAAAATAAAAAAATTTTAAGGATATTTGAAAAGTCTAAATATAGAGGGAAGTACCATGTTCATGGATTAAAAGATTCAATATTGTAAATACACAGTCTTCCAAATTTACCTAGTCAAATTAATCCCAATAAAAAGCACAGCAAGTTTACCATGTAAATGTACTAGCTGATTCTCAAATTTATATTGAAATGCAGAGAGCCAGGAATATTCCCAGACTTTAAAGAAGAACAGCAACTTAATTCAAAGTTTTAGTATTTAATAAAATTCGGTATTGCTAAAAAGACCAGTGGAGCAGAAAAGAGAAACTAGAAACAGACCCACACATACATGAACACATGATATATGACAAAGGTGAAACTTCAGAGTGATGGAGAAAGAATGGACTTTTTAATAAAGGATGCTTGGACAGCTAGATATCCATATGAAAATATCTCTATACCTCACATTATACACAAAAATAAATCTCCAAGTAGAGTATAAATCTTAATATGAAAGATAAAAGAATAACGCTTCAATCAAAGAACTGTATAGAAAAATGTCTTCATGACCACAGGTGGAAAAGACTTTAAGTTACACAAAAGACGCTAATTATAACAGGAAAGATAAATTTCACTCTATTAATATCAGAAACTTTTGCTCATCAAATGACATCATTAAGACAGTGAAAAGAATGCAGCCCAATTAGAGGGAAAGATATTTGTGAAAGATAGATCTGACAAAATGTTTATGTAGAATATATAAATATCAAACCATTAAGAAAAATCAAACAAAAAAACGTAAAAATTTTTAAACAAGTACTTCAGACACAAACATAAAAAAAATTCAAATGGCCAATAAACGTAGTACTAGGTCCACAACCTCATCAGTCATCAGGAAAATGAAAATTACAACCATAGAAAATTGTTTATACCCCAAGATTAGCTAAACTGGAAAAAATCTACTGGTACCACATACCAGTAAGAACACAGTGCAACAGGAAATGCTCATATAATGCCTATAGGAAGAATAAGTAATACAATTTGTTTCAGAAAATATTTTGGCATTATCTATTAAATCTGAAGATACACATATCCTATGACTCATCAATTCCACTTCTAAATACATTCCATATAAATATGCATAGTAAAATAAACCTGGCTACACATATAATGGTATTTTTTGTAAACAGCCCAAAACTGAAAATAACTCAAATGCCTATCACCAACAAAAACAGGACATATTCACTTAATGGAATACTATACAACAACAAAAATCAATCAACTACAGTCATATATAACCATATGGATGAATCTTAACATTTAGTTGAAGACGACAGGAACAAAAGATTACATACTGCACAAGCACACTTACATAATGCTCAAAAACAGGCAGACCTATGGACACTCAGGTAGCAAAACATTTAAGAAAGGCAAGAAAGCACCATAACTTTTGGGATACTGGTTACCTACTGGGCAACAAAGATGGCTGCAATACAAAAAGGGTAGTAAGGGGGCTTCAGGAGTTCTAGCAGTATTCTATTGTGTTTACAATGGAGTTTATACATATGGTCACTCTACTATAATTCTTTAAACTATAAATTTGTTTTATATACTTTTCTGTGTTTTTCATATAAAAATGGTTTAAAATTTGATTTACTAATATTCACAATAAAACGAAAAGGAAACCAAGACTCATCAAAAAGATTCTATTACAGTAAATTAAATGGGTATCAAAAGTGTCAAAAAAGTGTATTTTAAAATTAAATCAAATGAAATAGAGGGGAACCATTCAAATGCTGGTACAAACTAGCACAGACAAGACTGGCTTTTACATGGAACCCAAGGCCCTTTTGTTTAATCTGACCATGAAGGAAGACTAACATGTTCATTTATAACTATTAGAAGCTGTAATAAGCAGGTTCTAAGATGGCCTCCAAAGATCCCCACTTCTTAGTAATCGCACCCTTGTGCAATTCTGAGTGTGGAATTAACCAATGATTTGCTTCTAACAAACAGAAAACAGCGAAAAGCTTTAGAATATAATTTCCAGGATAAAGTTACAAAGAGCAGTGACTTCTGTCTTCAACACTCTCTCTTGTTTTCTTACTTGTTACTTTTGAGGGGTAGCCAGCTGCCACATAGTGAGGTAACCTATGGAGAAGCCCATTTGCCAAAAAATTGGTATCTCTTTCCAAAAGCTGATGAGTGAGCTTGGAATCCCAGTCAAACCTTGAGATAACCGCTACCTTGGCCAATACTATAATTGCAGCTTGGTAAGAAACACAGAGCCAAGGCATCCTGCTACTCTGAATCAAAATTCTAGACCCCATATATTAAATTTTAATGTTTCAGGGCATCAAATTTGAGAATAATTTGTCACACAGCAATAGATAACTAATGCAAAAGGCTATCATGTACCTTGCACTTTGCATTCTCTTAATATTCTAAAGAGAGTCAGTAGGAAAAAATAAAACTGAAAATTAAATGGCCCTAAATTACTAGCCAGTTTTAACAGTGGAATACTGATTATCCAAATGAGTTAAATGAATCTTAACATTAAATCCAAAAAGGGTATTTAACTTATTTGATTGGTATATATCAATGTCTAAACCTACACTCATCAGAACTCCAATTAAAAGTTACAAATGAAATCACAAAGTTAATTTTCAAAGTCTGAATGTTAATCTTAGAAAAACAAACTCAAAAGCAGCAATTTGCCTCCCAGTAAATCTATATTTTACTTGAATAAGTACAAGTTTATAAACTGTATTACAGGTCCTAAGATCTTTAACAATTATATTCATTTTGAGGATTAAACACACAAATAGACTTACACGCAAGAATAAAATATAACCACTCACTTCATTCTGTCTGCACTAAAACATGAGGTATTAATCAACTATATTTTGTAGACTAAAACTTATTAAAATCATACAGTACCTAATTCCAATTATTGCGAAATCCATGAAATTTAATCAAAGTAATAAATGTTTAAAATTTGTTAACATAGCTTCTCAGAATTTCTTGTGTAATTTAAATTAAAATACTCAAAGTCACAAAATCATAGATATATTAAAATCAAGAAAACCAAAATGTATTAATACAGTAAAATCACTGTACACTGGAGACACAAATATCCAGAAGTATTTGGAACTAGTATGCTTCCATCCGATAACCCACCTACTACAAGAAAAAGTGGACCAAGAGAGAGAAAAAAATCACAAGGATTACATTAGATTCAAATCAAAATCAAGCAAAAAAGTTCTACAGCATGATTCACCCAGAAGTTTAATATCAAAAATACAAAAACACTATGCCAAAGCTATAAGAGCAAAGTCAGTATTACAGAAGGTATTGTGCGAGGCCACGGGCCACCACATCAGAGAAAGGCCAAATGAAGATCACATGGAAGAATTAATGTTGGGAAGGAATTCTCCAATCTCTCTCCAATTTCTGCATATCTTGTGATAGATTTTTTGTTCTAAATTGTCTTTCCAAGAATGTTTATACAGCAAAAGGCTGGCAAGACAGAAACAGTGACTTATTCTGGGGGCAGAGGGCAGATTTGTTTTCTGACCAATAAAAAATCATGTCTTCTGGCAGTACCAACATTGAAGAGGTCTGCCAGCAACCCCTTTTAGAAGACTGGGGTTTCCTAGTATGAGGATTCCTTTGCTGTAACACAAACAAATCCATTGTGTGTGCAGCATCCACCTAGACCCAACTCCACAGTGTCACATGTGGGATACAGGGGTCAGAAGGAACTGATGCAAAGATGAAGCTGATGCTATCACATGTCCCATAAGTAATAAAACCTTTTATTTCCAGTCGTCTCAGGTCTTCTGCCAGCATCGATGAAACCGTGGCAAGTTAACTTGTTAACCTGCTAAAAGGGTAAAAAATTTCAGACCCTTCACAGTGTTTTACAGTTATATGCTGTAAAAATGTCAAGTCTAACAATTTGTGGCAGGCATCAGGAGACCCCTACAGAAGCAATGAATAATACTGAACACCTCAGAGGCTAATGAAAACCATTAGGTTTCATAAAAATAGTTTAGGACACAGATGATAACTAGTGATTTCATTTAAAATTCAAGTATTTGAGATTTTAACTGTTAATTTCATCGATTTATTTACTTATTCATTATCAGGTACTTTCCTATGTACTGAATATCATTCTCAATGACTTCAAAGTCTAAAAAAGAAACATGTAATTCCATATAAAATATTCAGCCTTGATCCTCAAAGTGTGGTCCAAGGGCCAAGAACTTCAACATCACTGAAGCTTGCTAGAAATGCAGATTGTCAGGCTCTAACAGAGGCTCCCTTAATCAGAGCATGCGTTTTAGCAAGAGCATTAGGCAACTTTCATGCACAATGCCATTTATATTGTGCCACCAGACATTTAAACAAATGAATGACTGGACATCATCCTTCCCACCCCCCTCCAAAAAACAAACAAACAAAAAAAAAACCCTAAGAGATAGAAGTAAATCTTAAATTTATAATAGATAATGTTTGTTAGCAGGCATATTTAAATCACAAGTAAATTAGCAACAGCTGAAAATAAGAAAAATATAGTCACAAACAATATAAAGAATATTTCATCATCCAGTAAAACATCTCTATTTACTTTTGAAAAGAATAAAGACAGCCCAGAACACAGCACATAATGGACAATTTACACATTTTTAAATGAGTAAAAAGTATCATAATTAGACAATTCTTAACGTAAACATACCAGGTTCCAGCCAGTTAGAAATTTTCTTTAAAAAGTTTTCAAAGTAATTTTACCATGCTATCCAGAACACAGGATTTTGACTATTTAATTTTCCTACATTCTGTATACGTGTGAAATGACTGAGAAATTTTACAAATGTTAAATTAGAACATGCTCACTATAAAACTGTTGATACAAAGTTGCCTTTTAATGATCCTCCATGAGTTAGACTTCCCAAATTCTAAACAGGTAGCTATCTTTTTACTTGTTTTTGCCCACATGCATTTTTACCATAATAAATAAACTATGTCCTACTTAAGGCTTTATAATCTAAATTTTCCTAAGTTTTCTTTTCTTTTCATGTTGAAGGATACTGTTATTTAATAATTCTATTTTCAGCTCTTTATAGCTTTTAGGTAAGTTATTGCAGTCAGTCTTACTGATAGCTTTTTGGCACATCTCCACAAAATGATTTTTTAAATATCAAGTTGTAAAAAAAGAAAAAAAAAAAAAGAAGTTAAAGTAAGAAAGCTTAAGGAAACCTCCTAAAAATTCAAATGCTTTTAAAAATATTTAAAGAAAATTTTTTAGCCTGAAATGCTTTTTACATAACGGGAACAGTTAACAATTGTAAATAAAACATTATGTAAAACACACAAAATAATATACCTCTCTCTTATTTCTTCTTGCAACCTTGAGGAATTCCATAAGAATCTGTAGTTGGGCTGCATGAGATTCCTACAATAGAAAATTATAATTGTTCTTTTAAAAAATATAACTGAGTTGAAAGTTTTCTTTAACACCATAGTATAACCAGTATGAAGCAACTTTATGCACCCATCTAAGTTAGTCTATTACTGCTACTTAATCACTTTTTCCATTTGCTAACTGGCATTAAAGAATCAATTTTCTACAAAACTAACTAAAACTAACTTTGAGAAACTGGTGTTCTAAATTACATCCCACATCTAACAGGCTGAAAAATGTTTTCATGGAAATAGCAATCATATTACCTGACTCCTAGCCTTCTCTTCCCCAACTAAAGTAATAAAACATCAAAAAAAAAAATTGACGATGGAAGTAACATAGCTTAGACACTAAAATCACTTTCTTCATGAGAACTTCATTTGCAGAGGTAAATGTAATAGAGATAAACCCATTACTCTCAGAAGTCAAATTTACTATTTCTAGTTATTACCTATTTACTCACAGATGTGAGAACATATTTCTATGGAAGATGTCAGGCAAAATCAAACATCTGAAAACAAAAAAATTTAATATAAACAAGTGGGCAGCTTGGGAGTGGGGAGAAAAGTGTAATTTAAATTGGTTATTGAAACAAAGATAGAACAGACAAATCAAAGCATAATAAACCTTGACATCTTCTGGGCAGCAAAACATAAAAATACAAATATGTATCTTTTACTGTTAAAATTCACAAGAGGAACCAGGAATTCCAGGTGAATCTGATAAAAATATACAAAAAGGATATCAAAAGCTAAAAATATCAATTAGAGATAGTTTATGAACAAACATCATTCTAATTTTTTCTTATATACTTGAAAGGGAGAATAAAAAAGCCCAGTGGAGCAATTTCAAAACAAGCAAAAATATATGAATAAAAAAGATTAATAAAACTTTAATTTGCCTGGCTATGCAAGAGAATTACGTGGGGCATTTGTTAAAACAGACACTGGGTCAGATTTTTAAAATTCTGATCCTGTTGCTCTAGAAAAGGTTCCAGTAATCTATGTTACACAAGTGTCCAGATGATAACAAGCAGCCAATTAAAATCTGAAGAATCACTAAGATATAACAGTTACTACAAATAAGCATGACCACTTCACACCCACTTCTAGAGTCTATCTCTCTTGCAGGTCTTTTGATTTAAAAAAAAAAAGAGCGGCAAAACAGATCAATGAAATTTACAAGTCAAGGCAAATAAGGTGATGAAATATTAAGTGACAATCACAATAGGATACTCTAATTTAAAAAATATAACTGAATTAATACGTTTTACAACTGAATAAATTTCCAAAAATAGTATCACGAAGACTGAAATTTTTTCTTTCATAACAAACTGACTGACTGGACCTTAGACCCATTCTTCCCAAGTGAGTTAATCTGTCACACACAACAAACCCACAAGGGCTCTATCTCAACAGTGATGATAAAGCATCCAAGTCTTCCACATCATTCTTGGGACTTCTCTACACTGGTTATCACTATCTACAGATTATTTGTCTAGAGGGCAAAGACCACACATTTATATAAAAAGTAACAACTTTATACAAAAAGTAACTTCAAGCTAATAAAGTGACAGTTCATTTACAAAGGAGGAGAAGTGTACAATCTTCAAAATTATAAATTTAAATACTTCATTTCAATCTATTAACTAGAATATGTAAATCAAGAATGGAATTGATTTGTAGAAAGGAGAAGGGGAAGTTCCCAAAACCTCAATGTAAAAGGAAAGTGGAGCCAACTACATACACCAGGAACTCACCCCATGACACTTCTTCTGAAGTTTAACCTTCTTAAAGAAGAATTTCAAGAAAGGAGATGATGGCAAATGTGAAACTATAATTTCATATATAAATATGAAAGAAAATTATAAAAAAGATAGTGGAAGAATAAAAAAAAAAATGCTTTAAAAAATGGAAAGAAGAGTATAACCAATTACACCAGAATGTCAAGCCATATATTGTTCTGTTAGAACAAGTGCAGAATTTAACATGAAAGTATTTCCACTACTAAAAATATAAGTCCAAGAAGCCAATTCTCTAAACATTTCTTACAATTGTCAAAACTTCCAAAAAACATGTGAGAATCATTTATCCCAATTCTCCCATTTTTGGATAAGGAAGTGTGTAAGAAAAAGAACAAAGGGAAACGTATTTAGAAAAAAAAAGAAATATACATATTTAGAATCTTACTCTCTACTCTCAGTACTCTTTACAATACAGCAAGTTTTTGTAATACTTGTCCCATCTGGTTCAGTCAAGTGTCTCAAGAGGGAACGTATCTGCCATGTGACATGAAATACGCTTCAAATTTGTATAGAACATTGGTCTTCTTTATTTTCCTATCCTTCTCTGCAATTAAATTTTGTTGTATTCTAAAAGAAAAAATTATCCCTTTTATGGAAATGGAATAACTGCCTGATTACAGCCTCATATAATTAAGTATGTGAATTGCGTATTAAACTCTTCTTGCTCCCATTCCATGCTTTAGTATCCTTCTGTTATATGGCATGTTAGATGTCTTTCCAAATGAGAGAAAATGCACTGGTCTGAACTATGTAAATAACTGATGTAACTGATTTTTACATATTCCACTATAAGTGAGTAATTTGGTCCTTACAGGTTTAGTCAGCATGAGTTCATCTTCCCAATTCAGTTCACTCTACAATAGTTTCTCAAGAGGAGAACAACTGGCATTTCGAGGGTGAACATGTGTTTTTGCATAAGACTTTCCAAGTACAATGGCATAGGCAAGTTATTTAGAAATAGAATTGTTGGTGCAATCCTAGCACTGCGGGAAGCCAGGGCAGACAGATTTCGTGAGCCCAGGAGTTCAAGACAGCCTGGGCAACATGTGAAACACTGTCTCTACAGAAAATACAAAAACTAGCCGGGCATAGTGGCATTTGCCTGTGGTCCCAGCTACTTGAAAAGCTGAGATAGAAAGATCACCTGAACCCAGGAAGGTCAAGGCTGCAGTGAGCAGTGATCATGCCACTGCACTCCAATCTGGGTGAAAGAGTGAGACCCTCTCTTAAAAAAAAAAAAAATTATCTCTAAAAACAACAACAACAATAACATATATATATATATATATATATATATAGAGAGAGAGAGAGAGAGAGAGAGAGAGAGCGCGCAAGCGCGCGAGCGCATGAGAGCGAGCAAGCGGCAGTAAATAAAAACAATTAAAAATTGAAAAGATTCCTTCTAGAAACTTAATATAAGGGACTGGGAGTGATAGACTAAGGACTGCTGATATTTGCTATAAACCTAGTTAATAATGTTATGACATTGTAAATTAGAAGTATTTATCACTTAGGTTTTTTTTGTTTGTTTTGAGACAGAGTCTCACTCTGTCACCCAGGCTGGAGTGCAGTGGCACTATGCCAGCTCACTGAAGCCTCCACCCCCCAGGTTCAAAAGATTCTCCTGCCTCGGCCTCCTGAGTAGCTGAGATTAGGGGCGCACTACCACGCCCAGCTAACTTTTGTACTTTTAGTAGAAACTGGGTTTTACCATGTTGGCCAGGCTGGTCTTGAACTCCTGACCTCCAGTGAACTGCCTTCCCTGACCTCCCAAAGTGCTGTAATCACAGTCATGAGCCAGAGTGCCACGCTTAAAATTCTAACCAAAAAACGCCCTATATAACTTTATGGGTATTCCTCTACTTGCGTTCAGATTTCCTATCTATAAAACGTGCAGGTAACAATTCACAAACAGGAGTCATCATGCCATACTTTACATAGTCTATTATCATTATTTAGGTAATAATTTTTCTCTAGATCAATATGGTATTTTCCTTAAATCTACTGTCAACATAAAACTTCGAAAGGCTATTCACTTCTGCTTCTATAAATAGAAAACAGACTTCAAATAGGAGTACAGATATATCTGAGAATGCATGAAGATCTTCCAAAGTGTATGTGTGGACACAGAGGGTTTTACGAAATTAATTCCCAAATTCTCCACCATCTACCTTTTCTTCTTCTAAAACATGTCTGTTCACAAAACAGACATCACTCCAGTTCTCAATTCTAGCCTCTTTCATCAAATTTTCTATTCTTACTTTGTACAGAGGGTTGTAAGGAAGGGATGGCAGCAGGGCAGGCAGGCTTATCACTTATCTTTTTCCCACCCAAAAGTTTACTTTGATATATGCCCCTGGGGTGTAAAAGTCTCTGGAATAAGAAAATAAAGCAATAAAAAATACTGCAGTTTGGAAAAGTGAATGACTCTAAAGACTAGATAATAAATCCTTTTATAAGTCAAGTAGTTTCCAAGTCTTTGTATTGAAAGGAATGAATACTAGTGATTTTTGTACATTGATTTTGTATCCTGAGACTTTGCTGAACTTGTTTATCAGCTTAAGCAGCTTTTCGGCTGAGACTATGGGATTTTCTAGATATAGAACAATGTCATCTGCAAACAGAGATAATTTGACTTCCTCTCTCCCTATCTGGATGCCCTTTCTTTCTTTCTATGCTTGACTGCTCCAGCCAGGACTTTCAATACTATGTTGAATGAACAGAAGTGGTGAAAGAGGATATCCTTGTCTTGTGCTGGTTTTCAAGGGGAATGCTTCCAGCTTTTGCCCATTTAA
This sequence comes from Sapajus apella, assembly GCF_009761245.1. Taxonomy (NCBI): domain Eukaryota; kingdom Metazoa; phylum Chordata; class Mammalia; order Primates; family Cebidae; genus Sapajus; species Sapajus apella. The sequence continues at coordinate 14,332,603 of NW_022436965.1, read as the reverse complement.
TGATGTCAGCTGTGGGTTTCTCACAGATGGCCCTTATTGTTTTGAGGCATGTTCCTTCAATACCTAGTTTATTGAAGTTTTTAACATGAAAGCGGGTTGAATTTTACTGAAAGTCTTTTCTGCATCTATTGGGATAATCATGTAGTTTTGTCTTTAGCTCCGTTTACGTGATAAATCACATTTACTGATTTGCGTGTGTTGAACCAGCCTTGCATCCCAGAGATAAAGCCTACTTTATCATGCTGGATAAGCTTTTTGGTGTGCTGCTGGATTCAATCTGCCAGTATTTTGCTGAGGATTTTTGCATGGATGTTCATCTACAATATCGGTCTTAAGTCTTCTTCTTTCGTTGTCTCTGCCAGGTTTGGGTATCAAAATGATGCTAGCCTCACAGAATACTTAGGGAGGAGTCCCTCTTCCTCAATTTTTTAGAATAGTTTCAGTAAGAATGGTACCAGCTTTTCTTTGCACATCTGGTAGGGCTATTTATTACTGATTTAATTTTGGAGCTCTTTACTGGTCTGTTCAGGGATTCAATTTCTTCCTGGCTCAGTGTCGGGAGGGTGTATGTGACCAGAATACCCAAAAGAATATAAATCCTTCAATTATAAAGGCACATGCAAATGTATGTTCACTGCAGCACTATTTACAGTAGCAAAGACATGGAATCAACCTAAATGCCGATCAATGGTAGACGAGATAAAGAAAACATGGTACATATACACCATGGAATGCTATGCAGCCATAAAAATGAAGGAGATCATGTCCTCTGCAGGAACAAAAATGAAGCTGGAAACCATTATCCTTAGCAAACTAACACAGGACCAGAAAACCAAATACCGCATGTTCTCCCTTAACTAAACGATGAGGACACATGAACACATAAAGGAGAACAACACACACTGGGGCCTATCTGAGAGTGGAAGGTGGAAAGATGCAAAGGATAAGTTAAAATAATTAATGGATACTAGGCTTCATACCCGGGTGACAAAATAATGTGCAACAAACCCCCATTACACAGGTACTCCTAAACTTAAAATTTAAAAAATACAAAAACACTGAAAGGACATAAAACTAGAAGATGACAGTATTGGAAGGAAAACTGAAAAATCCATAATCATATTACTAAATTAATATACTTTCCTCTGCATTAAATAGGTTTTCATTTTTAATTAATTTTAACAGAAAATTTTAAATAGAAAGGTATTACACATAAAAAACATAAAGAGCCAAAATATTAGAAATAAAGAACATAAATCCTTGAAACAATTTCAGAACACACATGTTTCAAAGCAAAGGATGAATATTTACAAAAAGTTCATAAAATGAGTGACTGAGATTTGGAAGAACTGGCATCACTGAGACAACACTATCATAATACAAAACACTTCGGTTAAAAAAAATTAGTGTTTAATCCTCTTCAGATTAAAATGTAAAAGGTTACTTCCATAGTAACAAACAAAGGGATAAGCCAAAAATACCTACTATTCTTTAACGTCAATGAACTGATATTAACTCAAGCAGAGATTAGGCCCCAACTAAGCTAAATTCCTGACTAAAACCAAAAAGGTCAGTCTCTCATGCTTGCCCCTAAAAAAAAGAAAGACCATACAGAAAGAATATATTAACTATTTTAGTCACTATATCACTCTTATTTTAAGAGACTGGGTCTAGCTCTGTGCCAGAGCTGCAGTGCAGTGGTATGATCATAGCTCACTGTAGCCTCAAATTCCTGGGCCCAAGTGATCCTCCTGCCTCAGCCTCCCAAAGTGTTTACACTCTGTATGACCTGAATAAAAACTATCTAGGATACAATAAAAAAAAAAAAATTACAAGACAAGCTTTTTGGTGTGCTGCTCGATTCAATTTGCCAGTATTTTGCAAAAAGTAGAAAAATTTAAAAAAAAACAACAACAGGCAGGGAGGAAATGCACAGATAATCCAGATGCTAAAATGAGCAACAAAGAACTTTAAAATATTACTGTAATTATTAAAGAATTTTGGACAGTAGACAAAATGAATAAAAAGATGAAGAATTACAAAAAAGAAACTAAAGAACAAATGAGAATCCTACAAATAAAAGATATGACTAAAATTTTCAAAAAAAAAAAATTGCATGAAATTAAGGGCAAAGTAGACATAGCAGAAGAAAGGAATAATAAACTAAAACACAGTTCAATACAGATTATTTAAATTCACAGAAAAAAAGGAAAAATAAGAACAGCACATCAGAAGTCTGCAAGATAAGTATGAAACATTATAACCACATCTGGCTAGAAACCTACAGGGAAAGGAATGAGAGCAAAGGGTTGAAAAAATAACGGCTCACCATATTCAAAAATTAAATCCTAGGCACTGAATTTGTTTACTCCCAAAAAACAAAACAAAACAAAACAAAACAAAAAACAGATCCTCTTGCTCCATGAAGCCCACGAAGAATAAATATAATAAAATGTAGGAATAACAAAGTCAAATTGCTGAAAACCAATATCAAAAAGAAAATCTTAAAAGCAGCTAGAGGCCAGGTGCGGTGGTTCACGTCTGTAATCCCAGCACTTTAGGAGGCTGAGGCAGGTGGATCATGAGGTCAGGAGTTCGAGACCAGTCTGGCCAATATAGTGAAACCTCGTCTCTAATAAAAATACAAAAAATTAGCGGGTGTGTTGGTGTGCGCCTGTAATCCCAGCTACTCAGGAGGCTGAGGCAGGAGAATCACGTGAGCCAAGATCACACCATTGCACTCCAGCCCGGGCAACAGTACAAGACTCCATTTCACACACACACACACACACACACACACACACACACACACACACAAAAACAGCTAGACAGAAAAAAGATAAAAGGACATACAAGCTTTAGAACAGTAAAAATGACTACTGATTTAATCAGAAACAAAAGAATAGTACAAATATCTTTAGTGTTTTAAAGAAAACCCAAAGCTTCTATACAGACTGTTGTACTGGACCGAGCGTAGAAAGTTAGCACCAAGACAAAAGTATGCCAGATTGCAGGGTCATTTATTATGCCAGCGACCACAGAGGACTCACGTCTCTCCAACCTGTGGCGTCGAAAGGAGGGTACCAAGACTTTTTATACCCGAAAAATCACCTTGGAAGTGGGGGTGAGGAGCGGGGATGAGGATGAAAAGGTTTCAGACATTCCAAGGGCCAGGGAATTTTGTAATTCACCTCCTGGGCGGAGACGAGGGTGGGGGTCTCCGGACATTCCAAGGGCCAGGGGATTCTGTAATTCCCCTCCTGGGCGGAGATGAGGGTGGGGGTCTCCGGACATTCCAAGGGCCAGCAGTTATTGTGAGGAAAATGGGGCAGCCGTTGCAACTTATTTAAAAAACAGTTTTGCATTTTGTAAAGATGGCGTTGCTCAGGTTCTGGCTTTAGGTCAGCACAATATCACAAGACCAAAACTATCTGCTTTACAGGAAATAGTAAAGAAAGGTATACAAGTGAAAGGTAAATCAGCCAGATGGATTCCCAGAAAACCAGCTAGATGGATGCAATGAAGAAATGAAGAAAAATGAAAAAATGAAGAGCATCTGAAAAGGTAAATATTTGGGTAAATAAAAGAAAGGGTCGGGAGGATCCAAGATGGCCATTTAGGAACAGCTCAGGATTGCAGCTCCCAGTGAAAGCGCAGAGGGTGAGTGGACGCCGCATTTTTATTGCCCACAGACTAGGAAATTCTCAGGCGGAGGAGCTCCACAGGTCGCCAGCGCGGCTGTTTCGGCCAGCGCGCCTGTGCTGGCCGGCGCCGCTGCTTTGCCCCGCACGGCTGCTTTGTCGGCGCCCCGGAGCAGCGGTTCTCCGTACAAAATACACCGGTTTCCCAAAGTGAAAGAGGAGACGTAAAGATATTTGAAGAAATAATGGCTGAACAATTTCTAAATCTGAGGCACATTATAAATCTACAGATCTAAAAAATTCAAAGAATGCCAATAACAAAGAACACAAAGGGGGGAAAAAAACCCTACTGCAAGGCACATATAATTAAAAAGCTTACACTCATAAAAAGAATGGGCATGGTGGCGTGTGCCTGTAATCCCAGCTACTCAGGAGGCTGAGGCAGGAGAATTGCCTGAACCCAGGAGGCAGAGGTTGCGGTGAGCCGAGATCGCGCCATTGCACTCCAGCCTGGGTAACAAGAGCAAAACTCCGCCTCAAAAAAAAAAAAAATACCTTAAATTGGGAGAAACATATTTCATTAAGATAAAAGATAAGAATGACAGCAGACTTTTCATCTGAAACAATGCTAGAAGACAGCAGAGCAACATTTCTTTAAAAGTCGATCTGGAATTTTATACATACATAGGGAGTACCTTTCAAACACAAAGGTAAAATAAAGACTTTGTGAGACATATAAAAGAAATAATTCTCACCAGCAGTCCTGCACTAAAGAAATGGTAAATAATGTCCTTGATGCTGAAGGAAAATGGTAACAGATAGAAATTGATCTACATAAAAGAATAAAGTACACCAGAAATGGTAAATAAATGGGTAATGTAAGACCTTTTAGAAATCCCCATAATTTAACCACAATTATTAACAATGTATTGTGAAGTATATAACATATTTAGAAGTAAAATTTGTGACAAAATATTACAATGGCTAGGAAAGAGAAAACGAAAGTATACTGTTTTTAAAGTTCTTATAAGATAAAGTAGTATAATGCTACTTTAATGTAGAATGTGGTAGCAATTATATTAAAAACTCTAAAGCTACCACTAAAAAGACAAAAAATTATAAGTGATGAACCAACAAACCAGCTAAAATGGAATCACCTATAATAATGTAAATTATGTTCTCCAACTATAATGTAATTCAACTAGAATTCAATTACTAAAATATGCACTTGGCAAAGTAGCAATATCCAAAATACAAGCACACACACACACACATACAAATCAGTAAGAAAAAAGACAACTGAGCCATCAGGAGATGGATACAGAATATGAATAGGTAATTCATCAAATAGAAAACAAAGATGACCAACTAAAAAAATTCTCAATTGTACTAGTTATTATAGAAATGTATTTTAAAAACACACATACACACACACAAACAGCATTTGATATTTATCAGATTGGCAGTAACTAAAAAACAGAAAATACCAAGTGTTTATATGGCACAAACCCACAGAAGAGCAATCTGTCCATATCAAATATTTAATAAGGTTAAAACGTGCATATATACCCTGATGTGAGCACAAGGAGAAATGTATATTAAATGCACTACTGACACAACTAAGAATTGAGAAGACCCTAAATACCCATCTATAGAATAATAAATATATTTCTGAAACAGGTTATTATAGAGAAGTTAAAATAAATAAACCAAATCTACATTTATCAACATGAACCTCAAGAGTAAACAGGTATATTTCAAAAGGATAACTACAGTATGAAACCCTTTACATAAACCTCTAATTTATTTTTTTATTTTTATGTTTTGAGATGGAGTTTCACTCTGTTGTCCAGGCTGGTGTGCAATGGCGCAATCTCGGCTCACCGCAACCTCTGCCTCCTGGGTTCAATCAATTCTCCTGCCTCAGCCTCCCAAGTAGCTGAGATTACAGGCATGAGCCATCATGTAAGCTAATTTTTTTGTATTTTTAGTAGAGACGGAGTTTCTCCATATTGGTCAAGCTGGTCTCAAACTCCCGACCTCAGGTGGTCTACCCACCTTGGCCTCCCAAAGTGCTGGGATTACAGGTGTGAGCCACTGTGCCCAGCCGTAAATCTCTAATTTATACAATACTTTATATGGTTGTAGATAACTAATATACATAAGAAACACATACACATGCTTGAGAAGGATTCTTGCCAACTTCATATGGTGGTTACTCTGGGAGAAAGGAATAAGATGAGAGAGGGCTTTAAGTATGAAAATATTTAATTCGCCAAGTCAGATCTAAGACACATGGCAAAATCTTCACATTTATTAAAACTAAGAAGGAGTATGTCAGAGCCCCATATTATCTTCTGCACTTAGCAATAATGTAAAAAAAAAAAAAAAATCTATGACAAGAATTTTGCTTCTGACCTTGCTCCCTCTTCAGAAATAATAGGAAAGAACCTGTAATCTAATAAGACAACTGTGTTTCTTCAATTCCAAGCCAAAAAGGAAGCAAAGACTAATGCTGGTATATCAGAAGGTAGAAAGAAGGTTACCAGTTCTCACTTTCAGTATGTAATTATCTGCTTTTGATATGGTAGCACACACATTTTTTTTTTTTAAGTTCCAGGACACAAGTGTAGAATGTGTAGGTTTGTTACCTAGGCAATACCACTCAGGACATAGGAATGCACAAAGATTTCATGACAAAAACACCAAAAGCAATTGCAACAAAAGCCAAAATTGACAAACAGATCTAACTAAAGAGCTTCTGCACAGCAAAATAAACTATCATCAGAGTACACAGGCAACCTACAGAATGGGAGAAAAACTGTGCAATCTACCCATCTGACAAAGGTCTAATAACCAGAACTACAAGGAACTTAAAACAAATTTACAGTAAAATAAAATAAAATAAACAACCCCATAAGCAGAAACTGGACCCCTTCCTGACACCTTACACTAAAATTAACTCCAGATGGATTAAAGACTTAAACATAAGACCTAACACCATAAAAACCCTAGAAGAAAATCTAGGCAAAACCATTCAGGACGTAGGTGTAGGCAAGGACTTCATGACCAAAACGCCAAACGCATTGACAACAAAAGCCAAAATAGACAAATGGGACCTAATCAAACTCCACAGCTTCTGCACAGCAAAAGAAACAATCATTAGAGTGAATCGGCAACCAACAGATTGGGAAAAAATTTTTGCAGTTTACCCATCTGACAAAGGGCTGATATCCGTAATTTACAAAGAACTAAAGCAGATTTACAAGAAAAAAACTAACAAGCCCATTCAAAAGTGGGCAAAGGATATGAACAGACACTTTACAAAAGAAGACATATGTGAGGCCAACAAACATATGAAAAAATGCTCATCATCACTGGTCATCAGAGAAATGCAAATCAAAACTACACTGAGATACCATCTCACGCCGGTTAGAATGGCGATCATTAAAAAATCTGGAGACAACAGATGCTGGAGAGGATGTGGAGAAATAGGAACACTTTTGCACTGTTGGTGGGAGTGTAAATTAGTGCAACCATTGTGGAAGACAGTGTGGCGATTCCTCAAGGACCTAGAAATAGAAATTCCATTTGACCCAGCAATCCCATTACTGGGTATATATCCAAAGGATTACAAATCGTTCTACTATAAGGACACGTGTACACGAATGTTCATTGCAGCACTGTTTACAATAGCAAAGACCTGGAACCAACCCAAATGCCCATCGACGATAGACTGGATAGGGAAAATGTGGCACATATACACCATGGAATATTATGCAGCCATCAGAAACGATGAGTTTGGGTCCTTTGTAGGGACATGGATGAACCTGGAAACCATCATTCTCAGCAAACTGACAGAAGAGCAGAAGATCAAACACCGCATGTTCTCACTCATAGGCGGGTGTTGAACAATGAGAACACATGGACACAGGGAGGGGAGCACTACACACTGGGGTCAGTTGGGGGGAAATAGGGGAGGGAGGGTGGGGGGTGGGAAGCTGGGGAGAGATAGCAAGGGGAGAAATGCCAGATGTAGGTGATGGGGAGGAAGGCAGCAAATCACACTGCCACGTGTGTTCCTATGCAACAATTTTGCATGTTCTTCACATGTACCCCAAAATGTAAAATGCAATAAAATAAATAAATGGGAAAAAAAAAAAAAAGTGGGCAAAGAATGTGAACAGATACTTCTCAAAAAAAGACATTTATGTGGCCAAAAAACACATGGAAAAAAGCTCAACATCACTGATCATTTGATAAATACATATCAAAACCACAATGAGATACCATCTCACATTAGTCAGAATGGCAATTATTAAAAAGCCAAGAAACAAGATGCTGGTGAGGCTGCAGAAAAATAGGAACGCTCACACACATCTTTAAGCGTGCCTATTATGAAGCAGTCCAGAGAGCCTCTCTCTTACCACCTGCTTTGGGGGTGGAGGGGTTAAAAATTACCGTTTTCTCCTAAAGTAGAAAAGAAAGAATCATTCGCTGAGTTACATAGGAAGGAATCAGGGATTCAGACTTGCAACCAATCATTCTGTTTTCAGCCTTAACTCTAACAGATATCTGATGGTCCCAATCCCAGGGCCTCTGCTTCGTAACATAAATAGGGTCAGTTCTTAGCTTTCTCCCTATTGCTGGTTTAGCATTCATTTTCCTCAGATCTGCTAATCTATTACCTTTTGTCCATCTGTTTCATAGCTTACAAAATATTCCTGAAAATGTATCTTCTCTCATTTTTATTTTTTTGTGTCTTTAAAATCCCTAATTTACTGTCATTTTCATCAATTCCAAAGGGAGCAAGGTAACTGCATATGTTCAATCTCTCATAAAAAGTCATTTTAGGGCTAGGTGCAGTGGCTCATGCCTATAATCCCAGCACTCTGGGAGGCAGAGGTGGGAGGATTGCTTGAAGCTAAGAGTTTGAGACTACTGTAGGCAATATAGTGAGACCTGTATCTACAAAAAATAAAAATAAACTAGTTCGGTGATTTAAAAACAAATTAGTGGTTTGGATGGGAGGCTGAGCCAGGAGGATCACTTGAGCCCAGGAGGTGGAGGATGCAGTGAGCTATGACTGTATCACCAGACTCCAGACTAAGTGACAGAGAGAAAACTTGTCCCTTAAGGAAAAAAAAAAATCTTTTATATCATTTATCATATGTGAAAATACCTGCTTTACTGATTTAGTTCACACACACACACACACACACACACACACACACAGAGCAGAACTCTATCTTGTCCACAGCCCTTAACACAACCCCTGGCACACAATAGGTGCTAATAGAAAACTATGGTTAAAACCATAAGAGGAATTCCCATGAACCCACCTCCCAAACAGATATAACATAGGAGACAACTAATTTTGGCTAGGTCAACCTGACATACCTTTCTCCTACTAGAAGATCCTGACCATAGTCAGTGGGATCCAGATCCAAGCTAAGTTAATCATAATCTAGCCACAGAAATTTTTAAACTGCAGTTGGAAAGAAAAGCTCCCTAACAAAAAACATACATATAAACCAACAGTACAAATGACATTATTATCCACCATGTGATTAAAAAAACCTATGAGAAAAGAAAATCAGAGCTGTCCCAATCAAACAAACACAAAGGGGCATGAAAGAAAGACTCTCAACAACATTCAAATCCCTAATCTCATGTTCTTTGTAGTCTTCCAGAGAAGCCATGGTTCTAATCTCAAAGTTTGGTTGTTCAACTATTCCTTTTTGTGTATATGTGTTACTCACTACCTTACTGTCTCAGTAAATATCTCCTTTATGTTTAGCCTCATGGTAGTATTTGCTTATGCTAAGGTGTATGTTGCTTACAATGTATCACATTCAATTTCCAATATTTGGAATTTCACATTTTACATTTTTAACATTTACGTAAAATGAATGGAATTTTACGTCTCATTACATGAAATAAGATGTATTTAGGAGAGATCGCTTTAAATGCTCTTAGTTATATCACAGACTGCTATTGCTACCAATGGACACCTGCTGAAAGAATTTTATGTAGATAAAAATAATCTCTATTTCTCCTCCAAATCTCACATATGAAGAGGGGACAATATGGCAAGGAAGATACTCACTAGAAGATAAATGACTAACGAAACTATTTCTTACGAAAATGAAACTTTACTTTCTTGAGATTTTTAACACTCAACTTTTGTTATAAAAGCTGGTCACTGCAAATAAGTTATAATGTATGGAAGTTGTTAAGATTAAAAAAAAAAGAAGGAATCTAGCAGAAGTGACACTTTGTAGCTGTTTCTAGCTGAGTAAAATTGAATGAGTTGCTGAAGCTATCCTATTATTTTTAAACATTTCAGATTTGTTTCATTGCATTAAAGTTCATCATTTAAAATACATGTATTTTTAAGGTTAGCTACCACTTACTGCTTCCAGTTGTTTCTTCTTCTGCACTAGTAACTCCAACATAAGATTGACATTGGCCAAATCAAGGTTATCTTGGTCAGTTCCCAACAGATCTTGAAATATCTGCCACCTGTGGCCATTCTAAAAAACAAAGAAAGAAGAAACACAACAACTTCCTAAGAAGACTGTTTTAGAGACTAAAAAAAATGTTTATTTGCTACTTCCAAATATGCTCATTACATAGAGAGTAAAAATACACTGTAATGTTCTAAACTACCCCTTCCTATCTAGTGGCTCCTTACTGTCTTCTGGTTATAACCTTAACACTATTTCTTCTCCCTTAAATGAATTTAGATAACAGATAACAAAGGTGCATTCAAGACTATTCTAAAGCTGTAATTTACCTTCAAAATAAATGACTGAATGTAATTATTTGTCTAGCCATATTTTCAGTTTTGCATGTAGTAAGGTATTAAGCTCATTTGCCTCAATAATTTGGGACGAATCCTTTAAAATTGAGTTGAAACTCTATCAAGAGGTTTGTTCTTGTTTTTGTTTGAATATAGACAGAGTCTCGCTATGTTACCCAAGCTAGCCTCAAATTCTTGGGCTCAAGATATCTTCCCACCTTGGCCTTTCAAAGTGTTGAAATTACGGGCATGAACCCAGTCTCAACAGTTTTTTGAAAATATCAACCATTGTTTCACCATGCAATACAATCCTTCAAATGTCAAGTATTAAAAGTCAAATGTTTCAATATAATCTTACAAGACCTTTCAAAACACAATCACTCTAGTAAAGTATTACAGACAATGCAGTCAAGAAAGTTATTTGTTTGAATTGAACAATCCTAAAGAAATCTCATTAAGGAAAATCAATAATATACTAAATTTTAACATCTAAGTAATATTAAACCAATAAAAACAACAAAATGAAATGTATTAAAAATAGTAATAAGAGTTGAAACATACGGTGCTACTCACTGAGTGGTCCAATTTGAACCTCTTTTCCTCACATCTTTGCTTCTGTTTGAGAATAAGCTCATTCACTGAAAACAGAAACAAAATAAAAAGCAAAATAATTTGTATTTTTGTTAAATGTATCATGTAATTAGGTTTAGATAGATTCTATTTTACCTATACAAAGCCCCCAAATTAAAAATATGCTAAATGAAAAGTGTCAGCTTTTTATTTCAAATTAGAAAACAGTTTTGCTGCAGCTGCTGCTACTACAACTATTATTACTATAGGAGGATTCTTCAGAATATGTATTTTCCCTTACATGTTTCTCAATGATGATGCTATTGGCACTTACAAAGAAAAAATTCCTCATTTACCATGTGAGACCATCATAAATATGCCCCATATGGTAAGAAGGCATGAGTAACTGAGTATGTACTACGAGTTACGCACTTAAGACTTGGGTTTGTTCTTTTTCTTTGTAATTTTTCAATAAATAACACGGAAGACACTTTTAGTTACCTATCCAAAAGCCATCCTACCCTTTTTCTTGATAATAAGGTGACTTTTTTCCAAGTATGAGACTGCCATATAACTTTCAGAGTGGTTAGATCCCGCCTCAACCCCACATATTACTCTTGACTAACCTAAGGCAATCTAGTCATTCATGCCCTTGCCAGTGGTTGATGTGGGGTTAAGTATGTAACCCAATTTTGACCAACAGGACATGTGCTTTCTTTCAGAAAGAAAAGGAGAAAAACCCCTGCCTTCATAAGGCGATGAGATTTGGAACTGCTTTGAGCCATCCTGCAATATCAAGAATAGCCAGCCAAAGACCAAGGTATATTCCGGCGATGGAAGAATAGAACAAGAGAAAGAACCTCACCAGACCACTGAACCACTGGTAACTAGCTCTATAAATTCTTTCCCTGTGAATTGATACATTTTCCATAATGTTTAAAACACTTTAAATTGTATTTTTCTACAGCCAACAAATATAAACTGATACAAAAAACTGTTTGTTTGTTTTTTTTAAAAAAAGGGGAAACTAGCACTAGGCTAGGTAGGCACTTCATAGGCAAGATCTTACAGATTATTCTCCCCAGTTAGAGATAAAGAAATATTAGCACAGAGAACATAAGGAACTAATGCATGGTGACATACAGAACGAGAAAGTGCTGAGAATACAGACCCAACTGCCTGATACGTCCCACTATACCACAGTGCAAGTGTAAATATTTTTGAAAACAACAGATACCAAGCTCGTAAGTATGCAAGCTTCAAAGACAGAGCCCAAGGCCTCAAGCAACTCAGACTAGCAAGACAGATGTATATGATACAGTCCTCAAAATATAATACGATAATAGTACTATCATTAAAAAAGATTTACAAAGTGTACATGCAGAGATCAATCAAAATGTTAACAAGCACACTTCATATAGAAGGCAACATTAGAATTGGAACATAATAAGCACACAAAGACTAAGCAAAATTAGGAGTGAAGAAAAATTCAAGAGAGAATGTGTGTGTGTGTGTGTGTGAGAGAGAGAGAGAGAGAGAGAGAGAGAGAGAGAGAGAGAGAGAGATATCAATATAGTAATCCCAGTACTTAGGGAGGCTGAGGCAGGTGGATCACCTGAGGTCAGGAGTTTGAGACTAGCCTGGTCAACATGGTGAAACCCTGTCTCCACTAAAACTAGAAAAATTAGCCCAACATGGTAGCACACGCCTGTGGTCCCAGCTGACCTGGGAGGCTGAGGCAGGAGAATCACCTGAACCTGGGAGGCAGAGGTTGCAGTGAGCCGAGATCACATCACTGCACTCCAGCCTGGGTGACAGAGCTGGACTCCATCTCTAAATAAATAAATAAATTCAATTGATACAGCTAAAACAAGGGTCATAGTTATTTTGTGAATGATTCACAGGGATTAAGAACTAAGCCTGGAAATGTAGGCAGATCAGAGCCAGATTGTGAAGGGCCTGAACTCCAGGTATCTTACACAAGAAAAGTTATTATAATCCAGATAAAGGAGAGAGCATGAAATAATGCAGTGAGAATAAAAAGGAGTAAGTTAATAAGAAGATAATGTCCCAGTTATGAATTTAACCATTTGAAGAAAAATTGTGACTGTTAGATACTTTACATAAATATGCCACATTGAATTTTACCAAGGCATCTTACATACCATTATATTTGATTGTCAATAATACTGTAAGATCAAACTTTCTTTTTTCAAGAGCACCCCTGTTAACTAAAGATCAAGCCTGTAATCATTTATTTATTTTTTAAGACAGGGTCTGGCTCTGTCACCCAGGCTGGAGTGCAGTGGCACTCTGCCTCCCAGGCTCAAGCCATCCTCCCACCTCAGCCTCCCCAGTAGCTAGGACTATAGGTGCTCACCACCCCACCTAGCAAATTTTTGTATATTTTTATAGAGACGGGATTTCGCCATGTTGTCCAAGCTAATCTTGAACTCCTGGATTCGAGTGATCCGTCTGCTTTGGCCTCCCAAAGTGCTGAATTGCAGGCATGATACAGTATGCCCAGCCAAGGTCAAATCCAGCCTGTAAAGGCCACAAAATTAAAATGCAAAATAAAGTTACAGCAAGTGAAGTCAAAAAGAAAGCGTGTTAAACAAACAATGTATTAACTGGCTTGCGATACCATATAAAGACATTTAAATTCTATATTTTAACAAACTTTTTTACTACTGTATCAGATTTTTCATGGAGCTACTTGAAAAAATGATTATTTTTTTCTTCTTTAAAAACTATATCTAGGCTGAGCACAGTGGCTCATGCTTGTAATCTCATCACTTAGGGAGGCTGAGGGAGGCAGACAGCTTGAGCCAGGAGCTAGAGACCAGCTTGGGTAATATAGCAAAACCCTGTGACTACAAAAAATACAAAAATTAGTCAGGTGTGGTGGTATGTATCTGTAGTCCCAGCTACTCAGGAGGCCAAGGTGGTAGTACTGCTTGAGCCCAGGAGGTTGAGGCTGCAATGAGGTATGATCACTGTACTTGAAAGATTTAACAGAAAACATACCTTAAAATGCAAGGTATATAAAATGGACTCAACATTCAAATGTCAATATATGAAAGTCATTAGAGTCACACATTTAGTGGGAAAATCCTTTCAAATCTATGCCGCAACTTACAAACAAGAATAGCAAAATGGTGAATTCCATTCCGTAACTTTGAAAATTTATTTTAAAACCAATGCTTACCTGTTAGCAAAAGACACCAGCTAGCATCTTATTTATACTATAAAGTATTTAATGATCAATGACTGTCTTATCCACTATTATGGTCCCTGACACCTAGTAGGCACCTGGTATTTGCCAAATAAATGAATTAACTAATTAAACCTTGATGACATGCTCCTGGATTTTAAGTGTGACATGCTATGTTTAGCTAATACTTTCCTATTTCCAATTAATATAAGCATTTATTTGATACCATCATCAATTCTTAGAACTGATACCTAAACCTAAGGATGGTTTAAATATTTGTTAATTATCATTCTACAGAGCCTTACAACATCCACAGTACTAATAACAAACATTTCTTAGTACTAAGAAAAGTGCATTTTAATGCAAAAGACTCCATTCCAGCAACTGTCTTTTTAGAGGCAGAACAGTACAGTAAAAGCACAGATGCTTGAGCCAAATTCCCTAAGACCAAACTCTAATTCCACCACTTTGGCATAAAACTTGACACAAGTTACTCAACCTGTCTATGCCTTAGTTTCCTCACCTAAGGAATGAGGATAAAAGCAGTACCTATCTCACAAGTCTGCCATAAGGATTGAGTTCACGTACATACAGCATTTAAAACAGTAACCGACAGTAGTAAGGACTTTTATATGCATCAGCGATTTTTTAAACAGGGATTTTATACTTTGTGTTTTTTATTAGTGGGTAAGAGGATTATTCATTAGAGAGGTAAGAAAATTCAATTTACAATTTTTTTTTAAACGGAGTCTCACTCTGTTACCCAGGCTGGAGTGCAATGGCGCAATCTTGGTTCATTGCAACCCCTGCCTCCTGGGTTCAAATGATTCTCCTGCCTCAGCCTCCCGAGTAGCTAGCATTACAGGTGCATGCCACTACGCCCAGCTAATTTTTTGTATCTTTAGTGGAGATGGGGTTTCACCATGTTGGCCAGGCTGGGCTTCTGACCTCATGATCCGCCCACCTTGGCCTCCCAAAGTGCTGGGATTACAAGTGTGAGCCACTGTACCCACCTACAAACTTTACACATAGAGAAAGGTGGAGAATAAGACAAACTTTACCCATAGAGAAAGGGTAAGGGGAGTGGGGTGAGGGAGGGGAAAGGGAGGAAGGGAGGAAAGAAGGAGGGAGGAGGAGAGGAGGGAGGAGGGAGGGAGAAAGACAGGGAGGTACGGAGGGAGAAAGGCAGAGAAAAAGACAGCTGGGTGGGTAGGGGGATGGGGAGAAGGAAGGGAGGAGGAAAGGAGGGAGGAGGGAGAAAGGGAAGGAGGGAGGGAGACAGGGAGATAGGCAGGGAAGGAGAGAGGAGGGAAAAAGCAAACAAGCAGGGGAGCTTAGAAAGCAATCTTTGGCAGGAGCGGAGGAATACGCCTGCAGCGTATGTATATAGGGGGTGGTAATGAGAGTACACCTGTAGAGTATGTAAGGGGTGGTAATGGGAGGGGGCGGTAATGGGGGCTCTGACTTCCAGCCCTTACTTGAATAAGTCTTTCAGGATCAGGAGAGGGAAAGAGAGCATTCAAGACCAAGGGAGGCAGAGAGGAGCAGAGAGAATATGCACACTGGAGGGAAGTAAGGGAGAAATGGAAGAGAATGAGAGAAAATGCTATGGAAGGCAGAGAAAGATGCAGGGAAGGGAAATCAGGAGGAAGAGGGACGACAGTGTAGCGCTTACAGCAGGAAAGAAAGGAAATCATATTATCTGTCTCAATGAAAGTATATATGACTCTAATGACCAAAAAACCAAATCCATCTTGAGTTATTTGGTTTCCAACTATTTCATGTTAATGTTAATAGGTCATTTAAAAAAAAAAAATTGTGACCATAAATCAGTAAGTGCTTCTTTAGCACATAATTCCAAAGGAAGGCAAAGAAATGAGTCCTGTTGCTATAAAAACTCCTTCAAATCCTATCAACTCAATTAATATAAACAAGGTTCCTCAAGACTCACACATTTAAAAATAAAAATTATACAAAGGAAATAGAATCCTCATCCTAGTAACATTCATAAATGCCACATAAACTACTTGAGAAGGACACTATGTACCTTGGTAAATGGCACATTCACTACAGAATTTTATGTCTAAGAGTTTATAAAATTATGTGTAACATTTAATTATCAACTGCATACTACTACTAATTAAATAACAACCTAGGAAACATATTTAAGACTTCTTAATGCTTAAAAGAAAATTAAGTTCAGAAGAAACTTTTAAGGGTGTAATTCCTACATACAAAGTGTACCTTGGAGAAAATACGGGTTCGGTTCCAGGCCCCACAATAAAGCAAGCCATATGAATTTTGGTTTCCTAGTGTATATAAAAGTTCTGTTTATACTATACTGTATTTTAAGTATCATGTCTTTAAAAATATATATTAATATATACCTTCATTTAAAAATACCTTATTGCTAAAAAATGCTAACGAGCATCTGAACCTTAGACAAGTCAAAATCTTTTTGCTGGTAACCGTCTTGCCTCCATTTTGACGGCTGCTGACACATCAGGGTGGCAGTCACTGAAAACTAGGCTGGCTGTGGCAATTTCTTAAAGTAACACAATGACAAAGATTGCTGCATCAATCAAGTGATTCTTCCTTTCATGAAAAATTTCTCTATAGCCTGCAATTCTATTTGAGAGCATCTTACCCACAGTAGAATTTCTTTCAAAGTTAGTCAACCTCTAAAGTCCTCTTGCTGCTTTCTCAACTAAGTTTATGTAACATTCTAAATTCTTCGATGTTATTTCAACAATGTTCACAGCATCTTCACTAGGAGTAGATTCCATCTCAAGAAACCACTTTCTTTGTTCATTCATAAGAAACAGTTCCTCATCTGTTTAAGTTTTATCATAATACTACAGCAAAATTCAGTTACATCTTTAGGCCCCACTTCTAATTCTAGCTTTCTTGCTGCTTCCTCCACATATGCGGTTACTCCTTCTACTAAAGTCCTAAACCCTTCAATGTCATCCATGAGTGTTGGAATCAACTTCCACCAAACTCCTTTTAATGTTGATATTCTGACCTCCTCCCATGAAACGTTGAGTGTTCTTAATGGCATCTAGAATGGTGACTCCTTTCAGAAGGTTTTCCAGTTACTTTGCCCAGATCTATCAGAGGACTCACTATCACTATCTATGGTAACTATTATGAAATGTGTTTCTTTAATAATAAGACCTGAAAGTCAAAATTACTCCTTGATCTATGGGCTGCAGAATAGATATTGTGTCAGCAGTGTGAAAACCATCTTAATCTCCTTTCTGTATCTCTATCAGAGCTCTTGGGTGACTAGGAGCATTGTCAATGAGCAGTAACATTTTGAAAGGAATCTTTTTTTCCAAGCAGTAGGTCTCAACAGTAAATCATGCTGAAAACAGATAGCTGTCTTCAGGTTTCGTTCTTCTATTTGTAGAGCACAGACAGGGTAGATTTAGCATAGTTCTTAAGGGCCCTCAGATTTTCAGAATGGTAAATGAGTATTGGCACTTAAAGTCACCAGTTGCATCATCCCCTATCAAGAGAGTCGGCCCGTCTTTGGAAGTTTTGAAGGCAGGCACTGACTTCCTTCTCTAGCTATGAAAGTCCTAGATGGCATCTTCTTCCAAAAGAAGACTATTGTATCTACAATGAAAATCTGTCATTTACTATAACCACCTTCAAAAATGATTTTACTTAGCTAGATCTTCTGGATAACTTGCTACAGCTTCTACATCAGCATTTGCTGCTTCACCTTGTACGTCTATGTTATGGAGATGGCTTTTTTCCTTAAATCTCTTGAATCGACTTCCATTACCTTCAAACTTCTCTTCTGCAGCTTTCTCACCTCTCTCAGCCTTCACAGAATTTAAGAGTGTTAGGGTCTTGTTCTGGATAAGACTTTGGCTTAAGGAAATGTTGTGGCTGGTATCTATCCAGACTACTAAAACTGTCTCCATATGAGCAATAAGTGATTTAGCCTTCTCATCATTCATGTGTTCATTAGAGTAGCACTTTTACTTTCCTTCAAGAACTTTTCCTTTGCATTCACAACTTGGCTAAAATATCTCAGTGACATTCTTCTGAGCACACAGAGATATGAAGTGAGCATATGGTGTTGGAAAAATGGCATCAAGAGACTTAATGCAGGTTTGCCACAAACCTTCGGTTTGTTTAAAATATATATATATATATATATATATATATATATATATATGCAATTTCTGTAAAGTGCAATAAAACAAAGGGCAATAAAAGCATGCCTGTATATACCATTTTGTTATAGAAAAGTATCACAAGCACATCAATTGGAATTTCAACCATGGTAATAGGTTATAAGGATAAAACTATATATGTGACATGAAATTTAAATAGAAGTTCACAAAAAAAGGGAATGAATGAAATTTCTGGTATTGAATAAAAAGCTTACTTATATATTTTTAAACCAATGATATTAAGTAACAAAACACTATGACATTTAGATTCCACTGGTTACAATTTAAAAAGAGATAAAACAGTTTTGAAGTAATCATATTCATAATACTTTAGAAATTACATTCTTTTCTAAGTTTTATTTACTTATTTTTGAGACCAGGTCTCTGCTTTCTTGCCCAACCTGGGGTGCAGTGGTACAATCATAGCTCATTACAGCCTCAAAATCCTCAGGTTCACATGATCCCCTCACCTTAGCCTCCCAATAAGGTAGGAAAATAGTTGCATACGAACACACCTGGCTAACTTTTTGTAGAGACAAGGTCTCGCTATATTGCCCAGGTCAGTCTCAAACTTATGGCCTCACGTGATCCTCCTGCTTCAGCCTTCCAAAGTATTAGGATTACAGGTTGGAGCAACTGCGCTTGGCCTAAATTCTATTCTTTACAATCACTTAAAATTATGAAGAAAAAATTTTAATACAAACTTAAAAATATGCGAGGATCATCACTTTTCAAATTTCCCATATGAGTTACACAAGCAAAACGGTTTAAAGAGCACTGCTACATAAATTGTGTGGACCAGCCCTCTACCTATGACTACCCATTAGACGTGAAAGGTCTTAACGTATCAATTAAGTAGGTGCAAGGATGCCAAGAACATCTTCAAATCATATAACATATGACCAATTACTTTACCAAACTAAGAGGAAAACTGAAATCATTTAAAAAGGCTCAATGTCTTCTTAACCTAATTAGAAACTGTAGCCATTATGCAAATCATGCCAACTTAAGCTAAAGCAATGAAAATAACTTAGAAGACTTTTTAAGTATAGAAAAAGACAAGTGGTATTCTTCTTTCAGGAACACATGGATCAACAGATCTCAATGACATTCCTCTGAGCCAACAGAAGATAGTCTCTACATACCTAGTGTAAGAACCTTAGTATTTGGCTATCACTGAACAAAGGCCAAGGCTAGAAGAGGTAATCAGCAGAAAAACACAAACACATGTATCAGGATGAAATGTTATTTCCACAGTTGACAATATAATCACATTGAAAGATGCACTAGAGGTCACTGTCAAGATAATTTCTAGCTTAAAAAATCAGTAATTGGGCCAGTCACATGGCTCAGGTCTATAATCGCAGCATTTTGGGAGGTCAAAGCCGATGGATCATGAGGTTAGGAGTTCCAGACCTGTCTGGCCAACATGGTGAAACCCCATCTCTACTAAAAATACAAAAAATTGGCCAGGTGTGGTGGTGTGCACTGTAATCCTAGCTACTTGGGAGGCTGAGGCAGGAGAATCATTTGAACCCGGGAGGCAGAGGTTGCAGTGGGCTGAGATCACACCATAGCACTCCGGCCTTCATGGCAGGGTGAGACTCCATCTCAAAAAAAATAGTAATTGGGCCAGGTACAATGGCTCAAACCTGTGATTGTAACACTTTGGCAAGCTCAGGCAGGAGGATAACTGGAGCCCAGGAGTTTGAGACCAGCCTGGAAAAAACAGTGAGACCTTCCTTGTTTCTACAAAAATAAACAAAAATAGCTGGGTATGGTGGTGCATGCCTATAGTCCCAGCTACCTGGAAGGCTGAGGTAGGAGGATCACTTGAACCAGGGACATCAAAGCTGCAGTGAGCCATGATTGCACCACTGAGCTTCAGCAGGTGACAGAGAGGATGTCTTAAAAAAAAAAAAAATCAGTAAATGTAACTTCACTGTTCATTAGGTACATATACCTGAGAATATGTAAGTCTGGGCACCATGAATCACACCTATAATCCCAGGACTTTGGGAGGCTGAGGCAGGAGGAGGATCACTTGAGGCCAGGAGTTCAAGACCAGCCTGGCCAACATAGTGAAATCCCCACTCTACTAAAAATACAAAAATTAGCCAGGTGTAGTGGCACACACCTGTGATTCCAGCGACCTGGGTAGCTGAGGCAGAAGAATCGCTTGAACCTGGGAGGAGGAGGCTGCAGTGAGCCGAGATCACACCACTGCACTCTAGCCTGGGCAACAGAGCGAGACTCTCTGTCTCAAAAAGAAAGAGAATATATATAATGTAGGGGATCACTTTCCAGCTTAAACAGTAGTACATTTTTATATTCTTTCCACACTAATATATAACTCTCACTATTTAGAAACTCATAAAACAGAATTTCAAACTTGTGAACTAAGGAATGTTGCCTGAAAAAGTTAGTAAATACCAAAATTTTCAGAACATCAGATTCCTTTCTATGTTTAACCACTCCAAAAGAATAAGTAGTTTTCCAAAGTTATGACAACGGAAAAATCATAGTGATCTTGAGTGATCCTAGATTCCACAGGGCAGCATCAATCCAAATTGACAAGCTCAGGGACAAAGGATTTTGTACTACAGGACATGGGTTCCCATTTAGTCCTGCAAGGTGCCATGCCACTCAATAGTTCTCTTTGTTCTTTTCCTAAGTTCCTTCACCACGTTTGCCATAAAACTTTAGCCACTTAGAAGAATTTGTCATTCCAGCAGAAAATCTTCAGTATAATTCCCTTAGCACCCCTTTCTGCTATGTAATCATCCAGTGATTTTCCTTAATAAAAAAAATTATAGTGAAGAGTAACAGAGAAAAAACAATTGTAGCTAAGGCACTTTCAGAGCAGAAATAAAAAAGAAAACCATAGCTGAATACGTTCAAATTCATAACTTATCATAAAACACGACTTGAGCTAAAAATCAAACTGCCACCAAAGTACTAGCAGGTCAGAATCTAATACAAAAGTACTCACCACACTCTAACTCTGAGTCTTTAAAATGAAGAATTGACCTTTTTGATATACAAACCCAATAGTGTCCTACTTAATGCCTACCCATACCTGAAAATTAATCTTTAGCTTATTATTCATTCCTAAAACACTCAGACTAAAAGTTTCCTACAATATCTTAAGATAGTTAACATGCGGAATTTTTATGATATTCACAATTGGCTGACTAGTTATTATTTCTGATTTATTATTTATACTTAAGGATTCCCTATTCATGTTTCTCTTCTCTAGTTCTTAGCACTCCTCTCTCAAAAGTTCTAGTCCATGTATTCCTTCCCAAGTTCTTAATTTTTAATTGCCTCCCTAGTTCAGATTCTTTTCATCCACTCACTCCCAACTTAGGAATAATCACACCCAAGTTCTTTTGTCCCCTCCCCTCAATCTTCAACAAACCTGGGTTCCCTCTCCCTATGGACTTTTTTACTTCTGCCCCCAAAGCAGAAACAGTAGGGATGTACAACACTTCACAGGGAGACCTCATGGTGTTCAGAACCGCTGCCGTTTTTGTTAAGCCTCACATCCAGTCCTGTCATCTACATCAGCAGTCCCCAACCTTTTTGGCACCAGGGACTGGTTTCATGGAAAACAATTCTTCCAGACCGAAGGCAGGTGGGAGGGATGGTTTCAGGATGAAACTGTACCCGCTCAGATCATCAGGCATCAGATTCTCATAAGGAGCATGCAACCTAGATCCCTTACATACGCAGTTCACAATCAGCTTCATACGCCTATGTGAATCTAATGCCCCCACTAATCTGATGGGAGACAGAGCTCAGGTGGTAATGCCCACTCACCTGCCAGTCACTCACCTCCTGCTGTGTAGTCTAGTTCCTAAAAGGCCACAGACTGGTACCTGTCCATGGCCCAGTGGTCCCTGAGCTACATAATAATCTAAAAGTTGCATCAGTTTCTTCAATAAAACTTAAAAAATACTAACAATATATAGAATCTATGTCACAACCCATGAAGAGGAAAGCACTGCAGTACGTAGTAGAGAGAGACTTGCTTACCACTAAGGTAGGGTTTTGAATAAATTAGTGCTAGCACACAATTTTGGGGATCAAAACATTTTTTAAAATAAAAATCATTCCAAAAACTCACCCAAGAAATTAGGATACAGATGGTCAATATTGTCCACAACATAGTTACACTTTGGACATCTATTATTGTCCTCCAAACTCTGATGAATACACTTGTAGCTATTAGTAGGGGGGGGAAAAAAAAGGCTTAATTAAATCAATGAAAAATTAATAAACTAGTCACAAAATAATGACTATTAGTCTTCTATTCTTCATTTTCAGCATAAGTAATCTAACAAATTTATTTCTGTTTGTATTTTTACATTATCAACAGGATATACAGGGCACTTACTGGGTGAACAGTACACAAAAGTTATTTCAAAATAAACTCAAATAACAAGGCTACTGGATACAAATTTAAAAAGCTGTGCTCACTAAACTTTAAGTTTATGCAATTTAAATAGTTCATAACAACACCAGAAAAGCAAATACCTACAGCTCAGTTAAGCAAACAGACTATTCATATTATTGACATGCTAATATCCTTAATACTCAGAGTTTATTCAAATAAAAAAGAGAAACAGAGAACTCAACCAAAGACAAAAATTACTCAATAAGCATGAGAAAACCATTATCTTCACTAGTCACAAAAAGCTCATTTAAAATCATATGCTAGATTTTATCAATCAGAATGTAAAAATAAAATACTGCCAGTAAGGTAAAACAGCTCACGCCTATAATTCCAACACTTTAGGAGGTAGAGGCAGGAAGATCACTTGAGACCAAGAGTTCAAGACCAGCCTGGGAAACATAGCAAGACCACATTACTACAGAAAATGAAAAAATTAGCCAAGTATGATGGCATGTGCAGCTACTTGGGAGGCTGAGACAGGAGGAACACCTGAGCCCAGGAGTTCAGGGCTGCAGTGAGCCATGATTATGCCAGTGCACTCCAGGCTGAGTGACAGAGTGACACCCTGTCTGAAAAAAGAAAAAAAGACAAAAGAAAATACTGTCATAGTTAAAGAGTACATGTGAATATGAACAACCACAGGTACTGTTACAGAAAATGTTAACCAGCACAACTTTCCTAGAAGGCAAATTGCAGGGAAAATCTTAAGCTTTTACATTCCCTTTTGACTTGATTTTACTTCTAGGAATTCATCCTAAGGATATATATATTTAGATGGGTGTTTAATACAAGGTTATCTGTAAATAGCAAAATAAAATAGAAACAACCTAAACACTAAGAAATTGACTAAATAAATTTGTATCAATCCAATGCAATGCTATACAGTAATCCAATAAAAATTATATTGTAATTTGTATGCCATATAAACAATCTACTCATAGTTAATGCTGGAGAGGTGTGATTACAGAAAATTTTCCCTTTCATTATATATTTATATAATGTTAAACCTTTTACATTTGTGTACCTCCTTACAATAAAAAAAAAAACTCCTTGAATTATTTTTCAACCAAATTATGGAAAAGTATCAAACTGATATGAGAAAAAAAATGTCACTATACACATTGCTGAGTAAAAATGACAATCTATAACATAGTGTATACAATATAATCCCATTTCTCTTTAAAAAAGTATATATGTGTACATTTAAAATAAACAATAAAGAGAATCCTCACAATGCTAACAGTATTTGTCTCTGGGTCATATAATTAGGGGAAATGTTTTCTTTGTAGATGTCTTTAATTCAAGTTTCTATACTGAATAAGTATTGCTAAAACTCAGGAAAAAAATGATTTCTAAGATATTACAAAGGTGATTTATAAAGATCCTTCCTACAGAGAAAGCAACTCTTTTATTCTGTAACCAAATTACTATAAATTTACTTAAACTTTGTAAACGGAAGCTGATTTTTATATCCACTTACCTTTCCTCTCCACCTTAACAAAATACTAAATAAAACAAACAAAAATATAAAAACCTACGTCCACCAGGTTTTGCCTTTATGGTTATCAACTAACTACTTTCACATCTCACATTTGTTACCTTCAAGATAAGTAAAAAGGAGGAAGGTGTGAAAAATCAAAGTAACAGTGGTCTTTGGCAAATCACAGGGGACTAAAGACTGAAGCAAATGCCAGGCACATAATGAATACGCAAATATCTACTGAACAAATGACTTGCACAATGTTCCAAAAACAATATAATCACCTCTTGCAACTATGACGAGGCTAGGATTACCATAATCACAAAATATGCCTTATATGTGACTGAAAATTCCCACATGGAAATTTCACTGAAGGAAATGACATACTAAATGTTTTATTTTCATTTTTATTACAAGAAAGAAGCATAATGTAGGCATGCAAATACGATAGACTAAGAATCACAACATGAAGAAATTTACAGTCTTCTTAAAAAAAAAGGGAAATGAGTTAACATTACTAGGAAATATACATGCAAAATTTAACTCTTTTTTTAATCAGCAGCCTGGGCAATATGGCAAAACCCTGTCTCTACAAAAAAAAAAAAAAAAAATACAATAAATAAAATACAAAAATTAGCTGTGTCTGGTGCTGTGTGGCCTGTGGTTCCAGCTACTTGGGAGGCTTAGTGTGCAGTGTGTAGAGATTGCGTCACTACACTACAGCCTGAGAGGCAGAGTGAGACTGTCTCAAAAACAACAACAACAACAAAAAACACCAGCAAGTTTAACAAAACAAATCATGAAGGAAAGACTGTCAAAGGTTATTAAAGATAAGCGACATGCTGGGCTGGGTGCATCTGCTCACACCAGTAATCCCAGCACTTTGAGAGGCCAAGGTGGGCGGATCACTTGAGGTTAAGAATTCAAGACCAAGGCCGGGCGCAGTGGCTCACACCTGTAATCCCAGCACTTTGGGAGGCCGAGGCGGGTGGATCAAGAGGTCAAGAGATCGAGAACATCCTGGTCAACATGGTGAAACCCCGTCTCTACTAAAAATACAAAAAATTAGCTGGGCATGGTGGTGCGTGCCTGTAATCCCAGCTACTCAGGAGGCTGAGGCAGGAGAATTGCCTGAACCCAGGAGGCAGAGGTTGTGGTGAGCCGAGATCGCGCCATTGCACTCCAGCCTGGGTAACAAGAGCGAAACTCCATCTCAAAAAAAAAAAATAAATAAAAATAAAAATTAAAATTAAAAAAAAAAAAAAAAAGAATTCAAGACCAGCCTGGTCAATATGGTGAAACACCATCTCTATAAAAAACACAAAAATTAGCTCGGCATAGTGGCAGGCACCTGTAATCCCAGCTACTGAGGAGGCTGAGGCAATGGAATTACTTGAACCTGGGAGGCAGAGGTTAACAGCAAGCTGAGATTGTGCCACTACACTCCTGCCTAGGCTAGACGGTAAGATTCTGTCTCAAAAAATAATAATAATAATAATAATAATAAGGCCAGGTACGGTGGCTCACACCTGTAATCCCAGCACTTCGGGAGGCCATGGTGGGCAGATCACTTGAGGTCAGGAGTTTGAGATCAGTCTGGGCAACACAAAAATTAGGCAGGCATGTTGGCGTGCCTTTAGTCCCAGGTACTCAGTAGGCCAAGGCAGGAGAAGTGCTTGAATCCAAGGATGTAAGTTGGAGTGAGCCAAGATCATGCCATTGCACTCCAGCCTGGGTGACAGAGTGAGACTCCATCTCAAAAAGGAAAAAAAAAAATTAAATAAATAAAGTTAAGAGATGGGTTGACAGATAAGTAGAAGGAGAAAATTATGGGTTTTAGCAAATAACTTTTGTTTAAAAATAAATGATAGAAAATGTGCAGATGACAACAACAAGCTAAGTTGTTAAGTCAGAGAGGAGTTTGCTAGGCTGGGTGCAATGGCTCACGCCTTTAATCTCAGCACTTTGGGAGGCTGAGGTGGGAGGACTGCCTGAGCCCAAGAGTTTGCAACCAGCCAAGGAAATATGGTGAAACCCCATCTCTACAAAAATTTTTAAAATTAGCCAAGCATGGTGGCAGTGTGTGCCTGTGATCCCAGCTACTCAGGTGGCTTGGCCAGGAGGATTGCTAGAGCCCAGGAGGTCGAGGCTGCAGTGAGCTGTGCTCATACCACTGCACTCCAGCCTGGTGACAGAGCAACATTCAGTCTCAGAAAACAGAAAAAAAAATTTTTTTGTCAATATACAAGAAATTATTCCAAAATCTAGTAGAAAATCTTATTTTCTTTAGCATCCTAATCATATTCCACCTGTATAGGCTTACTACCACACTATCTCTCACAGACTCAAAAACTGGAACATAGCTGGAAGTAACTATCCTCGGTACAATAGTTCAAGTGGTTTTTCTGCATCGCACTTGATAATATCAATTGATACTGTAAAATTAAAGTACATCAAATTACATACCACGGTATACAACTTAAGTGACAACAAGATGCATCAAATGTATCTTAAAGCATCTAATACTTAACTACCAACCCAGAGCAGATCTGCCTTAGTTTGAGAAAGAGTTACTATCTTATCTTGTGCTTATCTCTGTATGTGCCTATCAGCCCTTCTATTTGGTCATTAAATGCAAGGATTTGTTTTACCCTCTGTACCCTTAATGTTTAGCACAATATCCTGTTAAAAGAATTTAAACTCAGTACATGTTGAATGCATGAAAGAAGAGATAGAGCCAGGAAAGCAACATATATCTAAGTATCTAGATCAGTTACTTGGCAATAGGTGGGCATAATAAAGTGGTAAATACTATCTTGGAATACATATCTTGGGTCCACCTGAGAAATTTTAAATTTACTAACACTGCAACTCTTAAAAATAATAATTTTAATTCTGCTGACATAAATGGGTGCCTATTTTCTCTTTTAAGTATGTATCTGCTAATAAAAAAAGTATATTTCTCTATAGATGTATATCGTTGTCTGTTTCTTCTACTATGTATATACTTGCTAACCAATATAAATATCTTTTTCTATCTGTGTAAACAAGGTTTGAGTACACATAGAAAACTGTGAGTAATCAGAAAATTCTAGAAAAAGAATGTATAACAAGAACAGCTAGGACAAATCAGAATCAATCACCAAATCTAATAACCAGGTGTAAGACCATACCTGTATCAGTCCCAAAGCAAGACTCACATGACCAGAATTTCATTGGCAATACAGAGCAGAAAGTGATTCATGAATCATAATTATGTCAATACAATGATATACTAGAAAACAAGAAGGATTCGAGAAAACAAGATGGCCTAAAACAAACTGGTAAAAAGATTCTGAAAGAATACCTAATCACTTCTTTTACCTGTGATAACCTCTGAAGAGGCAGGCAAGAAAGACTAGATAAAGGTAGACATTTGTATTTTATGTTACACCTTCCTGTACAATAAGAGTTGCTTTTTAAAGCAAAAATATGCATTGCTGTTATCATTTTAACACTTTGAAAGAAAGAATATAGATAATACAAGCTAAGAAAGTGATGTTTATTTGAAGCTTTTTAAGTAACTAGCAAAGGGAATACATCTATCACCAAAGCACCATGCTTCAGATGAAATGAAAGATCTTATAGACTAGTGTTAATACTCAATACTCTTCATGATGATTGGGTATCAATCTGCCAGATATCATATCCAACTTTAGCATAAAATTATGGGCCTGATTTCAACATGAATTAGAATATACGGAGCATTAGAACACAAGGAATACTAAGGCTAAAATAATATGCCAACAGAATAGGTAAAAACTAAGCAAAAATAATTAAAAATACACAGATTATACATCCATTAGGATGCCTACTACCAAAAAACAACAGAAAATAAGAGTTGGCAAGGATGTGGAGAAACTGGAACTCTTATGCACTGCTGGTAAGAACGTAAAATAGTGCAGCGGCTGTAGAAAACAGTATGAAGTTTCCTCAAAAAATTAGAAACAAAATTACCACATGATCCAGCAATTTCACTTCTGAGTATACACCCAAAAGAACTGAAAGCAGAGTCCAAAAGAGATGTTTGTATATCCACATCCACAGCAAATTATTTATGATAGCCAAAAGGTAGAAGAAGCAACCCTAGTGTCTACTGATAGATGAATAACCAAAATGTAGTATATACATACAATGGAGTATTATTCAGCCTAACAAAGGAAAAAAATTCTGACACGCTACAACATTGATAAACATTGAAGACTTTATGCTAAATGAAATAAGCTAGTCACAAAAAGCCAAATACTTCCACTTATTCAAGGTATCTAGAGTAGTTAAATCCATAGAAACGGAAAGTAGAATGGTGGCTGCCAGGAGCTGCGGGGAAGGGGAAATGGGAAATTACTGTTTAATGAGTGCAGAGTTTCAGTTTTGCACAAAAAGTTCTAGAGATCAATTGTACAATAATATTAACATACTTAACACTGCTGCACTGTTCACATAACTGTGGTTAAAATTATATATTCCTCCAAGACTAAGGAACCAGAAAAAAATACATAAAAAATATAAATTCAGTATTATGTGAATTCTACAATTAAAAAAATTGTTTAACATATGGGTTAATGTGCCATGATATAATGTAAAGATAATGCTGAGCAAAGTGTTAAAGAAAAGAACACAGAACTTTTAAATCCTCTATCCTTTTTCTATGACCCTCTTAGCCTGCTTCACTGCATTCTCCAACCTATTCCCACAAGTAACTAATGCTTCATGGTTGGTCCTGATTGCCCAGCATCACTAAGAATGGCAGTCAAAAGTTCTTATCAACATTAATTAATGCAGAAGTTTTCAAATCCATTGGTAAGGCCTATGGTAAGTCTAAATATTTTGAAAGAAATTATGCAGCAGCTGTATGTTAACTGCCTTAAACTGCCAGATCTACAAAGACATGCCAAGAAAAAAATATGATAGTAAGATAATCAAAGTTCATTTAAAACACATAACTTCTCATTGGCTACATTTACAGATAAGTTTTAAAATGCCAAAAGACTATTTTACTCCATAAAATTGTCTTACCAAAAGCTATGGCCACATTTTGTCATGTATGCTTCTTCAATCATATCAAAGCAGATGGGGCTAAAAAGAAAATAGAAAAATAATTGATATACATTTTTCAAAGTAGAGTGATTACAAACTGGAAAAGGCTAGTAATAATAATGAAATCATATTTCAATATAATAATGAAATCATATTTATATACTGTATATATATTCGAGCAAAGTCTTCAAATATTCTATCAATAAGAGATGAAATTTCTGTTGAACTAAACTTCAGGGGATTTAGTTTGTTGAACTAAACTTTAGGGTCATCTTCAACAAGTTGCCACTGTTGAACAAATGACAATTTGTTGAAGATGACCCTAAGGGTCACTGAGCTTCAAAATGAACTCAATGAGTAAATGAAAATGGTTCCAATATTTTAACACTGTCCATAATTTGTAATAGTACAATGCACTCACCAGAGCCCTTAAGAAAGTTCTACCACTGTTTTCTACCATTACCTGTACTCAAAAGCACCTACCTAGACCTGGTAAATACTCTTTTCTTCCTATCCCAAAGAAAGCCAATTCCTTGAGTGATAAATTTATACAATTCCAGTTTCGACAATGCTTGTAGGTAACGATGACAATAATTATAACAATTTATTAGCTATGTAAACAAAACGAACTATATACATTAAACCCACAACACAGATCAACCAACAGTGTCAATAACAAAGTGAAATAGTTACCTATTACTAGACACAGTTTATAGATGAGGGAACAGAGGCAGAAAGCTGTTAAAGTCACACAGCTAAGAAGTAACAAAGTCAAAATTCAAATTTAGGTCTATGTTGTTAACCACTTGTTCTATACTACTTTTTGATACTTGAGGTAAATGCCAATTACAATTTTCTTCTCTTTTCTTTTCCTATAGAGAATAAAAAATGAACACTCAAAATCCCAGCCTATTTTGTACTCCAGATTTGCCAGATGACATCATTCTGGTCAATGAAATATAGGCATCAATTTCTAATGGGCTACCATCTACAAGGACAAAATTGCAAAGCCTTGTGAAAAGATACTTCCTTTTATCCTTCCCTTTTCTTTCTTACTAAAATTCTGATGTAGTGTCCAGAGATACAACAGCCATCTTCTGACTATGAAGAAAAAAAACCTTAAGCTAGGAAGAAAGGATACTGGTTTCTAGATGAAATCCTTGAGCAGCTGCATCAGCCTTGGATTGCCTCCGCTGGACTTCACATTACAGTACATGAGAAAGTAAATCTTCACTTGCTTACATCAATGTTTATCAAGTTTTCTCTTACTGGCATACAAATCCAAATCCTTACTGATGGTACAATGACACTTAAAACTGTAACTGAAAATGCACTCACTCCTTCAAGAAAAACTTTTTGGGCACAAACACTATCCCTTAGAATATAAGAACATAAAGTCTAATTGCAGAGTCAAATATGTTATAGATGACTACAACGAAATGTGAAAATATATACAATATACACAATAATGATTAATACATAATAATAAGAGGACATACTGGCTACAAAGAGACCCACAGAAAAGAAAACTGAGATTTGGGGGTCAGAGCAGGGGGAAGGGCAAAAAAGAATAAACCAATCAATACACTGAATATGTCAGGAGCTATTTAATAGAAAACAATACATACCTAATTGGTAGCATTTTGAGAAAGGGATATTTCAATGTTTGAGGATCCTTCGAGTATGTCACTGCTAAGACATACAACACCTCCATGCAAATTTTTAAAAGGCACTCTCATAGCCTGGGCAATACACTGAGAACTCGTTTCCAGAAAAAAATAAAAATAAAAAGTCTAGCAAGCATAGGGCCACACGCCTGTAGCCCTGGCTGTTCTAGCTAGTCCCAGCTCCTCTAGAGGCTGAGGTGGGAGGATCGCTTGAGCACAGCAGAGCAGGCAGAAGCTGCAGTGAACAGACTGTGCCACTGCACTCCAGCCCAGGTTACAGAGCAAGATCCTGTCTCAAAAGGAAAAATGAAAAAAAGAGCACTTCCGAGAACTAAGGAATGTGTTAAGGACTTTAGCTTTTTAATTGAGTAAAAGAGTAATTCACTGGTGGATTTGGAAAAGAGGAGTGATGTGATTTGTCAGTGATGAACCACATCATTCTACCTGCTATGCTGAAAAGAAGACTAAAGGGAAGCCAAGTATAGAAATGGTTATGGAAGCTATCATAATCCAAGTGAGAAACGGTGCTGAAATGGACTAGGGTGGTAGCAGTGGGGTTGATAAGAAGTGGTCAGATTCTAGGTATATTTTGAAGGTAGAACTATGGTTTGCTGATAGATGTTGGGTATCAAACAAAAATCAATGAAGGTTTCTGGCCTGAAAAACGTTAAGAAATTACTACAGGTTTACTTCACAGAGCTCCGTCATCCATTAGTTTACTTAAAAGCAAAAAAGAAACAGCAGGAGTATAGTATATGTCATGTCACATATGTGTTGCACTAATACTAAATGTTACAGTACCTAAAAATTACTATCAGGCCAGGCGCGGTGGCTCATGCCTGTAATCCTAGCATTTTGGGAGGCCGAGACGGGTGGATCACCTGAGGTCAGGAGTTCAAGACCAGCCTGACCATCATGGTGAAACCCCATCTGTAAAATAAATAAATAAATAAATAATTAATTACTATCAAATCAGTTCAAGCCAGTAGCTTTAAAGAAATGTATTCTGAACAACAAGTGAATTAAAGGTCTACATTCTTCTTTTAAAGACAGTATCTCACTCTGTTACCCAGGCTGGAATACACTGGCGTGATCATGACTTATTGCAACTTTGACCTCTTGGGCTCAGGACATCTCTCTTGCCTCAGCCTCTCAAGTTGCTGGGACTACAGGTGCATGCCACCACATACAGCTCATATATATGTAACATATACAATGCAGAGACAGGATCTCCTTATGTTGCTCAGGCTGTTCTCAAACTCCTACCGCTTTGGCCTCCCGAAGTGTTGGGATTACAGGCAAGAGCCACTATTCCTGGCTGAAATACTAGGTTTTTAACCACAGTTAAAGGCCACAGTTTTTAAGAAAAGTGAAATTAATCCTAGCTATGCTGTCTACAGCTTTGTGACTTTGAGCAAGTCTCTCCGTTTCTAATTATTTGTATAACAGGGATGATATTTGTATCACAGAATCATTACACAGATTAACAAGATATCTATGAGGTGCTCAATACAACGCCTGGCACACAATATTCACTAAGTAGTAGAATACACCAAAAAGAGAAAATGTGAGAAAACATACAACAGTAATAGGACTGATGCTATGGTCTGATATTTGTGTCTGTCTAAATCTCATATGTTGAAATCTTAACCCCAAGGTGATGTTAAAATATGGGCCTCTGGGAGTTTTTTAGGTCATGAGGGCAGAACTCTGATAAATGGGATTAGTGCCCTTACAAAAGAGGTCTAAAGGAATTTTATCCCAACTTTATCCATGTGAGAACACAGAGAGCAGGCATTGTCTGTGGATCAGGAATTTAGTCAGACATAAAAATCTCCCCATACCTTGATCTGAACTTCCCAACCTCCACAAACATGAGAAACAAAGTTCTGTTGTTTTTAAGCTACCTATTTTATGGCATTTGGTTACAGCAGTCTACACAGACTGTAATACTTAGGAAGGGTACTATCCACCCAAGTCAAAAACTTTAAAGAATTCCTGTCAGAAACAGGCAGAACAGAATAAGAAGGGCTGACCAATTACTTCCCGTCCCAGGATGAAAAATCTCAGAAACTACAGAAATAACGAGTAGAACCTAATGAAATACCATTAATTCTTCCCAATTTTGAAGAATATACCAGTTGTAGGTTAAGGGAAAAACCTATTCATTTAGAATCATCCATTTAGAAAACCAATTCATTCAGGATCCCTGTCACACCGTCAATCAAAAGCATTCAAGGAGGATGCGCAACCTTGCACTGAGCGAGTCTATTGGCACCCCACTTTTTCAACACCATGTGTTCACTTCATATCTGTGTCACATTTTGGTAATTCTCAAAGTATTTCAAACTTTTTCATTATTATTATACCTGTGTAGTAAACTGTGATCAGTGATCTTTGATGCTACCACTGTAACCGTTTTGGGGTGCCACAAATTGCATCCATATTAGATGGCAAACCTCATTTTGTTCTGACTCCTACACCAACTTGCGGTTCCCTTTCTCTCTTCCTCTCCTCTGACCATTGCATTCTAGCCTAAGTGACACACACACACATACACACACACACAACACACAACACACACACACACACAGAGAGAGAGAGAGAGAGAGAGAGAGAGAGAGAGAGAGAAAGAGAGAGAGAGAGAGAACAGAGCATCCCAGACTGTGACATATGTGAAATGTTCTGACATACATGTAATTGAAGCCATAGAAGACAGAAAGTGTTAGAAACAAATACGTAGACACAGTAACTGAAATCATTTTTAAAATAACAAAGACATCAAATCACAGATTTAAAAAAACTCAGAAACCCCTAAATAGGGTTTTCAAAAACAAGAAAATATCTGTAACACGTACGATGCACTTAAACTGCTAAAACCAAAAATAAAAAGAAAACCTTGAAGGCAATGCTAGACAGACACACTACACACAGAGGAATAAAGATAAAAAACTGAAACAGACTTCTCATTAGAAACTATATTAGACAAATGACAATGGAGCAGGCGCTGTCTAATTGAGAATTTTTTTCTTTCAGTTCTTTTATTATTGTTTTTATTTCTTTCAGTCAATTTTGAAATATTAGATTATAAGTGTCATTTGTTTTGGCCATATTTTTCTGGCTTGCTTTCACTGTTTCTAGGGGCAATATTATATTTCTTTTTCCACTGGAAACTCTTTGTTTCTCATTTTTTTAGTGAGAAACAAAAATACTTCTTTAAAATACTAAGAAAAAAAACTTTCAACTCAGATTTTATATTCAACAAAAATATCTTTCAAAATGAAGGCAAATAAACTCATTTTCAAACAAACACAAATTTAAGAGAATTCACTGCCCACAGACCTGTACTACAAGATATATTAATGTAAATCCTGTAGGCAGAAGAAATATGAAGATAGAAACTAGGATGTACACAAATAAATTAAGTGCTCTAAAAACAGTAATGATGAACATAAATACAAAATATATTTTTTATCTTTCATCACTAAAAAATGAGAACCAAAGTGTTCACTAAAAAATGAGAAACAAATGACAATTATAGTCTAATATTTCAAAATAGACTGAAAGAAATAAATACAATAACAATAATAAAAGAACTAAATGAAAAAATTCTCAATTAGAAAATCTTAGGACACTTTTGTTCTGAAGAAAGAATTATTTTAAAAGGGGGGTTAAAAAAAAATCAGGAAAGAATTAGAATGAAAAAGAAAGGAACACAAGAGTAATAAGCATAATGGATAACGATTTAACACACACAAAAAAGAGATGGCCATTGTAAGCATCTGACTTTACAACTCCCACCAAAGAACTTTAAATACAACAAAAAACTGAGTATCATTCAAACTACTGCAGGGTGAATAACCATCATCCAAAACGGTTGAGACCAGAAGTGTTTCAGATTCAGATTTGTTCACATTTTGAAATACTTGTATTTATATTCTTATTGATTCAGCCTCCCTCATCTGAAAATTTAAAATCTAAAATGCCCCAATAAGCATTTTCTTTGCATGTCATGTTGGCATTCAAAAAGGTTCAGATTTTGGAGCATTTCAAATTTCAGATTTTTGGATGAGATAGAGGTTTATTTTGAACTTTTACCTCTTATCACTATTTATTAAAATCATGTTCTTCAAGCAGTTAAATACTGTGAAGAAGACATTTTTATACCAATTGCCAGAAGGACTCATATCATACTGCACAACCCTAAGTTTGCCAAAAGATAATGTATATCACTTGGGACATTTGAAAACAAAAAACAAAACACTGCGGAACAGAGTCAGATACAGAAAATTATTTCATGAATCTAATATGCATTTATAAGACATATCATCTCAGTTAATCAAGAGTCATATTGCAATCAGTCTGACTACCAAGTAACATCATTAATCACTGCTCTATTTGTGATTCCCTTTCATATGCAGTATTTCCTTCAAACACAGCCTCCAAATTTATTAACTGAATTTAATCAGTACTTACAAAGTACCATCTTAGAACTATCCAAAAAACTAGTATGTACGTAGTTCAATACATGCATATTTTGATACAAATGCTAACTCCATTATGCTTTCATAAAATGTGTCAACTGTCTCATAGTTGACATAGCAGTACTGGTTCCAACTGAAAAAAAAAATCAATCTTTCAAAGGTTAAATACTAAAAATATTAATAACAGTAACAATAATACCAAGATAATCAGAGCCAGGCACAATCTAGAGTCATTTAGAAAAACAAGCAGTAGTTATATCTTACTTAAACAGGACCACAGAAACACTTTTGTATTTTGATACCAAATGCCAAACTCTAACAAATAACCACCTGATTCTTTGTGATGATTTTATAATTGATAATGCCTTTTTACATGTATTATATAATCTAAACCTCATAATCTTATAGAATATTACTTCATCCCAAGTTATACCTGAAAAAAGATACCAAAACAATAAATTATTTGTCCAAAGTTAAATCTCAAGGTCATAAATTCCAAGCCCAGTGTCCTTTCTATCTTGCTATAATCCCAGAAGAGTAATAATAATAATAATATGCATCATTGCAACTATGAAAATCAAAATCACAGCAATCAGTATATAGAAGACCTTGGAAAAACTATTTTAAATTTATATACAACTTTATATACAACTTTACAAATGAAAGACGCCCAGCAAAAGGGCCATGGGAATGTTTCTTACTTCCTCACAAAATTTTCAAACCTTGAAATTTCTTTAGCTTCCTCTTTTCCCTTAATTCCTTACTTTTTCCTTTACTTCCTTCAAAAGCAGCATCCAAATTCAACCGGCCCCAAGTCTATTCAGGACTGAAAGAAACAAAAATGAGTAAAAAGGAAAAAAATAAACAAATAAACCTCAAATTCTTCTTTACACCTATACTGCTAACATTAGATCCTGCAAACCAATCTTCATATGCAGCAGGTAAATTTCAGTCTCTGTCTCATCATCTCACTCTTTCCTAGTTCCAATTCCTGTGACAAAAAGCATTAAAAAGAAAGGGAAGGGAGGAAAAAAGGAAGGAAGCTGAAGAGGTTATGTCTATATCAGAGTAAACAGATTTCAGAACAAGGATCATTACCACAAATAAAGAATGACATTTCAAAATGATAAGGAGGTCAATTCACCAACTCTGTATGTAAATTTCAAAATACATGAAGCAAAAGCTGAGAGAACTAAAAGGAGACATAGCCAAATCAAGTTAGCATTGGAGACGGTTGAAGAACATATAATTGACAGTACAAATATACAGAAAACAAATAGGAATATACAGAACTTAAATAACACATCAACCAACTTGACTATCTGACATGTATAAAACACCCCAGCCTACACATGGCAGAATATTCATTTTTTTTCAAGTGCATATGGACCATTAGTGAATATAATGCTTATGGTGAACCATGAAACAAGTCTCAATAAATTCATAAGAACTAAAAACACATGAAGCATATTATCTCAACAAAGTTGAATTATATCACAAATCAGACATGCAGAATGATATCAAAAAAATTCTCATTCAGAAATTAAACAAATGCAGCCATAAAAAGGAATGAAATAATATCCTTTGTAGCAACATGGATGCAGGTGGAGTCCATTATCCTAAACGAATTAACCCCAAAACAGAAAACCAAATACCTCATGTTCTCATTTTTAAGTGAAAGCTACATATTGGGTACACACAAAGATGGGAACAAGAAACACTAAGGATTCCAAAATTGGGGACGGCAAGAGTTAGGAGCTGAAAAACTACCTATTGGGTACTATGTCCACTACTTGGGCAACAGGTACTAGAAGCCCAAACCTCAGCATCACACAATATACCCATGTAACAAACCTGCATATGTACAAGTAAAATAAACAACATACTTCTGAATAATCCATGGTTCAAATAAGAAATCACAAAGTAAATGAGAAAGTATTATGAACTGATTGAAAATTTAAAGCTACAGTTAAAGTAGGAAGTAGAAAGGGAATCCGATAAGATTTTTATTGAAAAGAGGGTCAAAATCAATGATCTAAGCTTTCGTACTAAGAAACCAGAAAAGAAAACATGCAACTCCAAGTAAGCAGAAGAAATTTAAAAAGTAAAACTGAGGCCAGGTGAGGTGGCTCATGCGTTCAATCCCAGCACTTTGAGAGGCTGAGGCAGGCAGATCACAAGGTCAAGAAATCGAGGCCATCCTGGTCAACATGGTGAAATCCCACCTCTACTAAAAATACAAAAATTAGCTGGACATGGTGGCACACGCCTGTAGTCCCAGCTATTAGGGAGGCTGAGGCAGGAGAATTGCATGAACCTGGGAGGTGGAGGTTGTGGTGAGCCAAGATCACACCATTGCACTCCAGCCTGGGCACCAAGAGGGAAATTCCATCTCAAAACAAAACAAAAAAAGTGAAACGGAAAATTGGTAGAATAGAAAACAAACAAAACTGGCCAGGCACAGTGGCTCCCAGTACCTCGGGAGGCTGAGGCGGGCAGATCATGAGGTCAGGAGTTTGAGACCAGCCTGGCCAAAATGGTGAAACCCCGTCTCTACTAAAAATACAAAAATTAGCTGGGTGTGGTGGTACATGCCTGTATTCCTAGCTACTTGGGAGGCTGAGGCAGGAGAATCGTGTGAACCAGGGAGGCAGAAGTTGTAATGAGCCAAGATTGCACCATTGCACTCCAGCCTGGGAAACAAGAGGGAAACTCCATCTCAAAAAAAAAAAAAAAAAAGTTAAGAAAACTATATTGAAAATCAATGATATGAAAGTTGAGCATTTGAAAAGAGTAAAAAACACTAATAATCCTGTAGCTAAACCATTCAAGCAAAAAAGAGAAAAACACAAATTATCAGGAATGAAAGATGGGACATCATTCCAAATCCAAGACATTAAAAGAATAAGGGATACATTATTATTATGCCAATAAATTCAACAATATGGGTGAAATGGAGAAACTCTTAAACTACTAAAGTTAAAGAAATATAGAGCCTGAGTAGTCTGTGTCTATTAAAAAAATTGAATTAGTTAATTAAAAACCTTCCCACAAAGGGAAGGACAGAAATCATACAAAAGATATGAAGCCCCAAAACTATGGCTTCACTAGTAAGTTTCACCAACCACATAAGGAAAAATACCAATTTTACACTAACTCTTTCAGAAAATAGAAGGGGAACATTTCTCATCTCCTTTTAGAACCCAGCACTAGCCAGGCACGGTGGCTAATCCCAGCACTTTGAGAAGTCAAAGTGCAGGAGGATCACTTGATCCCAAGAGCTCAAGACCAGCCTGGGCAACACAGTGAGACTCTCATCACTGGGGGGGGAGGGGGGGTTGGGGAGGGAGGAAAGGGAAGGGAAGGCTAGGGGGGACGGGAAGGGAATGGAGGGAAGCCATCAATAATACTTATGTTATGGGTTAAATTGTATTTCCATCCCTCAAGAAAGAAAATCCCTATGTTCTAATTCCCACTATCTCAGAATTTGCATTTGAAAATAAGGCCTTTGAAGAGATAATCAAGGTAAAATAACTTCGTATTGGTGGGCCCTAATCCAATACAACCAGTATTATTCTAAGATACAGGCAACACACAGACTGAGGGGTGACAAAGTTATGACACAACAAAAAGTGGCCCAACCTAGGCAAGCTGGCATCTCTATTAAAAATTTTAAAAAATTATCCAAGTGTGGCAACATATGCCTGTAGTGCCAGCTACTAGGGAGGTTGAGGCAGGAGGATCCCTTGGGCCCAGGAGTTCGGGGATGCAGTGAGCAGTAATGGTGCCACTGTACTCCAGCTTGGGCAAGACAGCAAGACCGCCTCTTTAAAAAAAAAAAAAAAAAGAAAAAGAAAGAAAGAAAGAAAGGAAACAGGCCTTAGAAGAAACCAAATCTGTTTCTACCTTGTTTTGTACTTCTTGCCTCTAGAACTATGAGAAAATATATTTCTGATGTTTAAGCCACCTAGTCTGTGGTATTTTGTTAGGGCAGCCCAAGCAAACCAATACCGTCTGATATGAAAACCAGAAAAAAGTTACTAGAAAATCACAGACCAATATCACTCGCTAACAAAGGTGCAAAAAATCCCTTTAAACAATTGGATAATTGTTTAATAATAATAATTGTTTAATAATAATGGTGCAGTGGCACCATTAATGCTAACTGCATCCCCGAACTCCTGGGCCCAATCCATTAATGTATGCTTTCAAAATAGGGTATACAAATTTAAAAGATGTAAAACTGTATTTATATATAGACAACATGATTGTTTTCTTATAAATCCTACAGGTTCTAACAAAAGCTATTAGAACTAGTCAGTACACTTAAAATTTCATAAAATGCAAGGTCACCATAAAAAATAAGTTGTGTACTTACATACTAGCAACAATTAGAAATTGAAATTAAAAGAACATTTAGAACAGCATCAAAAACATAAAATACTTTGAGTAAATTTAACAAAATATGGTGCAAACCCGAAACTGAAAAGTATAAAACACTGCGAAGAGAAATTAAAGAGGACTTAAATAATTGGAGAAACATACTATGTTCATGATTCAAAAGACTTGATCGTATTAAGATGTCATCTTCCCAAATTATATCACAGATTCAAAGTAACCAAGATTAAAGTCTTGCATCTTTCTTTGTAAAAATTGGCAAGCTAATCCTAAGATTTATGTGAAAATGCAAAGAACCTAAATAACCAAAACAACTTTGAAATAAAGGATGAAAATTACAATACCTGATTTCAAGATGTACTATAATGATATAGTAATCAAAACAGTGTGGCACTTGTGTAGGAATAAACACATATATATCAATGGGTCAGAATAAAAATTACAGATATAAAATCATACAGTTAATTTTTGAAAAAGGTGCCAAGAAAATTTAATGAACAAAGATGATCTTTTCAACAAATGATGTTATAATATTAATGAAGCCTCCAACCCTTACCAAACATAGTATATAAAAACTAACTTGAAATGGATCATGACCATAAGAAAACTATAAATCTTCTAGAAGAAAATACACAAGAGAATATGTTCTAATTTCATGTTAGATAACTTCTTAGAACACAAAAATTACAAATAATAAAAATCAATAAATTGAACTTAACATTGAAAACTAACAATACACTGGAAAAAAGATAACACTTTTGCACTTTAAAAAATTATTAAGAAAATGAAAAGATAAGCAATAAACTAAGAGAAAACATCACAATTAGATAGGTCTGACTAAAGACGTATGCAGAATATATAAAGAACCCTTACAACACAAGATGACAAGCAATTTTAAGGCGGAAAAAATGGGCCATGGATTACAACAGACACTTCACAAAAGATATGCAAATGAAAAGCACATAAAAATATTTTCGTTGTCATATAACAATGAGATACCACTACATATCCACAAAAATGACTAACATTCAAAAGACTGAAAACATTGAGCACTGGCAAGGATATGAAACAATAGGAACTTTTATTTGTTGCTGGTAGAAATGGAAAATGGTACAGGCACTTTTTAAAAAGTTTTGCAGCTTCTTTTAAAATTAAACATACTGGCCGGGCGCGGTGGCTCACGCTTGTAATCCTAGTACTTTGGGAGGCCGAGGCGGGTGCATCACGAGGTCAAGAGATCGAGACCATCCTGGTCAACATGGTGAAACCCCGTCTCTACTAAAAATACAAAAAATTAGCTGGGCATAGTGGCGTGTGCCTGTAATCCCAGCTACTCAGGAGGCTGAGGCAGGAGAATTGCCTGAACCCAGGACGCGGAGGTTGCGGTGAGCCGAGATTGTGCCATTGCACTCCAGCCTGGGTAACAAGAGTGAAACTCCGTCTCAAAAAAAATAAATAAATAAAATAAAATTAAATTAAATTAAACATACACTTGGCGTAGAACACAGCAATTCACTACTAGATATTTTTACCCTAGAAATGTAAAGACATGTCTGCACAAAAACCTGAATGCTTACAGAGCTTTCTAAACAGCCAAAAACTAGAAACAAACAAGTCAAAAATCTTTTAACTAGAGAATATATAAACAGTTCATCTTATATCCATATAATAATGGAATACTACTAAGCAATTAAAAGAAAAAATAGTACATTCAACTACATCGGTATATTTCAAAAACATTATGCCAAATGAAAGAAACCAGACACAAAAGACTACTACCTACTAAAGCACTCGTTAATATTGAAATTCCAGAAAAGGATAAGTGACAGCAATACAAAGCAGATAACTGGTTGCCAGGTGTCAGGTGTTGGATGTTAGACACAAAGTATGTAGTGTTGGCAAAAGTGAACTTTCTGGAAATGTATCATATCTTCATTAGGATGGTGACTGCACAGGTGTATTCATGCGTCAAAACTCACTGAACTATACACTTATGACCAGTGACTTATTTTATGCAAATTATAACATAGTTAAGCTGATTTTAAATAACATCAGGCTCTAAACAAAAGCAAGGAAATGGGTGGTTAGCTTGAGTAACCATTTTTAATAGTGGTTAAGAACCTGATCTCTAAGCCAAATTGTCTGAATAATGGCATCATCATTATTAATTGTGTAACTGAGACAAGTTATATAACCTCTCTGGGCCTCATTTCCTCATCTACAAAATGGGAACTATAAGAACAACTATATCAAACTGTTTTTGTGATGATTAAACAAGTAATGTAAAACCTTTATAACAGTGCCTGGCAAATAGCAATTTACATTTGGCACTTATTATTACAAGTGTTTGTCCCAAAGTAATTGTTAGTATAACACATTCCATCTTCACTTGAGTAGACTTGGCATATATAAACTTTGAGTTTCTTTTTTTTTTTTTTTCCTTTTAGACGGGGTTTCACCGTATTGGTCAGGCTACTCTTGAACTCCTGACCTCAGGTGATCCTCCCGCCTCAGCCTCCCAAAGTGCTGGGATTACAAGTGTGAGCCATCGCACCCGGCAACTTTGAGTATCAAGTATCTAAAAGAACCCCCAAAACAGTCATCAGTAATTTTTACAAAGCCTACGTTGTCTCATCTCTAAAAAGATCCAATTGCCTATCCATGAATTAATACTAAAGACAGAGGATTTCTGCACTAGACACTCGAGCACTTATCATGTGTTCCAACTCTGAATTTTGGGAAGAAACACACCACCCCAAACCTTATAGATTAGGAAGGATGGATTCCCAACGGTTACACAGGAAATAAAATAAACAGAAATCAGACCACCTACTGCAATCTACATTTCCCTTTATACAGAAACAGAGGGAAGATCAGTTCATACAACTTCATTGCAAAAAATGAAAGGACAAATAATATATTTCAGGATATTAAAAAAAATGTTACTCTCAGTGAATATATTGTTTGAGAAGAGTACTGAGCTATCTGAATAGAAACTTGGCTCACACATATATGAAAAAAAGAGGACAAAAAACAAGGTGGAGGTTAAAGATAGGAGCGGGACAACACCACACATAAACACAGATCAAGAATTTTAAAATCATTTTAACTTTTAAAAGACAGAGTTTCACTACATTGCTCAGGTGGCACTCAAACTCCTATAGCTGAGACTACAGGGATGCCCCACCATGCCCAGCTTAAAAAACATTTTACTTGGTATACAAGTTGAATATCCCTAATCTGAAAACCTGAAATCCAAAATTATCCAAAATCCAAAATGTTTTCAGTGCCAACATGACTCTCAAAGGAAATGCTCACTGGAGCATTTTGGATTTCAGATTTTTCAGATTAAGAATGAATGCCACCTGGTAAATA
Organism: Sapajus apella; assembly: GCF_009761245.1. NCBI lineage: Eukaryota > Metazoa > Chordata > Mammalia > Primates > Cebidae > Sapajus > Sapajus apella. The sequence continues at coordinate 14,289,244 of NW_022436965.1, read as the reverse complement.
TAATATAAATATTCTAAAATTCAAAAACCAAAACAAACCAAAACACCCTAAAATCCAAAAGACTTCTGGTCTCAAGCACTTCAGATAAAGGATACTCATCCTGTAATACAAATTTTAACAGGAAAAAGACGATGGGCTAATTCCACCATCAAAAAAGCCTTTCCTCCCAAGCTGTGGAAATTTTCTGAGGAAAAGGGTATGAGGTTAAAATTATTATATAAAACAAAGAAATCACCATCAAGAACATGCATACATATACAAGAAGGAAAAGTAAGCAACAAGGTTTAAGGCTGCAGTTACTTTAATCAGTAACAGTTCTTAAATGGAACATATCCACCTATGTAATGTTGGCCCAATATTAGAAAAGGTATAAAAATTTGTAAAAGGAAAAGATAACTACTTATCAACACATTCTTTAGTAATAAATTACTGTTGCACAAGCACCTCCTTCTCAATTTATAGACTACAATTCAAAGTTAATAGTCTACCTTGTTTCATAATCATCTTTATTTACTCTACCACTTAATTCACCCATAGAAGTCTTCTGCTGCCATTGATGCTGATGCCCCACCATCTGATAGTCCACAGGTCTGACAGTACCGATAGATCTGATGAAAAATATAACATCAGCTCCTGTAGAGTATATTTCATCACTGTCATCCAAATGGCACATGTATTATAAAAGCCAAAGAGGCAACAAGTTTGAGTTCTGCAGATTCAAAGAAGTTCTTGATTGATGTAACTGTAATAATGTGATAAATGCTGGTTTATTTCAGAAACTGAATATGCTTTAACATTACATTTAGTCCTGTATTTATAAGCTTATAGTGGTCTAAAAAGAAAAGCCACTTAAATTTTCCACTTTTCTATCTATCAGAGTAAATTCAGTCCTATCATCCAGTGACTTAAAATTTTTTTTTTTACTAATATGTCCAGTGAGAAATACATTGCATATACATTCCTGCACAAACTGTTACTATCTTTATTATGCCAGATTCTATGATATGTTATATTCTATTTCTTTTTTTTTTTTTTTTTGGAGACAGGGTCTCACTCTGTCACCCAGGCTGGAGTGCAGTGGTGTGATCCTAACTCACTGCAGCCTCTACGTCACAGGCTTAAATGGTCCTCCCACTTCAACCTCCTGAATAGCTGGGACTTACAGGCACATGCTTTCACACAGGCTAATTTTTGTATTTTTTGTAGAGATGGGGTTTCGTCATGTTGCCCAGGATGGTCTTGAATTCCTGGGTTCAAGTGATCCTCCTACCTTGGCCTCCCAAGGGGCTGGGATTACAGGAGTGAGCCTCGATGCCCAGTCTAACTTTTTAATAGTCTGAAAAACAGAGCTAGGCATTTTTCAGACTATTAAAAATAGCCTGGGATTACAGGTGGTGGCACCCATCTCTAATCCCAGCTACTTGAGAGGCTAAGGCACGAAGATTGCTTGAGCCCAGGTGTTCAAAACCAGCCTGGGCAACATAGGGAGAGCCCTATCTCAAAAAAAAAAAAAAAAAAAAAAAGTTTGAATACCAGTTATAGTAACAAGAATGGTCAATGGACTTCATCTTTAGTGCTAAATGTAATTAATAGGTAATGGCTATATATTGTGCTATGCACAGTCCATTAGGATATTTAACATTTGCCATGGCACTAAGAAAAAGCAATGGTACTAACATCTGCCATGATGCTGAGAGGAAATGATGCCAGGTTATGATATTATAATTACGCAGTTAAAAACCATTCTTCGAATCAAATCATGAGCTCCTTAAGAAAAGAGAATCTTAGTTTAATACAAAATAGGCAGTCACATATTTACTGAATGGTAGCTCTATTTAATGTAGATCCTATTTTCTATCAAGTAGATGATTAAAAGTTAATCTTCCCGTAAAGAGCAAATGCATATTTGTTGCAAGAATGATTGGGACTTGCAGAGGTAGAAAACTTCATTTAGATATTTGGAAAAGCTAATATAAAGGCAGTAGTTATAGAATTGTTTAAAAAAGGAGTCAGTATAAAAAACAGAAGTCATCTTTCAAATACAGACCAGACTCTCAGTCTCGTTAAACGGACCATATAAGAAAATTTTGAAAAAAAATAACAAAGACTTCCTTTGAATGTTGAAAATGTATCCAATGTCAAGCCAAATAGTACTGTCCTGTATCACGGATTCTCCATCGATAAAACTGTTAAAACTATTCAACTTGATAATACCTTCAATCTTTTGTGTAAAATAAAATATTAAAATGAAAGATAAACCCCTAAAATGTTTATCAATTCTGCAATTAAATATAAACTTACTTTCAAATATAAGTCAGGAGAGGCCAGTGTTTATTGCTGAAATTAGGTATGTGGCTATTTAATCAACAGTTCTCAAGGAGGGGAGAAGGACATGTCCCTATCACCAGGAAAGCATATGCAACTACACTCCCTACCCCACCCTCCAATTCAATATGTCCTCATTGGGATTCATGGGCAGGTAAGAACAGGGAGTGGAGAGGGATAAAACATTTATCTCATATGATTAAGAAACAGCTACTTCTCCTCCAATCTGTGCCCTTTAAGAACCACTAGGCTAAATACACGTACTCAAACTTACAGATCTGAAACTCTAATCGCACACAGAGAAAACAAAGCTGAGAGTTGGGAAATCTGAGTTCTCATTTTGTCCTTACCGGTCCAATGAGAAACAAAATTACTTCTCTGTGCCTCAATGAGAAAATTAGTATTGTATTAAAAATAAGTCATATATAACATCACAGAATTGTTCTAAAGATAAAATAAAATATGAAGCACAAACATATCTTTAAAATGTCCCACAAATGAATAAGAAATTATCATTATTCAAACTTGGGCTTCATTTAAATATAAAAGCATAGAATAATTTGAATTGGTTCACAGTTTGACCTTGGGGCATACGAGACAAGACCCAGAGCCATATGGGGGGAAAAAAAAGGATTCCTTGGACCTTGCCTAATCCATATTATCCTACCCCAAGAGTCTGGCCAAAATCAAACCTGGCTTGAGTTTTAAAACAGACTCTTATTAATTCTTCTGAATATCAAACCTCACCAGAAAAATAAGTAATTAATGAGATTCTTAGAAACTGAAATACTCAGGGCTGCGGTGGCTCACACCTGTAATCCCAGCACTTTGGGAGGCCAAGGCAGGTGAATCACCTTAAGTCAGGAGTTCAAGACCAGCCTGGCCAACATGGTGAATCCCCGACTCCTCTAAAAATTAGCCCGATGTGGTGGCAGGCGCCTGTAATCCCAGCTACTACTAGGGAGACTGAGGCTGGAGAATCACTTGAACCCAGGAGGCGGCAGTTGCAGTGAGCCGAGATTGTGCCACTGCACTCCAGCCTGGGTGACAGAGCAAGAGAAAGACTCTGTCTCAAATACAAATTGTAATAATCTTACCCTTTTAAAAAGAAGTCAGAATTTCCAATTCCCTATTGCATAGCCTACTGAAGTTCATATGGTGCGTGGCCCACAACAAATGTCATACAGGTCTCTCTTGAACGGCAGTGATTGACTCCCTTATTTCTCACATCTTTCACGCTATCTTTGTATGCTTATACGGAGGCTAACATGTTTGTGTTCGTTAAGAATACTAAAAATTAAAATGCAAATAGCAGCTAAAAAGACAACTAAATTCTGCACACCCTACTTTGTTTTATTAGGCTTATTAGCCACTCGCACTATCGACTCTCAGACTCAACCATAAACTGCTTATTTATAAATAACAATCACATTATAGCCCAAATGTTCAATGAAAAAACATTAATTCTAAATCCAAAATAATGTATAAAAAAGCAGAAAGAGGAATAAAGACATTATTTTTGTGGAGGAGCTAGAAACTGTTAAGTCTAATCAATGACATTCCTAACACTTCCAACTTGTAGCCCTATCATATTTAATAACACCAACTCAGACCATCTTCAACCCTGATCTAAATCAACTTTCCTCATTATGACTGTGCAAGCAGCCAACTTCCTACATGACTAATATTTGATCAACAATTTCCTCAAGAGAAAAAGCACAAAACACTACCAGTTCTTAACCAGCTAACAGCAATTACTTCTCATAATCCGACCAATATCTAAAACTCAAAAATTCCAAAACTCTCAAGGAAGACAATCGATCCGACCTTTCACGTAATGACTAACCCCTCTACCCCAAATGTTATGACTAAATACTACTCTATCATTCAAGATGCCAGCTATGATGACAAAATGTCGATACCTAGCATTTCTCAAGTCAGAAGTTCCAGTATACTGTTATCCAGTAAGGACAATTACATCTGACACGGGGATGTTATTTAACAAATGTGGTTCTCATTTTTCAAGACACTTAGCGGAGAAGTGAAAAATCTGTTAACAGACTTTGACTACAGCGGTCTCAACAGCAGATTCCTAAGTGGCCCATCCTCAGAAATGGAAGAGAGATATTTACACATACATACGATGGGTACTTATTATTAAAAAAAAAAATGTATAAGACATCCATGCTTATGTTTACAGCAACATCTACCATACTTCGAATAAACAAATAATGACCAACTGCATCCCTCTGCATTCCAGGAAGCTGAGTCCTCTCCACTGTCATATTTAATTCATCTCAGTAAGTACTACTGATTGGGTGCTCAGTTCATCAGAGTCAAAAAATTTTTAAGACCCAACGTCTTTGCCCAACTTTGTTATCCAAAACCATTTATTATTTGACCTTCCACCTTCTATTCCCTAAACTCTCTTCACTTCCTCCTCAGCAACACTTATTATCCCCACCCTGCCCGGACACTCCAACATTCCTCCACCCCACAAACCAGGAGCTTGAATGCCTGCAAACGCTCGAATCCCTCTACAAACACCACCACAGCACCAGTATCCCAAGCCCTCCAACAAGTCATCCCCACACCGGACCCCCCGCCCCCGAGCCGAGGCGGCAGGAACTCATAATTTAAGGACAAGGAGGCAATGCTCTTCAAACCCACCATACGAAGTCGTTGCTTTTGTCCTCGTAGGAGTTGATGAGCCCGTTGCAGAGGGGGGCGAGCAGAGGTCGCTTCCTGCTGCCGCTGCCTAGGCTGGAGCTGCTGCCTCCTACGCCGGCACTGGGCCTGGCCGCGCAGCTGTGCCGGGACAGGCCCGTGGACACCGCCCCGCCGCCGCTGCCCGACACGGCGGGCGCCACCAACACAGGCCGCACCGAGCCCCCGAGGCCGCCCGAGCCGGCGGCCTGGGCCGCCCCACCCGACACCGGCGCCGCCGCCGAAGCCGCCACGGAAGGCGGCGACGGGGAAGAGGATAAGGACGAAGAGGCGGAAGTCACTGAGGAGGCCGCCGAGGAGCCGGGGCTTGTCCCAGCGGAGCCCGACCCGGCCTGGCGGCTTCCAGACATCGTGACTCCCTCCCCTCCGGCCGGGCGCTCGGAGGAGAGGGACCGCGACCTCGACCCTCCGCCGCCTCCCCTCCCCTCAGCCCCAGTGCATCTTGAGGACGCCCGCCGCGCCGGGAGGTGGGGCTGAGGAACAATAAAGTTGCGTTTTTTTAAGGCAGCCACACCACGGCGTCGGACGGGAGGGGGCGGAGGAAACTAAAAAGGGGAGTAGAAGGAACCACGGCTGTCCAGGCCGCCGCCGCCGCCGCCGCGGTCCCCGCCGCAACCAACCCCGGCGCGCTGTGGCCGATCGTGCGCGCGCGCGAGCGGCGGAAGGGGCGGGCGCGGCGGGGGATACAACTGTGGACGCAACTGGGCTGTGCTAAGACACCCACGGCGCGCCCTCGGGGACGGGGCTCCCTGGCAAAGGGAGTCTCTCCGTCCTAAACCGTTTTCTTTCGTGACGTGCCAGAGGGCAGGCCATCTTAATGTAGTGAAAGGGTTGAGGAAAGTAGAATGAACGATAGAGGTGATGGAGTGGTTTCAAAGACGCTGATGGAGGGGGAGAAACCCTCAAAAAGCGGCTGCGCACGCGCGCGCCAGGCGTGGACGCTCACGGGTTAGCCGGGGTATACGCCCCAAGCGGCGAATATCGGCGCAGGCGCGAAGTTGCCGCATCACGCATGCGTGCAAACGCGCGGCGTTCGAGAACGGGAAGGAGCTGTGTCTGTCTCCTGAGGGGTAGGCAGGTGCTTCCGAATCGCGGAATGAAGGTGCTGTAAGCTGGAGACACACGGAAAGAACCCAGAAGCTTCGAGCGGTTGCAAACCACTGCATTGAGCCAACGCCTCCTGCTCTACTGAAGGTGATTCCACAGCTTTGTGAGGAATAAGTTAAGATGAAGTCAATGAAGTTTTCTGCAAATTGCAAACATTGTAGCAGGTGTTACCAATTTTATTAGTTCGACCACGACTTCACTCCTGTATTTTGAAAAGCTGTTTGCCACATTAAACATAACAATAATGGGAAAACAGATTTTACTCAATCTGATATAATTCTAGCACAAAACAAGGAAACCTAGCATTTAATACCACCCGAAAATATACCATTCCTGGTAGGCTTTTTTAGAATATTGAAATTTGATTATAGGTGGGCGCGGTGGCTCACGTCTGTAATCCCAGCACTTTAAGAGGCCGAGGGGGGCGGATTCACCTGAGCCTAGGAGTTGGAGACCAGCCTGGGCAACACAGTGAAAATTCGTCACTCCAAAAAGTACAAAAAATTAGCTGGGCATGGTGGCAGCAGGCCTGTAGTCCCAGCTACTTGGGAGGCTGACATGGGAGGATTGCTTGACCTGGGGAGGTTGAGACTAGGGAGCCGGGATCACACCACTGCACTCCAGCCTGTGGGACAGAGACCCTGTCTCACAAAAAAAGAAAAAAAAAAATGTATTTGCCACATTGTAAGGGGTGAAAGTTAGAAACGACTAAACTGTGTGATTTTATCCTTTTCAATTCAATCATTCTATGATTCCTAGATATTTATTTGGGAATAAAGTATTGTGAAAATTCTCATGACTTAGTAAACTGTGCATATTCAAGGAGGTAAAGGAAGACAAAGGTTTTTAAAATTTAAAAAAATGAGAATTACATAATTGTTTTTAAGCCATCATCCTTGGCTGCAAAGATCAGGAACAAGGTAACACCAGTCAGAGACTGGACAGGAAGTTGCTGGGCAGATGTTTTTACGGAAGTATTTTTTATGTAAGATTGTGACTTTTGGCTGGGTGCCATGGCTCACACCCATAATCCCAGCACTTATGAGTGGATCACCTGAGGTCAGGAGTTTGAGACTAACCTAGCCAATATGGTAAAACGCTGTCTCTACTAAAAATACAAAAATCAGCCAGGTGTGGTGGCACGCACCTGTAATCCCAGCTACTCAGGAGGCTGAGGCCGGAGAATCTCTTGAACCCGGGAAGTGGAGGTTGCAGTGAGCCAAGATGACACCACTGCACTCCAGCCTGCGTTCTGTCTAAAAAAAAAAAAAAAGAAGAAGATCGTGGCTTTTGCAGTTTTTTGTGATAGTTTTTGTTGTCAGGTGTGCAAGCATGAGACCACTCTCTTCGTGACCTCTGAATCTGTTTTTCAGGGCTTTAAAAAATATATATTAGTGACTCCCCTGCTTTTGTTTAAGATCTGGGGCTGGAATGCAGTGGCTATTCACAGGCAAGATTGTAGCCCAGTACAGCCCCTAAGTTCCTGCGCTCAAGCAGTCATCCTGCCTCAGCCTCCCAAGTAGCTAGGACTGCAGGTGTGTACCACCGAGCCCATGTAATTCCATTTTGATTATGACAGCTTGAACAGAAATAAGGCATTAAGTGGGGTAAAAACATTTATAATGTTTTAAAGGTTAGTTTTTCAGGAGATTAATATTTCAGAAGAGGTGGGAAATTAGGAACAAAGAGACTGGGGAAAAAAAGCAGTTCAGGAGATTAATCTTTCAGAAGAGGTGAGAAATTAGGAACAAAGAGACTGGGGGAAAAAAGCAGTTCAAGCATAAATGATAAGATTCTAGATTAGGATGCTGACAAAGTAAGGGAGTATTCTGAGAAAAATACTAAGGAGCTGATAGGATAAAGTATAATAACTCTGTAAAACTGTCTTTACCATCCTTGAAAGTATGACCCATATCTGTGGTATTCATCACTGTCTATGTCAGTATGTAAAAATGATGAAACACAAACAGAAGTGACTCCAAACATGACTTCCGAAATAACAATAACATAATGACAGGATTGGAGGTGTCCAGTAGATGATTTAGTTCTGAATTAGTGTGGAATGAAAAAAACTCAAGGAGTAGGCAGTGGTTGAAAACACGAGGTTAAGGCACAGGAGAAAGTTTAGCACATGAGAGACATTTGGAATTTAGTAAGGGCATAGTATATCACCATCAAATAGTTATTAAGGACCTATTATTTGCTAAACATATTGCTACCCCCATGATTCTCAAACATTGGTGCCCAGAAGAATCATCTAGAGAGCTTGTTAAAAGCCAGATTTCTGAGCTTCATCCTATGAATATGCATTCACCAGCACCCAGGTGAATCTGAGGCAAGAGACTAACATTTTGAAAACACTGTGATTGACTGGGTGTGTTGGCTCATGCCTGTAATCCCAGCACTTTGAGAGGCTGAGGTAGGTGGATCACTTGAGGTTAGGAGTTTTGAGACCAGCCTGGCTGGCGTGGTGAAATCCCAACTACTAAAAAAAACACAAAAATTAGCCGGGCAGGATGGCATGCACCTGTAGTCCCAGCTACTTGCGAGGCTGAGGCAGGAGAATTGCTTAAACCCGGGAAACCCAGGAAGTAGACGCTGCAGTGAGTGACATTGTGCCACTGCACCTGCACCCCAGCCTGGATGACAGAGCAAACTGTGAGAGAGAGAGACAGAGAGAGAGAGAGACAGAGACAGAGAGAGAGAGAAAGAAAAAAGAAAAGAGAAAGGAAGGGAGGAAGGGAAGGAAGAAGAAAGTTAGAAAGAAAGAGAAAGAAGAAAGAAAGAAAGCACAACACTGTGCTGTGATTGATGGTGTAGAAATGTGAAAGATTTTCCTTCCAGGCTGGGCATGGTGGCTCACACCTGTAATCCCAGCACTTTGAGAGGCCGAGGTCGGTGGATCACTTGAGGGCAGGAGTTTCAGACTAGCCTGGCCAAAATGGTAAAACCCTATCTCTGCTAAAAATAAAATTAACCGGGCGTGGTGGCATATGCCTGCAATCCCAGCTACTTGAGAGGCTGAGACAGGAGAATCACTTGAACCCGGGAGGTGGAGGTGTCGGTGAGCTGAGATTGTGTCATGGCACTCCAGCCTGGGCAACAGAGTGAGACTTCCTCTCAAAAAAAAAAAAAAAAAAAAAACACTTTCAGGTTGCTTATTCTGAGGACTGCTGTGATTTGAATGTACCCCCCCCGACACACACACACACACACACACACACACACACACACACACACACAAAACTCATGTTGAAATGTAATTGCCATTGTAACAGTGTTGAGAGTCGAGACCTTCAAGAGGCGATTAGGTCATGAGGACTACCGTTAGTTATTGCAGGAGTGGGTTCCTAATAACTGGATATGTTTGGCTATCATCTTGCCTCTCTGTCTCTCAAATTACCCCATCTGTGGTATTTTGTTATAGCAGCAGTAATTGGGATAATATGAGACAGGAAGTAGTATGACCCCAACTGAGAAGTCTCTTAGGGAAGAAAAAAATCATCAGTGCTTGGTATTACCTCTGTGGAACGTATTGTTTTATAAAATCTAAATTCACAAAAGGAAGCTGAGAGTATGTGATGCAATAGAATTTCCTTTTTGTACCAAATAAATGTACTGCTGAATACATAAATGTAATGACTGAAAGTACCCAGTCCTTACTCATTTCTACTGGCAAGATCTTCTGGGAAAGCAGAAGAAAAAAAGAGGAAGCATAGCAAAACACACACAACACAAAAAAAGGAAGACAACTCAGGAGAAGTAACAAATAGGAGAAGAAAACAAGAAAAAATGAAAGTAAATGTAAAATGAAAACAAACCCACATAGTTAAGAGAATACTATCATGTTGTTAAATACAAAGCACAAAAATAACAAGAGAAAATCCAGTCTTCTGGCAAAAACATTGATACTGTCTAATGGAGTGAAGATGGAATGAAATTACCAAGCAAATTGAACTTCCCAGGCATTATTTCCAAGGTGTCTTATCCATACTTATTTTAGGAAGATACGGCTGCTGGTTTCTGTCTACAGATTACCCTGCCCTTTGTAACAGGTTCCTGACTCACCTGCAGGGTTTACTACCTGTTTGCCCAGATTACTGTATAACCAAATACCTGAGTGAACAATAGTTTCCTATTAAGTTTTGTTATTAAGTTAATGTGGTTGCCCTGTTAAATTAGTAATGTGAAGTAAACTGAAGATGGCATTAAAAAGCTAAACTAGGCCAGGTGCAGTGGCTCACACCTGTAATCCCAGCCCTTTGGGAGGCCGAGGCAAGTGGATCACAAGGTCAGAAGTTCGAGACCACCCTGACCAACATAGTGAAACCTTGTCTCTACTAAAAATACAAAAATTATCCGGTATGGTGGCACGCACCTGTAGTCCCAGCTAGTCAGGAGGCTGAGGAAGGAGAATTGCTTGAACCTGGGAGAGGGAGGTTGTGGTGAGCCGAGCTCGTGCCACTATACCAGCCGGAGCACCAGAGCAAGACTTGTCTCAAAAAAAACCCACTAAACTGAGGGCCAGGCACAGTGGCTCATGTCTGTAATCCCAGCAGCACTTTAGGAGGCTGAGGTGGGAGGATTGATTGAGGCCAGGAGTTCAAGATCAGCCTGGGCAACATAGTGAGATCCCATCTCTACAAAAAAAGTTAAAAATTAGCTGGGTGTGGTGATACATGACTTTAGTCCTGGCTTCTCAGGAGTTGAAATGAGATTGCATGAGTTTAGGAATTGAAGGCTATAGTGAGCTATGATCACTCCACTACACTAAGGTGTGGGTGACAGAATATATATTTTTTAAAAAGCCCAAGATTAGAAACATTGACTGGAAAAATAATAGTTTTATAAATGATGAATGAGTACATGTTTCCAAAGATACAGGGAGATTTAGATCCACATAAAGATTATAAGCCAAAACAAAATGTGGTCTAAGGAATTCTATAAGAGCAGATCATTTGGGGTGTCATCATGAGGTGGTATTAAAGGGCAGAGGGAAAAAAAAAATCACCTCACATTGAACTGTAGCAGAAAATGTTACAAGTCTTCTGCTCCATGGATTTGACCACCTGTGCATGCAATGGAGTATAAAGTGATCTGGAAAACTGGATATAGTTGGAATCAAGAAATGTTTTAAATAGTACATTGTCCATTGTAATTTGCATCAAGACTCCTTCCTATGTGGTGAGTGATATTTTTCTGCCTAGTGCCCTGAATACTGAGTAAATGATAGCACCTCTAATACGCACTCCTTTCACTCTTGAAGTTATTTTTATACTATGTAGTATGAAATTACATAAGTTCATAGTCAAGAAGATAGAACAAAATCATGAAATGATGAAATATAATAATTGTACTATGTGGAAAAGGAGGAAAGAGTCCAGTGTTCCTGAGAGACAAAGAGATTCTGAACTAAGTTGAGTTCACAGCATGAATCCTGTGCTCTTACAGGTTGAGGATCTGTTATCTGAAATGCTTGGGACCAGAAGTGTTTCAGATTTTTCTGGATTTTGGAATATTTACATTACACGTACCAGCTGAGCATCCCAAACCCAAAAATCTGAAATCCAAAATGCTCCAATAAGCATTTCCTTTGAGTGTCATGTCAGTGCTCAAAAATTTTGGATGTTCTGATTTCTTATGTCCAACCTAGAGTACTTTATGGGTGTGGTTGTGCATAATCATGCCAAAAAGATTGAGTGTTCTTTACATAAGCAACTTGGAAGTTTCATGATAAGAAATTCAACTGATGGCAAAGAGAAATGATGTATACAAGTTTGGTTTAGGGATGAATCATGGTTATCAGAAGGAATGAGTTTGAATGTGATGAATAATACTCAGATGGCCTTCCAACCCAATCCTCCTGGACACATGCCCAAGTTCTCAGAAGAGAAGCCTGCAATAAAAGAATTATACCACTGAATTATATAAGAAATGGAATGCTGAAGTACTACTAAATTGTGAACTTGTGAATAAACAGCACTGAACGAAGAATGGATAGTATTTGGATACAATAATTTTGACTAGATGTATATAGCAGCTTGGAAGAAAAGTTAGTTTGAGGGGCATATTTTTAACCTTTGAGGGTGACGTGAAATAAAGCAAGCTTTCCTCTGGCAATGATTCCTCTTATTCTCTGAATCAGTGTGGTAATTCTTATCTTTATCATTTGCCTTATTCAGGTACAGTAGATATATCTTTTATCACACCATAAGTCGTCCCTTACACAGAAGCTGAGCAGCAACTGTTAAACCAGTTTATCAACTATATTTGCATTTATCACTTTGTCGTGAGATAGTAGAAACTGGTATCTCACCTTCAGTTTGGGAACAACAGGTCAAAGCAGTAAAGCTGATGGCCAAAATCTTGGTGCTCCACCCCATGTTCAACAACTGAGGGTTGCCTTGCCAAATCTGGATCATCTCTGTTTGATGTTACTTTAAATAATACAAGAGCACATTTTGGTTTTCAATCAGTTGAACCATTGTCACAAGTAAAAGTTGCTTGTCATGCACCATTCCTCGTTCTTTATTTGCTGTAACCACTCTTAAATACTTGGTTTGTACCAAGATGTAACTAGATCTTGATAATACCTCTGAAGAAACTACAGTATAAGCTAAATTCAGTGTTGGCATCCTCTGTGGTGCCAACCACAGTGTATTACTTTTCTGTTGTTGCCATAACAAATTACTGCACATTTAAGAGAAACCTCAAGAGTAACCAAATCTGCTGATAACCTGATCTTGGACTACCAGTCTTGAGAACTGTGAGAAAATAAATTTCTGGTGTTTAAACCACCTAGTCTGTGGTATTTTGTTATGGCAGCCTAGCAAACTAATACAGGTAGCCAAGAGCCATTTTTGACAGTAGCTGTTACAATTTGAATGGAGGTTTTATTCAACAAAACTGTAAAATTACATGTTCCATTTGTTTTACTAATGTGAAATGTATCTTTCTCAGAAAGACACATAGAACGTGGTGTCTTGGACTTTTCTTGAGAACAATATTGAGTCACAGTTTATTTCCATTTTTTCCTCATGAGAAGAGAATGCATAATCAATGAATGTTGTGGTGAGAATTATGGGGATTTTGGCTAAATGTCCTAAAATAATCAGAAAAAGGAAAAAAAAAGGACATATTAACAACATTAAGAACAATAAAAATTAAACCCCCACCTGTCAAAGACAAAGGCCAGCATAAAAAGACAAACCAAGCCAGGTGCAGTGGTACACATCTTTAGTCCCAGGTACTCAGGTGGTGAGAATTATGGAGAATTTGGCTAAATGTCCTAAAATAATCTCTAAAAAAATGATGGACATATTTAACAACATTAATAACAACAAAAATTAAACCCCCACATGGCAAAGACAAAGTCCAGCATAAAAAGGCAAACCAAGCCAGGTGCAGTGGTACACACATCTTTAGTCACAGGTACCGAGGACACTGAAGCAGGAGGATCCCTTGAATCCAGGAGTTCATCCAATCTGGGCAGCATAGTGGAACGCCATTGCAGGAAAAAAAAAAAAGACAAATGATAAACTTTGTGTACGATTTTGCAGTAAATGAGAAAGACAAACCCTAGGCTCTATATAGTGCACATCGATTGTGTTTTGGCCCCCATCATCCATTTGCCTTACTTCTGGTAGCATTTGAGTAGCTGTGCTCTTTCTTATTTTTCTGTCCATGTGGTTCTGAAGAGCCCACAACTCTAGGCTAAAGTGCAGCACATAATCCAGTTTTAAACCAGTGAATCACATTCACAATACCTTCCTCAGAGATTGGTTCAAGGATGGGCAAATGATTCAAGAAAGAAACTTATCGGTTGTTTTGTTTTGTTTTGTTTTTCTCATTGGATCTGAAGCATAAGAGATACTCCTATTGGGATTGAAACTGTTTCCACCATCTTCCTACCATCTTACTACCATGTGGAACCCATGAATGAGACCCACACAAAGGAAAGCAGAGTTAAGAAATGGAGATGGCTGGATACAGTGGCTCACGCCTGTAATCCCAGCACTTTGGGAAGCCTAGGAGGGTGGATCACCTGAGATCAGGAGTTCGAGACCAGCCTGGGCAACATGGTGAAACCCCATCTCTACTAAAAATACAAAAATTAGCCAGTAAAAATACAAAAATTAGTCCAAGCTACTTGGGAGGCTGAAGCAGATGGATTGCTTGAACCCGGGAGGCAGAGGTTGCAGTGACCCGAGATGGTGCCACTGCACTCCAACCTGAGTAACAGAGTGGGATTATGTCTTGGAAAAAAAAAAAAAAAAAGAAATGGAGAGAAATGAAATTCTGACCACATCATTTCAGCCTTGAATCCAGCCATTTCTGATTTTAGCGCTATCCCAAAATATAAAGTTACATAAGCAATAAATTCCTTAACTGTCTTTGCATTTGTTATTATAATTGTCAGTATCTTTCAATTCAAGTCAAAGTCTTGATTTTGATGACTTTATCTTTACTGGTTTATTCCTAGCATCTGGTAAAGTATCTGGTATATAAAGGGCAGGGTTAATGTATTTTCACTGAATAGATGCTGAATTAATATACTCTCATGTTTTAAAAGTGCCTTAAAAACTAATCCAACTTTCTATGTAATTTTGACTTTTCTTTACAACATTATAAGGATATTTTTTAGTCTAGCATGAATGCATGACTCACTGAGAACTCACTAGTATCCTCTTAATATCATGACTCCATATTTTTGGTGGGTGACACCATTTGATACACTTCCAAACACCCCCATAGCAACTGATGTTTCAAAAATACACTCAAAAGACGTATTTTCATCTGTGTCAGATTACATACTATATATCTTGGATCAGAAGCCCCAGTAACAATCTGCTGTGGAGATCCTTGTGTGCCTCCTTCTTACTTAGGAGTCAGCATAGCCTCCAGATTGACGTTTGTTCATTCTTTCATTCATTCATGTATGCAGTCAATATATCCTTAATCTATTGCTGCATAACAAACATTCATAAGCTTAGAGGCTTAAATAACATCCACTTATTTAATTCATGACTCTACAGTTTGGTAATTTCTTCTGAGCTCAGATGGGAAAATCTGCAGGTTTCACTGGGACTCCCTTCTATGTTTGTAATCTGCTGCTGGATTGGCTGAGGCTAATGGGTCTACAAGGACTTAAGCTGTAACAGCAGCAATCTGCTCCATGTGGTGTCTCATCATTTTATCCTGAATATTAACTTAAGGTTAATCATAAAACCTGAAACCCTTAGGATTGGGATGTCACAGGATATGCAATAGCAAGATAAATTACTAGGGAGACTGTGGAATAAAAGTCAAATCCAGACTTAATAAGGAGAAACTTTATTCAAAATAATTATTGCAGCGAGAAAAAAGCAGTAGGAAAAATGCTTTGACCACAGGTCTACAAGGGACTTGAGATTTAGGCAAAAAGAGTTTTCCTTTTATAGGGAGTAAACAAAGCTAGAAAGAACCAGGTGTGGAGAAGTGAGGCAAATGGGTGATGTGATATATCAGATATATCAGGGACTATTTTATCTGGAGGCCAGTTTATTCTCAGGAGGGACTGTATGCTATTTCAGGAAAATGGTGGGGCAAAATTTAGGGATCTGGAGGAAGGAGAGCGCTTAACCAAAATTTTGTTAAGGGGCATTTTGTTCCAAATGATCAAAATTTTCTTCCTTCTGTACAGAGGCTAGACTTGCCTCATGGTCTCTGTGTCCTGGTCATCAGAAAACATCATTCAGAGTGTTATAGCCCTTATAGAATTTGTCTAGCAAGTTTAGAAAACGATTCAAGGAGACTGGCATTTCAACAATGCTCAGAAATAGGAAGGTATGGCTGGCTTGGCTTTTATGCTGCAACTTTTACTACAGGCCTGGAAATTATGACAGCTGGAGTCTGCATAGATCCATATCAGTGCTTCCCAGGCTTCCTTTCAAATACAAGGAATTTGTTAACATTACTTACTTTTTGCTTGAAGCCATGCTTTCCACTTTTTTTTTTTTTAAGTGTTCAGTTTTTGAGGATTTCTTTTTTGTTTTTTTAAGACAAATCTTGCTGTGTTGCTCAGGCTGATGTACAGTGCCTATTGACAGATACAATCATAGTACAACACATAGAGCTTTGAACTCCTGCTTTCAAGCAGTCCTCCTGCCTTAGCTTCCCCACTGGCTGAAACTATAGGCATGCACCACTTGGGCCTGACCCTTTCTACCTTTAAAACACTTTTCTTGTAAGCAAAGTACCCAAAAACTTGTTCACCTTCTCATTTCAGCTCTGAAGTGTAAAGAGCTTGGAAGGCATCACTCTTGTCCTTACAAGAAAAAAAGCTATTTTGGCATTCTACTACATTCCTCAAATAGAGTTGACCCTTGAACAATACAGGTTTGAATGGTTCACTTATACATGCATTTTTTTCAGCCAAATGTGTTTGGAAAATACGTTATTCACCAAATATGAAACATGAGTACACGAGAGCTGAAAAATACAGTATTCACCAGATATGAAACCTAGGTACAAGAGGGCTGAATTTTCCTATATGTAGGTTATGTAGGGCGGACTGCAGGACTTGAGTGTTTGTAGATTTTGGTACACATGTGGCTTCTGGAACCAGTCCCCTGTGACATGGTTATGCTTTGTGTCCCTACCCAAATCTCATCTTGAATTGTTCCAGGTAAGGGAGAGTCCTGGTGGGAGGTGACTGGATCTTGTAGGTGCCTTCCCTCATGCTGTTCTTGTGATAGTGAGGGAGTTCTCATGAGATATGATGGTTTTATAAGTTGCAGTATCCCCTGGGCTTCTTTCTGTCTCCTGCCACCTTGTGAAGAAGGTGCCTGCTTCCCCTTCCACAATGATATTAGTTTCCAGAGGTCTCCCCAGCCATGCTGAACTGTGAGTCAATTAAACCTCTTTTGTTTATAAATTACACAGTGTCAGGTCATATCTTTATAGCTATGTGAAAAGGGACTAATGCATTCTGAGAATACCAAGGAACAACTCTATATAAACAATTATGTATTTATGTAACAGTTATGTAACAATTCAGTGTGCCATGCACTGTCTTGTGTCCTGGGGATGAATAGTAAAGAGGATTGTTTCCATCCTCAGGAAGAGTTCATTCTAGTTGGAGAAACAAACGCTGTATATATTTACAGAACATCTTTAAATATTAGGGAAATAGGCTCTTTATGAATTGCAAATAGTTTTTCTTGTTCCATAGAGAACATTCTTGTCTTGTTACTGATTTTAGTGAAAATGCTTCTACGGTTTTTTCTTTATATTGTGTATATGCCTTTTGTTGTAGGTTTCAAATTAAAGCTGTTTCTTTGTTTCCAAGCTGTAGGTTTTCTTTTCTCTTTTTTTTTTCTTTTTCTTTCTTTTTTTTTGAGACAGTTTTGTTCTTGTTGCCCAGGCTGGAGTGCAATGACGTGAACTTGGCTCACCACAACCTCTGCCTCCCAGGTTCAAGCAATTCTCCTGCCTCTCAGCCTCTCAAGTAGCTGGGATTACAGGCATGCACCACCATGCCCGGCTAATTTTATGTTTTTAGTAGAGACAGGGTTTCTCCATGTTGGTTAGGCTGGTCTCGAACTTCCAACCTCAGGTGATCTGCCTGTCTCGGCTTCCCAAAGTGCTGGAATTACAGGCGTGAGCCACCATGCCCAGCCAGCTGTCAGATTTTCTATCAAGAATAAGAGATATATATGCCAAAGTCTTTTCTGCTTATAATTTATCATATTTTAGAATCTGCTAATTTAGTCAATTACATCTTTTTTTCCTCCTAAAACGAACTCCACCTGATCATCATAATTTTTTAAGTGTACCGCTCATTCACTTTTCTTGTACTTTAAGATATTTATGTCTATGTTTACAAGTAAGCTTGGTTACACCTTTCCATTCTTATGATGTTTTTGTCTGGTTTGGATACCAAGCTTATATTAGCCTTGTAAAATGAGTAACTTTCCTTTTCTACCGCTCTTCTCTGAAAGTTTGTATTAGAAAGATATTATCTTTTTTTGATACTTTGGAAGAGCTATTCAGTTTATTTCTTTCTCCAGTTTATTCTGGTAATTTAATGTATTCTTTCTAGAAAATAGTTTATTGTATGTAAATTTTAAAATTTATTGACATTGACTTCCCTTTTTTTTTTTTGAAACACAGTCTTGCTCTGTCACCCAGGTTGGAGTGCAGTGGCATAATCACTGCTCACTGCAACCTCTGCCTTCCGGGTTCAAGCAATTCTAGTGCCTTAACCTCTTGAGTAGCTGGGACTACAGGTGTGCACCACCACACCCGGATAAGTTTTGTATTTTTAGTGGAGAGGAAGTTTCACCATGTTGGCCAGGCTGGCCTCAAGTTATCCACCTGCCTCGGCCTCCCAAAGTGCTGAGATTTCAGGCGTGAGCCACCATGCCCAGCCTGTTTTTGGTTTTTAAAACTTCTACTGATTGATTCTATATTTTCTGTTGTTTTCTCTTCTACTTCGCATATATAGCTTTATTTGTGCATTCTTCCTTCTTTTTTCCTTGGTTGGTCTTGCTGTATATTTCTATGTTTAATTGGATGCCATTTCCCATTAGCCTTAAGTGTGGTAGTGGGGTTTTATTCTTAATTTTTTAAATAAAGAATTAACATGTACATTTTTGGGTTCATTCTGTAATTCTTCTGAAACTGTCACTTAGCTTGTTTATTTTCATTCTTTTGTTTTTTATTTTTATATTCTTTTTAGAGCAGGATCTTACTGTGTCACTCAGGTATGAGTGCAGTGGCAGAATCACAGCTCCCTGCAGCCTTAACCTCCTGGGCCCAAACAGTCCTCTCGCCTCAGTCTCCAGAGTAGCTAGAACTGTCAGAGGCATTTGAACCAGAGCAACGCCATCTTGAATACGGGCTTAGTAAAATAAGGCTAAGTCCTATTGGGCTGCATTCCCAAGAGGTTAATGAATTCTTAGTTACAGGATGAGATAGGAGGTTGGAACAAGATACAGGCCATAAGGACTTTGCTGATAAAACAGGTTGCAGCAAAGAAGCTTGCCAAAACCCACCAAACCCGAGATGGCAACAAGAGTGACCTCTGATCATCCTCATGGTTAATTATATGCTAGCTATAATGAATTAGTATGCTAAGAGACACTCCCAGTAGCATCATGACAGTTTACAAATGCCCTGGCAATGTCAGGAAGTTATCCTAGATGGCCTAAAAAGGGGAGGAACCCTAAGTTCTGGGCATTGCCCACCCCTTTCCCAGAAAACTCGTGAATAATTTGCGCCTTGTTTAGAATATAATCAAGAAATAAGCACAAAAATGGGCAACCAGCAGCTCATGCCATTGCTCTGCCTATGGAGTAGCCTTTCTTTTATTCCTTTGTTTGTTTGAGATGGAGTCTCATTCTATTGCTCAGGCAGGAGTGCAATGGTACGAACTTGGCTCACTGCAACCTCTGCCTCCCAGGTTTTTTTTTTTTTTGTTGTTGTTGTTTTTAAATAAGGTTTCACTATGATGGCCAGGCTGATCTTGAACTCCTGACCTCAGATGATCCACCCACCTCGGCCTCCCAAAGTGCTAGGAACCTCCCAGGTTAAGCAATTCTCCTGCGTCAGTTTCCCAAGTAGCTTGGATTCCAGGCATGCACCACCACACCAGGATAATTTTTGAAATTTTAGTAGAGACAGGGTTTCACCATGTTGGTCAGGCTGGTCTGGAACTCCTGACCTCAGGTGATCTCCCCACCTTGGCCTCCTAAAGCTTGTTTGTTTTTTGTTTGTTTGTTTGTTTGTTTACCGTAAGGAAAGCACAGATATACTGAAATGAAAGTACACTCTACAGAATTGGAGCAGGCTGGAGCAAGCAACTCAAAAGCCCCTTCCTTTACTTTCTTAATAAACTTGCTTTCACTTTACTCTGTGAACTCACCCTGAATTCTTTCTTTCGTGAGATCCAAGAACTGTCTCTGAGGGTTTAGATCAGGATGTCTGTCTGGTAATAGGACTACAGGCACACACCATTACACCTGGCTAGTTTTTGTTGTTTTTGTAGAGACAGGATTTTGCCACATTGTCCAAGCTGGTCTCGAACTCCTGAGCTCACGTGGTCCACTTACCTCCAATTTTTTATCTGTGAATTTTTCTTCATTCTTAATTTTCTATGTTTGTTTATCTGTGAATTTATTTATTTAATCCTGTTCAGTATCCTATCGCAATTTGTGGATGCACATTTTTCTTTAATTCAGCTATTTTTCAAATTACACTCCTCCATCATTTTTTCCTTCTAGAATTCCTTTGTGTATTCTTTATTTCTCATGAGTTCCTTTTTCAGATGTTTCATTTCTTTATTTTTCTAAGCTGTGTTTCAGGTAATTTTCTTAATACTTTTGCAGTTTACTAATTCTCTCTTAGAATTTATTTACATAGCACTTATTATTTCTATTGTGTTTTAATCACAATGGCTATATTTTGCATTTCCAGATTTTTAAATAATTTGTTTTTTTTAAATCATCCTGCTCTTGGGTTCATATCCACCTTTTTCTTATTTCATTATTTCCTTATTCTTGCTTTATATATATTATTTCTTTACTCCTTGAAGATTTAAGCATTCTCATATCATATTTATTTTCAGAAAATTATTTGTTATTCATTTCTAGATAAGAGTTTTTTGACATGGAGTCTCGATCTGTTGCCCAGGCTGGGGTACAGTGGTGTGATCTCTGCTCACTGCAACCTCCACCTCCCAGGTTCAAGCAATTCTTGGGCCTCAGCCTCCCAAGTATCTGGGATTACAGGCACATGCCACCAGGTCAGCTACTTTTTGTATTTTTAGTAGAGACAGGGTTTCACAATGTTGGCCAGACAGGTCTCAAACTCCTGACCTCAGGTGATTTGCCCACCTTGGCCTCTCAAAGTATTGGGATTACAGGCGTGAGCCACTGTGCCCGGCCTTGTAAGTACTTTTTTAAAAGGTTTTTTGAGTAAAAATTGACATACAATAAACTACCCATATTTAGTGTTTAGTGAATTTTAACGTGTACATACCTGCAAAACCACTGCCACAATCAAGATAGTGGACATACCTACCACCTCCAGAAATAGCCTGGTACGTCCATTTTGAGGAGTAGGCTTTTCTGCTTAGTGTTTGTCTTGCTTTTCTTATCCCCGTGTTTCTCTTCTTATATTTGGCAGATTTCTTGTGACTTTTATCCAGTTTACCCAGGTCCCCAATTTGAAAAGAGTCTTAACATTAATCAATGGATAAACTCATATCCTGCCAGGAGAACAGTGATTTACCTGATGTTTCCTAATCCAAGCAGCTACCAGATGTGAACTGTAAGTCCTGGACGTAGGCCAAAACCCTTTTAAATCTAAGCGTATAAGAAGCAAGCTTCTTCTTAATGACTTTGGTGCCTGCCACTAGTCCAATAAAACTCTACTTGCCCCATAAAAATTGTACCCTTGTCATTATGTGGTTTCTGATTCTTTAGCCCAGATCTGTAGCTTCAGATAGGTAGATCTGTGTTCTCATCTGTTCAAGTCAAGGAAATGCTTTTTTTATTTTTTAGCTGAGCTAAGTTCTTTAAACTTTTATGCACTTTTTCATTGTCATGTGTCTGCAGGGATGGCAAACGGAGCTTCCCCATTTAAATTTTGCAGCTCACAGGCTCATTATTGACCAAAAGATCTCCAGACAGTTCTTAATCACTGGGTGGAGTAGTTTGAGTGCCAGAGTAATTCGGTATTCTTTCTCCCTGTAGTTCAATTCTATTTATACTCTTTCAAACTGGAACTTGGTACATTAAATAATTCACTATTGGCTGGATGCAGTGGCTTATGCCTATAATCCCAGCACTTCGAGAAGCCAAGGTGAGAGGATCACTTGAGCTCAGGAGTTTAAGACCAGCCTGGGCAACATTGTGAGACCCCTGTTTCTACAAAAAATGTAAAGATTAACCAGGCATGGTGGCACATGCCTGTAGACCCAGCTACCCAGGAGGCTGCGGTAGAGGATTGCTTGAGCCCAGGAGTTTGAGGCAGCAAGCTATGATTGTACCACTGCAGTCCAGCCTGTGCAACAGAGTAAGACCATATCTCCTGTCAAAAAAGAGGCAAAAAAAAAAAAAAAAGAAAAAATCACTCTTCAGTTTTCAGAGTTCAGGGATCATGCTATACTATGAAAAACTCATCAATGAATACCAAATGTGTAACAAGTGATACATTTATTTTTTTATTGGAATAAATCTCAAAAAGGCCTATCTTCTAGGGGTGGATGACCATAATTAAGCCTGGGAGGAGGGGTAACCCTCAATCTGGTAAAAAAATAAAAAATAAAAGCTTTGCATATTAATGAAGATATGATTATTTCATATTTTCCAAAGGAAAAGGCAGGAAGACCAACTTCTCTAAACTTATAGGAAGATAACTAAAGAATTTGTTGTTGTTAGGAGGGAATAATTTACAAATGTGGACATCCTAATTTTCGTAGGCAGAAGAAAGAATGAAGTGAAGTGCTCTATTAATATCAAAGGAACATGTGTGGGTGTCTGTGGTACTGCTATGCCAATGATGCGCAAATGACTCCCAACTTGGAAAGTAAAGGCTATTGTGTGAGTTAAGAATGTCAAATGAAGGCCAGGCGCAGTGCCCCACACCTATAATCTCAGCACTTTGGGAGGCTGAGGCAGGCGGATCACCTCAGGTCAGGAGTTTGAGAACAGCCTGGCCAACATGGCAAAACCCTGTCTCTACCAAAAAATACAAAAATGACCCGGGCGTATTGGCAGAAGCCTGCCAGCTACTTGGGAGTTTGAGGCAAGAGAATTGCTTGAATTCAGAAGGCAGAGGTTACAGTGAGCTGAGATCACGCCACTGCACTCCAGTCTGGGTGGCAGAGTGAGACCTGTCTCATATGCCCCAAAACTGAAAAACAAAAAGAATGTCAAATAAAAATTATAGAAGACCATTGTTTTGGGGTAAGCTTCTATACTAGGCCCCAACAGACCAGACTAAAAGTCAAAACAGAGTTACCCATACTAAAGTTCCACATCACTAAACCTCAGTGAAGTTGCTATCTGACTTTCCAAGAAATCAGGAGAGTGAGGTAACAGCTAATTTCCTAAGTAGGCCAGTTTATATCTTTAATCAATATGATAATGACATTCTCTCTGCTTTTAAAAAAAATTGTTCTGTCATCCTGTGCTTGCCTTACAAGAAAAAGTAACTTTAAAAAGTAACTGAGCTGGACACTGTGGCATGTGACTGTAGCTCCAGCTACTGGGGAGGCTAAGGCAGGACTGCTTGAACTAGGAGTTTGGGCTTAGGAGTGGTATGCTGTGATTACACCTGTGAGTAACCTCTGTACCCCAGCCTGGGGAACATAACGAGATGCTGTTTCTAGAGAAAAAAAGGTAAAAAATGCGTGTTGTTCTTTGCTTCTGCTTTCTTCAGCCCTTCTCTGTCTATAAAACAAATCTTCTTCTCAATTCATTGGAAGACTTTCCAGTGGAAATGAAATGTTGCCTGATTCTAGAATAACAAATAGAACTAATTAAGATCTCTAAACTAAATTTGTTGTAATTTTGTCTTTGACAAGAACAATCCAGGCCTTGCTCCCAGTGCACAGAGGATCCTGGGGCCCCATAGTTCTTGAGAGGACCTCAGGCTGCTGCCTTGTTCCACTTTACCAAGCACTCAGCACCAAGGGCAAGGGTATCACTCAGAGAGAAGCTTGCCATTGTCCCCAGCACCAATTGAAAATTTTGCCTGGGAAGAGAGGAAAGCCATAAAACAGATAGTTTCTAATCCCTTCCCAAGGAAATTGACTTCATTTGTAAAGCAGCTAGAGAAGTTTGAGGCTAAGGGCATAAACAGTGGAGGTGTAGTGAAAAACAATTAGGAGGGGAATAGTAGATTTAATGTAGATACAGATGGTAGGCTGGATAGTTGGAAAGAGAGAACAAGGAAATAAAACAGCCAGGAGGAGTCTTTTTGCGGTTAGAAAAATTGCACTGTCCTTAAAAACCATTACTTTGAAGGAGCCACATTTGATTGGACTAGTTTGTAGAGCAATTTATGCCCTAGGACATTGTTGAAAACAATAGAGCAATCAATCAGTAATTAGTGGAATATGGTCAAAGAAGGAAGGCAAGCAACTCTTATCCCAGGGTCATGGTTGGACATACCTAAAGCTGCACCTCCCTAAAGGGCAAGATCAGAGTTAACTTGTGCACTGTGCGTGTGTGCCAAGTCTGCCCTGCAGACTCTGGCCGAGTGATGGATAAAAGGAGTTCGCAGACACAGGTATTTTGCCTGTGAGCACGGTTAGGGGGCGGCAAGGCCAATGCGAAAGTGCTCCCCATAAGCCGTGGTAAACACTTGCCTTATTTAGTACATATTTAATGACAAAGGCCTAGAGCAAACACCGTTTGTGGGTAACTAACATTGTCAACCCCCTCAGTGGGGGAATCCTGCTCTAAGGTTGATCAAAGGTTGGTTTCTGAAGAAATAGGTAAACAAACTTATCTAGATAAATTCCTTTGCACTCCCTTATTATCTGCCCTCTGCCATTAGCTCAAGGTAAGAGGATCAGACTGCCTTCAGCCATAACCCTTTTCTGCTTTTGTAAAACCTCCCAGCTTCCCAAGAAGGTTTGTATCTTTCCTATAATTTTTCCCACCACCCTGACCGATATGCTACATCTCTCTCTTTTCTTTCTTTCTTTCTTTTTTTTTTTTTTTGCATCAGGTTTTGTTGATCGAATAGTACAGATGTGTGCAGCAACAGGTTTGTCAGGTGCAGCGGTTATGAGTCATGTTTGTCATGTTATGGCTTTGCATCCTAGAATTAGTAAATAACATGAGACAAACATGAGTATAATCAGACATTCTTTTTGAATCAAGGAGTGACATGTAGTGTTACCTGGCGCCTTAGCCCGATGTGTGCCATTAATGAGGGACCCCACTTGGGGTATGTCCATCCTTCCTAGCCAAGCACTTACATTATTAGCGGCTGAGAAGGAGGTGTCTACCCAGGTAACCAGATGGAAAAAAGTATAGCAGATACAGGTTGCAGGCAGAGTGAGAGAATAAGAAAGGTTAATACCCTACGAGAGTTGCAATGTACAACAGAGAACATAGTAAGGAACAAATTATCTGGAGTGAATGGTGTTTGTGTTTGAAGTAGGATTTGCTCAGCCTCCTGAGTTGTATTCTTCAGCATCCTGTTTGGGGCCTGTGTTCTCCGAGGAAGCCACATTGTCTGGGGCTGTGGGTCCTGCAGGGTTATTTCCTTCACTTCTGCTACTAGGTTGGGGCCTAGCCATACCATGGTAAGGTGTGATTTGTCACACTGGAATCCAAAGGATTATGCAATCTTGGCATTGCCGTATAATTTGTTTGGCTAGTCTTTGGGTAAGTTGAAATTGTTTAGTTAAGCTTCTCCAACTGTGGTGGAAAAATTGATGCGATTCGGTGGCTTGGTCAAGCAGTGATGTCATAACTTGTAGGTTGGCTTGATCATTGCCATAAGCCAGTGGGCCAGGCAGTGAGTTGTGGCTCAAATATGTGTGATAAAAATAGGATGTGTTCATAGATGTAGCGATTGTTGAAGTTGAAGAAAAAGGGCATACAGGGTGGGCTCAAGAGCAGACTTAATGAGGGCTCTCAAGGTTCTGCAATAAATAAACAGAATACACAGAGACGCAGAGTCACTAACAATATTGATGGCCTGAGCGAAAAAGTTTCCAGGGCCAATATTAAGCCTCCAACCTTAGCTCTCTGAGTGAGGGAATTATATGGCTCCCATCAAATAGCCACTTTTCCATTTTTACCAGAGCCCTCAGTAGAAAGTGTTAAAGCATTAGGTATGGGGGAGTGAACTACATTTTTAGGCAAAACTACAGGAGTATGAGATAAGAACTGAAGTAGTTTGTCAGCAGGAAGTATATGCTCTATATGGCCTGCATAATCAGAGAGTATGCTATCTGAAGATCTGGAAATAGAGGAAAGACTGCTTCAAATTGCCTTTTACTCAAAGGAATTCTTATGACATCAGGGTCATGACCTAGCAACAGACTGTATTGTCTATGGGATGTATAGATGACTTGACTAACCAGCTGGATATAGGGAGATAGTGTTTTAGTCCTAGTATGTGAGCAAAAAACCCATTATAGGAAGCATAGTTCTGGGTCCACCTGTCCTATTAATCCTATTGGGGAATGTTTAGTATGGAAAACAAACAATTGGACTGAATATTGGGTCTATGTGATCTAGTTGCCTCTGAGAAATAGCTCACTCTATTTCCTCAATTTCCTTTACTGGCTCCATTGGGGCTGCTAGCAATATATCATCCATAAAATGAATAATCTTCCAATTAGGAAATTCTTTTCTACTTTGGAACAAAGCCTATGTTACATGATACTGACACATGGTAAAACTATTCAGTATTCCTTGAGGAAGCACTTTCCAATGAAATCAGCAAACGGGCCTTTCTGCTGGTATTGTAAATGTAAATTTTTCTCTGTCCTGTTCTGTAAGGGGAATAGTATAGATGCAGTCTTTTAAGTCAATAACAGCTATAGGCCAATCTCGAGGAATCACTGTGAGGGAAGGGAGCCCTTGTTGAAGAGGACAAATACATTGCAGATTTGCAATAATAGCCCATAAGTCATGCAAAAGTCTCCATTTGCCAGACTTTTTGGGAATGATGAAAATGGGCAAATTCATTTTGTGACTTTTCCTGGGAAACTGAGGCCCTGCTAGCTTTAAGCAGCTGTTTCAATACTTTTATATGCTTTTTGTGTTGTGCTGAATTCCATTTTATGACTTTTTGTTTTGGGCTGTTAGATGGTGCTATACGGCTGGCTTTTAATTGCTCCTCAACTAACTCATGGGTTTGTTGTAATTTCTCTCCATTTAAAGGCCACTGCTCTACCCAAATTGGATCTTGAGTGAGCTGTGTTGAGGTAGGGTAGAAATAACAACAGTGGGTATTATTAGAACAGGGTTTGCTGTTCATGTAATTCATCAAATTCTGCCCTCCAGAGGAGGTATTGACTGGCATCTAAAGTTGTTTTAGTTAGCTCTGACCAGTCCCATGTAGTCATATGGAAGTTGTCTGCTATGGTCTCAATTAATTGTTTCATAAATGGGCTAGTGGCTCCATTTTCTGTAATGCTTTTTCTTATCTCTTTATAAGCGTCAAAAGAAATGGGTTCCTATACCTGACTGCCTTGTCGATCTTGCATTACTGGGCAAGCCAAGAGCTCCCCTTCTAATGCTGCTTAGAAAGGTCCCAGAGCTTTAGCATTTCCTAAGATAGGGTCCCAGAGCTTTAGCATTTCCCTTGTCTTTTTTCCAATTTATTGGGGAAGGGGGCTCAGGCAAAACCTCTGTTTTTTCTTTGGTATTTTTACCTTTTAATGGCAGGGCTGATGGGGAAGGAGGAGGTGGTAAGGTAGGTGATGGTTCCTCTTCCCTTCCCTTTTTAGGCTCTTCTGTGTAGAGCAGAGCCAAAGCAGCCCTAACTAAGGCACATAATGTTAAAGATGTTATTGGGACCTATGGCCTTTGTGCATAATATTGTTTAATATTTCTCCCCACTTGTTCCCAGAGCTCTATGTCTAGTGTAGCTTCTTCTGGGAACCATGGGTTATGGGAAACAACAGTTTGCATTAGGTCCCTTAATTGAGCCTGTGAAACGGAGACTCTGCTAGCTTTAAGCAGCTGTTTCTATACTTTTATATGCTTTTTGTGTTGTGCTGATAACTGTTGTCTCATAATGAAACCCTAGCTTGAACAATTCCCTTGAACTTGGAAATCCTGAATGGGTACCAATGACTTACTGACTTACTGACTGCACAGTCTCTTCACCTTTGGTTTTGAGGATTCTGTTGGAATCCATTGCAGTGTTTCTCACACAGGTGCACCAGCTGCAGAGTCTGTCCCACAGACTCTGGCCGAACGACAGATGAAAGGAGTTCACAAACACAGGTATTTTGCCTGTGAGTGTAGCTAGGGGACCACATGGCTTAGCACAACTGACGAGAAAGTGCAGCTGACTTATCTCTGATAAGTCAGAGATGCTCACATTTATTTAGTAGAGATTTAATGACAAAAGCCTGGAGCAAACACCATTTGTGGTTAATTAACATTGTTGACTCCCAAGTAGGGGGCAGTCCTGTGCATGGATGACCAAAGGTTGGTTTCCAGAGAAATAGGTAAACAAACTTATCTAGGTAAATTCCTTTGCACTCCCTTGTTATCTGCCCTCTGCCATTAGCTCAAGGTAAGAGGATCAGGCTGCCTTCAGCCATAACCCTTTCCTGAAGCTTTTGTAAAACCTTCCAGCTTTCCAAGAAGTTTTGTGTCTTTCCTATTTTTCCCACCACCCTGACTGATATCTTGTGTGTGTGTGTGTGTGTGTGTGTGTGTGTGTGTGTGTGTGTGTGTTGCTCTGTGGCTGCACAAGCATATGTATGTGGTGGGAAGCACAGATTTCACTGAAATAATCCAAGTAATCGTTACACAAATAAATAATCAAAGAATAAGTCCCAGAAAAGAAGGTGGGGCAATATAACAGCTGCTAAAATGTATTATCTAAAGTTTCTGTTTTCCAACAAAAAATTGTTAGAGTAGGTAGCTAGGCAGACATAAGCAGGGCAAAAGAGGCTCCCCTCCCACCTTAGGAAAGTCAAGTGACCATCAGGTGATGGTAGGAAAGTTGTTAAACTGTCTCTTGAAAATGATTGGTCACACCCAGTGCCAGGGAAAGGCAGACTACCAATAGATAGAAAAAGCTGAAGGTGGTCATCAGCAGCTTTCCGATAAGCTCTCTGGAGTTGGGGAAGTGGGCTAATGCATGTGCACTAAAAGGCAAAATATTGGAGTTTAAGTGATATATGACCATATTCTAGGAACACTCAACTGGTAAGGGAAAAACATGTTAAATGAGTTTGCACACAACTTCAGTAAACACACTGTGCATGCAGCCCCTCTCAAATGCGGGGAGGCCACTGCACGTGTGGACAGCCTACCTCAAGGGAAAAATCAAGTGAGAAGAAATGCAAACTCTGAAACCATTCCAAAGTATAAAACTCCAAGTCAAGGGCTAAGCAGTGCACTTGGATCTGGCAAGTTGCCTGCTTGGCCATCTTCCAAGTGTACTTTACATCCTTTTTTTCCTGCTCTGAAAACTTTTTTTTTTTTTTTTTTTTGAGACAGAGTCTCTCTCTCTCTGTCCCCCAAGCTGGAGTGCAGTGGCTCAATCTTTGCTGACTGAAATCTCCACCCCGCAAGTTCAAGAAATTATCCTACCTCAGTCTCCCAAGTAGTTGGGATTACAGGCACACACCACCATGCCCAGCTAATTTTGTGTCTTTGGTAGAGATAGGGTTTCTCCATGTTGGCCCGGCTGGTGTTGAACTGCTGATCTCAAGTGATCTGACTGTCTCAGTCTCCCAAAGTGTTGGGATTATAGGTGTGAGCAACCATGCCTGGCTCTGAAAACTTTTTAATAAACCTTTAGTCCTGCTCTAAAACTTGCCTCAATTTCTTACTCTGCCTTATGCCCTTCAGCCAATTCTTTCCTCCAAGAAGGCCAAAATTGAGTTGCTGAAGACTCATATGGATTTGCCACTGCTAACAAAATTATGATGCATGCAAAGAAACAGGAAATTCTAGTACATACATGCAACAAATACCGCCCATAAGAGCAACTAGATGTCAGATTTAACAGAAAAATACTTTAGTCATTATAAATATGTTCGTAGAACTAAAGGAAAATATTATTAATTGTGTAAAGGAAGATAGACCAAGTGTGGTAGCTCATGCCTATAATCCCAGTGCTTTGGGAGGTAAAGTTGGATGGATCACTTGAGGTCAGGAATTTGAGAACAGCCTGGTCAACATGGTGAGACCCCATCTCTACTAAAAATACAAAAATTAGTCAGGTGCAGTGACAGGCAGCTAACTCAGCTAATCCCAGCTATTCAGGAGGCTGAGGCACTAGAAGCACTTGAATCTGGGAGGCAGAGGTTGCAGTGAGCTGAGATTGAGCCACTGCACTCCAGCCTGAACTGCAGGGTGAGTCTCTGTCTTAATTTAAAAAAAAAAAAGCAAAGGAAGATCTAAAAATGTCACATTAAATAGAGAATAACAATAAAGAGATAGGAATTATAAAAAGCCAAATGGAAATATTGGAATTGAAAAGTAAAGTAATTGCAATAAAAAATTCACTGGAAGTCTTTTCTGTCTGCTCAAGAAGAAATAAAATTCACTGCAGGAACTCAACTATAGATTGTCTGGAAGAATAAAGAATTAGTGAACTTGAGGATACAATACACCCTGGCTTAACATTGTCAATAGAATAAATGAAAGAGAGTTAAGCTTTTCTTAGCTTTAGTTTGAGGAGGTTTTCCCCCTGGATAATGGCCCATGACTCCAGAGGTGGTGGTGTTTTCTTGACTTGGGTGTGATGGGTGCATTCTTTTTTTTTGAGACGGAGTTTCGCTCTTGTTACCCAGGCTGGAGTGCAATGGCGCGATCTCAGCTCACCGCAACTTCCGCCTCCTGGGCTTTCTGCTGTCTGGACTGTGGGTTCAGTGATTTGAAGCATCAGGTAAGTTCCTTCCCAGGCTGGCTTAAGTTCCTTCTCCTTCCAGCTTTTGATGAGGATGTGATTCCCAGGCTGATGTTGATGGACTAGGAACTCCAGGATTAGTGCTTGTGCTCGGAGACCTTTGGTTTTAGGGAAAGGGAAAGTAGAGGAGAGACAAAGAATATAATTAGCGAGGGAAAGGCTATTTTTAATAGGGCAATAGGAGGGCATTTGGTAACTAAGTCTCTAGAACTAATTTGTTTAAGTGATTCTTTAAGGTTTGATTTGTTTTTACCTTCACTGATGAAGGTGGGTGCCAAGGAGTATGATAGTCTTATTTAACTTCTAGGCCTTGGGATAGCTTTTTAATGATATGCACTGTGAAATAGGTTTTATTGCCTGAGTTAATATCTTCTATTAGCCCAAACGAGCTATTTTTTTTTTTTTTTTGAGACGGAGTTTCGTGAGCTATTTTTAATTAATGCTTTATATCATAGGCTGTCGCATTTGAAAAGGGAATAGCTTTGATTTGGTGAGCGAGGTTATATACTATCATTAATAAGCATTTTAGATGACATGTTGGAGGCGTCTCTGTGTAATCAGTTTGGGTACTTTGGAATGGTCTTAAGCCTGGATTCCTTCCCTTAAGGGGTAAGTTCCATTGTAGTTTATTTATTTATTTATTTATTTATTTATTTATTTATTTATTTATTATCAGTAAGCAACTATCTGTAACTTGTTGGGCTAGGGTGTAAATTCTTATATATTTATAAACTCTGAGAACTGCATCACACGTGGCCTGGGGTCCCCAGTGGGTCCTCTGATGCAGATGGGACAGGATTACTTTTATAAAG
Organism: Sapajus apella; assembly: GCF_009761245.1. Classification (NCBI taxonomy): domain Eukaryota; kingdom Metazoa; phylum Chordata; class Mammalia; order Primates; family Cebidae; genus Sapajus; species Sapajus apella. The sequence goes on along the minus strand of NW_022436965.1, from coordinate 14,257,658 downwards.
GGGTTTGGACAATATTTCTTTTTGGTCTGGCAATATCAATTTTCCTCCTGCATCCTCTTTAGCATCCATTTCTATTATCTTTTCTTTCTTAGTAGAAGAGAAAATGGGGCTCATGGTAGGAGGAGGGAGGTAAGAGTAAAGTGGAAAACGCATTCAGAAGAAACAGCAGCCTTCTTGGCTTATCTGATCTGCTCAGTTATTTTCCTGATTCTTAAAAGACAGGCTATTCTGGTGTCTGGGGACATGGACAGTAGCTATTTATTTTGGCAACTGAAGGTTATTTAATACTTGGGTGATTAACTCTTTGTAAACAAGGTTTTGACCTTTGTTATTAAAAAGATCTCGTTCCGTTTAAAATTTTTCTAAATGTGTGAGCTACCACAAAGATGTTCTTAGATTCAGCATAGATGTTTCCTTCATTGTTTTGCAGATATTTTAAGGCTTGACTCAATGCAAACAGCTCACAAGTTTGGGTAGACTAATCATTACGCAATTTTTTTGACTCTCTTTCAGAGATTTTCCATCAATTACTGAGTAATTTTTGTGTCTTTTTTGCCCAGTCACTTGGGAGGAACCGTCTATAAATGAGTGCCACCCTGTTTTGAAGAGTCTCTCTTGAATTGGGCTTAACCTTTGTGTGATAGTCAATTAAATCTAAACATGTGTGTTTTCTTTTTAGGTTTAGACTCCCTATTAAGAAACCTGCTAGGTTTGGTTCGGTGGTTAGTGTTAAATTATTGCTTTTTAACAGAGGTTCTAACTTGATGGGGCATGCTTACAATGAAATTTCCTCCAAAGAGTAGTTTTTGCCTTGCTCCTTTCAATCTTTGGAGGGTAAAGGACATGTTCTTGCCACCAACATAGGGCATAATCTATTTCCTCTTGGGAGGAAGTCTCCTCTTAGCAACATTTTCTATTAAAAGTTCACAAATCCTTTCCTCATTGAACCCAAATTTTGGCCAGAAAACTAAAAGTTTGAGCACTGATTCTTGAGTTCAAATGGAACAGCAGTATTTTATTATTTGTTGCTTTTTCTTATGTTTAGTCCACTCATTATCTTTCGAGGATTTTAATATGAGACCTAAAGGACTGTTGGAGGGGATCTATCCCCGTCCTTAACTTTCCCTGTTATACTAGGGGTGTTTTCCATCCTGGAGGTTCCAGGATGATTCCTTGAGAGTGTGTGTGGCTCAACTTCCTTTTACTAGAGGTCTCTTGCCCTCTCCTTCCTCCAAAGGCTTGCTAAGGCTCAATCTTTCATACTAAAGATTTCTTGCCTATCCTTTAGCCCCTCCTGCTGGAAGTTTCTTGCACCCTTCTCCTGCTTCATCCACTCTGGCCCTTTCCTCAGAGGGAAATTAGTTTCCTGTTAGCATTGGCGGGACTGTGTAAATCCCAAGGTCAGGATTCCTACAAAAGGGCCACCATTAGCCGTATGAGGTAACCATGGAACCACAGATTGGAGTCACTCACTCCACATAGCGGTAGTGCTTGTTAACATTCACAGGCTTTCAACCTCCAAGATATCCTGACCACCAGGGAAGTACTTCACCACCCCAGTGGGTTTTCTTACCTTCTCTGTCCACTGAGTTACCTGATTGCCACTGTGTTTTTGTAGACAAGCCTTTCTTTCTAGCATTGCTGAGAGCCTGGGTTTATTGATCACAGCAGGTGGGGTCTCAATCTTTAGCACCTGAGGCCAATGAGGCAGTGGGATGTGTTTCCCCTGGGAGAAGACCAGAGACCCCTATCCCAGAGGAGAATGGGAATCCCAGATGAGCCCCAGATGTTAGAAGTAAAATGCTTGGTGCCCTAAAGTGGAACCAAGACTCAGGCAACAGTTTTTTCAGCAAGGCAGTACTTCTATAGAAGGGTGCATCTTGCATGCAAGGCAAGGCAAGGGAGAATGCACAGAACAAAGGAGAGCAGCAGTTTTTATCCCCAATGCAGACCCTGTTCCTGTGTCTTCCCACTATGGGCTAAGGTGAACCACACAATCTAGGCTAATTCCAATTGGCTGCTGTTGACATCATTAAGGGTGGAAGGGTTGGCTTTTGATGGCAAGGACAGTTAAACAGGTCATGGGATATGCCTGGTGTGTTTGGGCACTGCAGAAATAGGGAGGGCTGACAGATGAATGGAAAAGATTACTTTTTTTTTTTTTTTTTTTTTGAGACGGAGTTTCACTCTTGTTACCCAGGCTGGAGTGCAATGGCGCGATCTCGGCTCACCGCAACCTCCACCTCCTGGGTTCAGGCAATTCTCCTGCCTCAGCCTCCTGAGTAGCTGGGATTACAGGCACGCACCACCATGCCCAGCTAATTTTTTTGTATTTTTAGTAGAGACGGGGTTTCACCGTGTTGACCAGGATGGTCTCGATCTCTTGACCTCGTGATCCACCCACCTCGGCCTCCCAAAGTGCTGGGATTACAGGGTAGTTCTTTATTGTAGGATTAAAGCAGAAGGAACTTCATTATCATGCTGATTAAAGATTAAAACTGGCCTGTTTGGGAAATTAGGCTATCTCTCTTTCCTGATTTCTCTGACAGCAGTAATAGCAACTCCCTTTCAGTTCTGTGATCATTGACTTCATTGTGATAGTTTACTCTAGTGTGTTGGGGCCTTGTAAAAGAGTTTCGTCCAGAGCAATAGCCTCCTGTAATTTTTGTTTTTCAGTGCTCATTAGCTCTATCCAACAAATTTTGATTTTTTATTATGTAGATTTGAATATTTATTAATTTCTCTTATGATTTCTTCTTTGACTAGTTACTGGAAGTTTGTTAATTTCCAAATATTTGAGGCTTTTAAAAATCTTTAATTGTTATTAATATATAATTTAATTTTGGCTTTTAAAGAATATATTCTGGAGAATTTCAAACTTTTATAATATATTGGGACTTGTTTTATGTTCCAGCATAAGGTCCATCTTGGCAAATGGTCTCTGTGCACCACAAATAATGTGAATTCCGCAGTGGTGGGGTAAATTGTTCTATAAAGTTTAGTTAGGTTAGGGTGGTTGATAATTTTTAAAAAATCTTCTATATCCTTACTGATTTTTATCTAATTATTAAAAGGGAAATTAATATCCCCACTTCTTTTTATTTTTACATTTGTTTATTTTGTTAGACAGAGTCTTACACTGTCACCCAGACTGGAGTGCAGTGGCATGATCATGACTTGCTACAGTCTCATCCTTCTGGCTTCATGTGATCCTACTGCCTCAGCCTCCCAAGTAGCTAAAACTACAGGCATGTGCCACCATATTTGCCTAATTTTTTTAGTTTTTATGTTTGTAGAGACAGAGTCTTGCTATGTTACTCAGGCTGGTCCGGAATTCCCAGCCTTGCCCCACCTGTGTACAGGAGTGCAGTCTGTCCTCCCACCCCCCACCAATTGCCATTGCAGATAGAGCCTTTGTGGGCACAGAGCCAGCCAGCCCTGCCCCCACAGTATGCCACCCTTGTGTTAACGCTATAAGAGAACATCAGATCCTCTGCCACATTGAGCAATCACCCTGTTTGCAGGGCACAGAGAAGGCTACCAGACTTGCTTTTGCCAGCACCTTACACCTGACTCAACACCACCACCAGTGCAGCTGCACACACGGTTGCCAGCAGGACCACCCCACTGACTCCTCCAGCTGTGTTGCTTCTGCCACTGTGGTGAACACCTGCAGGAAGGCAGACACCCTGGCACCCACTAGCACTCTGCTGCAGCTGCTGTACCTTGCCCCCCACCCCCTACCACTCACAGCACAGTGGATTCCTATCCTCAAGGAGCCAGAGAACAAAGTTGGGAACCAATACAAGACCCCCAGAATAGAGCATGCAGTCCAGAAGTTGGAAGCTGAGCATTGGCCTTCTAAAATTTCCTAGAAATAAAGCCAGTTAGCTGAATGTACCTTATATCACAATCAAACCCCCAAGATCATCGAATAGGATAAAAGGAAAAAATATGCAAAAGTCAGCAACCTCAAAGATTGAAGGTAGTTAGACCCACCTTCAAGAAGAGAAAGAATCAGTACAAGAACCCTGAAAGGAGCCAGAGTGCCTTCTTTCCTCCAAACAACTGTATTACTTCTCCAGCAAGGGTTCTGAACTGGGCTGAGATGGCAGAAATGACAAAAACAGAATTCAAAATATGGATAGGAACAAAGATCATGGAGTTACAGGAGTACATTGAAACCCAATCCAAGTGATATGGTTTGGATGTGTGTCCCCACCCAAATCTCATGTCAAATTGTAATCGCCAGTGTTGTAGGAGGGTCCTGATGGGAGGTGATTAGATGATGGGGGTGGATTTCTCCCATTCTGTTCTCATTATACTGCATTCTCATAAGATATGGTTGTTTAAAAGTGTGTAGCATCTCCCCCTTTCTCTCTTTTTTTTTTCTCTCTGGCCATGTAAAATGTGCCTGCTTCCCCTTCAACCTTCTGCTGTGATTGGGAGTTTCCTGAGGGCTCCCCAGCCATGCTTCCTGTACAGTCTGTGGAATCATGAGTGAATTAAATCTCTTTTCCTTATAAGTTACCCAGTCTCCGGTATTCCTGCCTCCCTGCCCCCCAGCATTACTGCTAATTTATTACAAGAGGACTTTAGTTTTTTCTTTTCAACATCCTATTCTACAGCTTCCTTGGCTCTTTTTGCCATTATGCCAAAGAGCTGGGGATTGACACAGGCCATGAGGAGACTAGTGAAGGCTTTGAAATTCTTCTCCTCCTCAGTAATGACTTGGGCTTTCTCCTGCTTATAGACATTCCAGAAGGGCATGACCAGTTCTGTCAGCTGGGTGGCCAATTTGAGTTCTTCAGCAAGACTGTCTCCCTTTTTGGAGGCCAATGGCTTCTTGAGGAAGAGGATGAGTTTGGAATGGTACTCCTTCAGTTGCTGCACATTGGCCTTCAGGGAGTCAGTGGACTTGTTCCACCTCCTTCAATTCACAGAGATGCCAATGGTCCAGGCCACCTTCTTGTGAATACCTGCCACCCTGAGCTCCTGCAAGCTGAAGTGAAGGTGGTGGACACCTTGCTGTGTTACTGTACTGTGTGGGACTACATAATGGGCTGGATGGGTCCTAATGCAGGGTATGGAGCAATGCGGCATGCTTTTGCTTGCTGGGCCTTGCATCTGCAGATCTTCCAGAACAGCTGGTTGAACCACCTGACCACATGCTACTGCCAGTCCTTCTGGAAGTGGGGCTTCAAGATCATACCATTATGGCTGGGTGCCATGGCTGCCTACAGCCCTCCTGTGCAGGAAAAAAGCCAAACAGAAGGCCAGTCTGAAGTATTTCTTTATAGCAGTATGAGAATGGACGAGTACACAAAGGAAGTGAAAAATCATTATAAACAATGCGGGAGCTGACAGACAAGATAGCCAGTATAGAAAACGATGTAACCAACCTGATAGAGCTGATAACACAATATAAGAATTTTATAATGCAATCACATATATTAATAGCAGAATAGACAAAGTGGAGACAAGAATCTCAGAACTTAAAGACTGGCCTTCTGAAGTAAGAAAGTCAGACAGAATAGAGAAAAAAGAATGAAAAGGAACCAAAAAAAGCCTCTGAGAAATATGGGATTATGTAAAGAGACCAAATCTATGACTCATTGGTGTCCCTGAAAAAGATGGGGAGAATGGAACCAGCTTGGAAAACATATTTTAGGATATCATTTATGAGAACTTCTCCAGCCTAGCTAGAGAGGTCAACATTCAAATTCAGGAAATGCAGAGAACCTGTTGAAGATATTTCACAAAAGGTCACCCTGAAGACACATAAGCATCAGATTCTCCAAGGTCAAAATGAAAGAAAAAAATGTTAAAGACTAGAGAAAAAGGTCAGGTCACCTACAAAGGGAAGCCCATCAGACTAACAGCAGGCCTCTCTGCAGAAAGGTCCCTGCCAGCCAGAAGAGATAGGGGACTAATATTCAATATTATTTTAAAAAGACATTCCCACCAATAATTTTATATCTGGTCAAACTAAGCTTCATAAGCAAAGAAGAAATAAGACCCTTTTCAGAAAAACAAATGCTGAGGGAATTTGTTATCACCAGACCTGCCTTTCAAGAGATCTTGAAAGGAGCACTAAATATCAAAAGGAAAAACTGATACCAGAATATATTTTTAGGTGTTTACATAAAAATGAGACTACCTGCTCCTTATTGGACCCCATAATTCTGAACTTAAGCCTCATGCATGGGCATATGGAACCCTGCATCTCTTGGTTGATCGCTATCCTGGGTTCCTTAAGAGACAGACTGGAGTCAATGGCAATGGCTAAAGAGGGGTATCCTCAGTGGCTATGGGGCTATGGGGTACCTGAACCCAGATAACTCACCCCTGATACTTGGTGCACCATCTCAGCAGCTGGAGAAAGCACACCAGGACTGTGCCCAAGACTAGGTACTCTACTACTGTGGGCCCTATATTCTCAATCTTCTTAAGGAGAAGACATTCCAATCAATAATTTCATATCTGGTCAAACTAAGCTTCATAAGCAAAGGAGAAATAAAATAGTTTTCAGAAAAGCAAATGCTGAGGGAATTTGTCACTGCCAGACCTGCCTTATAAGAGCTCCTGAAAGAAGCACTAAATATGGAATGGAAAGACCATTACTAGGGACTACAGAACAAAAACACACTTAAGTACACAGAGCATTGATAGTATAAAGCAACCACACAAACAGGTCTGCGTAATAACCAGCTAATATCATGATGACAGGATGATGATTACCAATACTAGCTTTGAATGTAAATGGGCTGAATAACCCAATTAAAAGACACAGAGTGGCAAGCTAGATAAAGAACCGAGAACCAATGATATGCTGTCTTCAAGAGACCCATCTCACATACAGTGACACACATAGGCTCAAAATAAAGGAATGGAAAAAAATCTACCAAGCAGATGGAAAACAGAAAAAAAGGAGTTGCAATCTTAATTTCTGACAAAACAGACTTAAACCAACTAAGATAAAAAAAGACAAAGAAGGGCATTACATAATGGTAAAGAGTTCAAAAAGAAGACTTGACTGTCTTAAATATATATGCACCCAACACAGGAGCACCAAGATTCATAAAGCAAATATTTAGAGAACCTCAAAGACACTTATATTCTCATGCAATAATAGTGGGAGACTTCAAAACCCCACTGACAGTATTAGACAGATCATCAAAACAGAAAATTGACAACGATATTTGGGACCTGAACTCAGAACTGGATCAAATGGACCTGACAGACATATACAGAGCTTTCCACACCAAAACAATAGAATATATTTTCTTCTCATTACCACATGGCACATACTCTAAAATCGACCAGACAATCAGACATAAAACAATCCTCAGCAAATTCAAAAGAACTGAAATAATAACAGCCACTTTCTTAAACCACAACACAATAAAATTAGAAATCAAGAATAAGGAAATCACTCAAAGCCATACAACTACATGGAAATCAACCTGCTTCTGAATGACTTTTGGGTAAATAATAAAATTAAGGCAGAAATTATGTTCTTTGAAACTGGTGAGAACAACAATATACCAGAATCCCTGGGACACAGCTAACACAATAGTAATAGGGAAATTTATAGCACTAAATTCCTCTACCAAAAAGTTAGAAAAATTTCAATTTAACAACCTAACATCAGAACTAAAAGAAATAGAGAACCAAGAGTAAACTAACCCCAAAACTAGCAGAACACAAAACAACCAAAATCAAAGCTGAACTGAAGGAGATTGAGACATAAAAAGCCATTCAAATGATTCAGTGAATTCAGTTGGTTTTATTTGAAAAAAATTAATAAAATAGACCACTAGCTAGACTAATAAAGAAGAAAAGAGAGAAGATCCAGATAAACAGAGTTAGAAAGGACAAAGGGGATATTACCACTGACCCCATAAAATACAAATAATCATTAGGGAATATTATGATTCTTCTATACACACAAACTAGAAAATGTAGAAGAGATAAATTCCTGAACATATACACCCTCCCAAGACTGAACCAGGAAGAAATTTAATCCCTGAATACACCAATAATCAGCTTCAAAACTGAACCCACCTACCAGCCAAAAAAAGCCTAGGACCAGATGGATTCACAGCTGTATTCCACCAGATGTATAAAGAAGGGCTGATACCATTCCTTCTGAAACTGTTCGAGAAAATTGAGGAGGAAAGATTCCTCTCTAACTCATTCTCTGAGGCCAGCATCATCCTAAACCTGCCAGAGACACAAGAAAAAGAAAACTTCAGGCCACTATCCTTAAAATTCTCAACAAAATACTGGCATACCAAATTCAGCAGAACATCAAAAAGCTAATCCACCATGATCATGTGGGCTTTATTCCTAGAATGCAAGGTTGGTTCAACATAGGCAAATCAACAAATGTGATTAATCAAATAAATAAAACTAAAGACAAACCCTTTATGATTGTCTTAATAGATGCAGAAAAGGCTTTTAATAAAATTCAACACCTTTTCATGTTAAAAAAAAAAACCTCTCAATAAACTAGGTATTAAAGGAACATATCTCAAAATAATAAGAGCCATCTATCACAAACCCATCGTCAATATCATACTGAATGAGGAAAAGCTGAAAGCATTCCCCATGAAAACCAGAATAAGGCAAGGATGCCCTCTCTAACCACTCCTAATCAACATAGTATTAGAATTCCAGGCAAGAGAAAGAAATAAAATGCATCCAAATAGGAAGAGAGGAAGTCAAACTATCTCTGTGTATAGATAACAGATTCTAAATCTAAAAAACCCTATAATCTTGGCACCAAAGTTTCATAAGCTGATAAACAACTTCAGTGAACTCTCAGGATACAAAATCAACATATAAAAATTACTATCATTCCTACACACCAATCATAGCCAAGCCAAAAGCCAAATTGGGAACGCAATGCCATTCACAATTATCATAAAAAGAACAAAATACCTAGGAATACAGAGAACCAGGGAAGTGAAAGATGGCTGCAATGAAAACTACAAAATACTCAAAGAAATCAGAGATAACACAAACAAATGGAAAACTATTTCATGCTTATGGATAGGAAGAGTCAATATCATTAAAATAGTCATACTACCCAAAGCGATTTATAGACTCAATACTATTCCTATCAAACTACCAATGACATTCTTCAGAGAACTAGAAAAAACTATTTTAAAATTTATATGAAACCAAAAAGGAGTCCACATAACCATGGCAATCCTAAGCAAAAAGAACAAAGCTGGAAGTATCACTCTATCTAACTTCAAACTATACCACAGGACTACAGTAACCAAAACAGTGTGTAACTGGTACAAAAGCAGACACATAGACCAATAAAACAGAACAGAGAGCCCAGAAATAAGGCCACACACATACAACCATCTGATCTTCAACAAAGCTGATAAAAACAAGCAATGGGGGAAAGGAATCCCAATTCAATAAATGATGCTGGGATAACTGGCTAGCCATATGCAGAAAATTGAAACTGGATGAGTTCCTCACACCACATACAAAAATTAACTTAAGATCAATTAAAGATTTAAATGTGAAACCCAAAACTATAAAAACCCTGGAAGATCACCTAAACAATACCATTTTGGACATTGGAACAGGCAAAGATTTTATGACAATGACATCAATAGCAATTGCAACTAAAGCAAAAATTGACAAATGGGAATCTAATTAAAGAGTTCTGCACAGAAAAGGAAACTATAAACAAATTTTCAAACAACAAGAAACAGCTCCTTAAAAAAGTGGGTGAAGGACATGAACAGTCACTTTTTTTTTTTTTTTTTTTTTTTTTTTTTTTTGAGACAGAGTCTTGCTCTGTTGCCAGGCTAGAGGATAGTGGCACAGTCTTGGCTCACTGCAACCTCCACTTCCTGGGTTCAATTGATTTTCCTCCCTCAGTCTCCTCAATAGCTGGGACTACAGGTGTGTGCCACCACACCCAGCTAATTTTTTATATTTTTAGTAGAGATGGGATTTCACCATGTTGGCCAGGATAGTCTTGATCTCTTGACCTTGTGATCCACCCACCTCAGCCTCCCAAGGTGCTGGGATTACAGGCATGAGCCACAGTGCCAGGCCAATAGTCACTTTTCAAAAGAAGACATACATGTGGCCAAGAAGCATATGAAAAAAGCTCAACACCACTAATCATCAGAGAAATGCAAATTAAAATCACAATGAGATACCATCTCACACCAGTCAGAATGGCTACTATTAAAAAGTCAAAAAATAGCAGATGATGGCAAGGTTGCAGAGAAAAAGAAACACTTATACACTGTTGGTGGGAGTATAAATTAGTTCAACCATTGTGGAAGACAGTGTGGTGATTCCTCAAACAGAACTGCCATTTGACCCAGCAGTCCCATTACTGGGTATATACCCAAAGGAATATAAATTATGATATCATAAAGATACATGCATGTATATGTTCATTGCAGTGCTATTTATAATAGCAGAGGCCTGGAATCAACCTAAATGCCCATGATGATAGACTGGATAAAGAAAATGTGGTACATATACACCATGGAATACTATACAGCCATAACAAAGAATGACATTATGTCTTTTGCAGGAATATGGATGGAAGTGGAGGCCATTATCTTTAGCAAACTAATGCAGGAACAGAAAACCAAGTATCACATATTTTCACTTATAAGTGGGAGCTAAATGATGAGAACACATGGAACATGGAGGAGAATAATAGCCAGTCGGGTCTGTCAGAGGGTAGAGGTTGGGAAGAGGGAGAATATAAGGAAAAATAATTAATGGGTACCAGGCTTAATACTTGGAGGATGAAATAATCTGCATAAAAAACCCCTATGGCACAAGTTTGCCTATATAACAAACCTGCATATGTACCCTTCAACTTAAAATACATTTAAAAAAATGGTAAAAATTTTAAAAAGAAGATGAAAAATGAATATTACTTTAGTATTCTAGTATAATTACTCTATTGGTTTTTAGCTATACTTCTTTGCATTAGTTTTTAAGGTTGCTATCAGGATTACCATATGTATACCAATCACTATTTCACATTTATAAACATCATATGTCTATTATAATATATGGACACTCTGGTTGATATATTGTAGAGAGCCTGAATTAGGTTCTTTTTCTGTAAATAAGGTTGAATTTTGTTCTGGCAATAAGTTGAACTAATGAAAGATCCTTTGTTCTTGTTAGGTTTCAGTCTTCAGCTTAGTCCTAGAGTGTGACATATACTCTGGAGCATGGCTCTTACTGAAGAACTTGGCCTTTCCGAAGTTTCAGCGGTGTTCCCAAGATGGTAAGTGATGTCTTTCAACTCTGGCTGAGCCAGGACTTCAATGTATGATCATAATTTAGCTCCCAACTCTGTGGCAGGCAAGTCCTGCTAGATCAATCAGTCTTGTCCTGTGCTTGAGCTGATTAGCCCATGTCCCTGTCACCCTGTTGAATCCCAGATATATATTTGTGTTTCTTTTCATATGCAGCACCTTCTTCTCAGGTCCCCTCCTTCACAAATTCCGCCTACTCCAGAAGTCTCTCTTACTCTTAACCTCTGCTGCTTCAGCTCAACAAGGTTGCTGTTCCACCTGTCCTTTGCTTCCATCCACTATGAAAAAAAAAAAGTCCCTGACAAAATCTGAGATGATGGAGAGGCTCACTTTGAGTGTTTCTATTTTTGCAATGTTCAGTCATGTGCTGACTGCTGTTCAGTGCCTGAACAGAATTGCCTTACATAGTTTGTTAATTTTTATGTTGTATTTGATACTCTGGTGTTGACAAAAGTCTAATAGCCATTGCTCTGCCATGGCTAGAAGCAGAAATTTCTTTGTGCCATTTTAGAACTGTAATAGACTAACTGTAATGTGGTATCCTGGATTGGATCCTAAAACATTAAAAAGGCATTAATTGGAAAACTGGTAAAATCTGAATAAAGTTTGCAAGTTTACTTAATAGAAATGTACCAATGTTAATCTTTTGGTTTTGAAAAAGGTACCATGGTTATGTAGGATATTAACAACAGGAGAAACTGAGTGAAGGGGGTACAATTAACCATTTACAGTTTTTGCAAATATAAAATTATTTTTAAATAAATCACTTATTCAAAATGTAATATTGTGTATTATAGATGTTTATAATAATAACTGACACTTACCTAGCATTTGCAATGCCAAGTATTGTTTTAAATTCTTTCATATGTTAACTCACTCCTCCTCACCAGAAAAACAACCCTACATAGTAGGTGCTACAAATATCCCATTTTACAGATGAGAAAACTGCAGCACAGAGAGGTTAAGGTAGTAAGTGGTAGAATTGGAATCTGAATTTAGGCAATCTGGCTCCATGCAATACTCCCTCATTTTATGAGCTGAAAGTGCTTCTCTGTAATACGTAAATACAGGTAGGAACAACTATAGCTCAATAAATGCTGATGTATGTTTAAGGACTCAATGTTACAAGAGTTACATAGAAACAGGAGGCCAAAAATACCAAAGGAAGGCACCTGTGTCATACATTTCTTTCCAATACCAGGCATTACCTAAGTCATCAATACATTTGTAATACAACTGTCTTACTTCAGTTTTTGCTGCTGTAATAGAATACCTGAGACTGGGTAACTTATAATAATATAAGTTTATCACCCCTGTGGAAGGTCTTCAGTTGGCAGTACACACCTGGACCTGCCATCTCCTATGATAACAATGCCTTCTTCTGAAATACCTCCTTCAGGACCTGCCTGAGGCTGTTTTACAGTTAACTTTTTAAACATAAGTAGGTTCTGGTGGCTGGGAAGTCTAAGATTGAGGTGCAGTATCTTGTGAGGATCTTCTTGCTATGTCATAATATTGCCAAGGCATCACATGGAGAGAGAGCCTGTGCAAGAAGGAAGGGGCTGAACTCATCCTTTATAAGGATGCCACAACCACCATAATGAATCCACTCTCATACCACTCATACCACAGAATTAACTGACTTATGAGGACAAAGCCCTTACGACTTAATCACCTCTTAAAGGCCCTACCTCTCAACACTGTTGCACTGGGAATTCAGTTTCCAACACATGACCTTTGTGGGACACATTCAAACCATAACACTAAGGGATAAGGGTAGAAAAGGAAGAGGGGAAATAAATGCTAAATATTTATTCTCAAGTAAGCTGAGTTAACTGAGAAATTATTGTTTCTTTTTTCAGAGTGATGGATGCCCTCAAAAATATGCGTTCAAGTTATTTCTGCTACTAAGATAAAGTGAGCACTTTTAAGCTAGTTGAGCTGTTTTATAGAACATAGAGTTATATTTTTGTACATGAGTCATCATGTATAAATTTCAAACTGGCTGCAAATGTAAATCATGTTATGTCACATTCTCACTGAAAACTATTTAGTGGCTTCCCACTTTCTTAGGTAAAGTCCCAACTCATTCTACAGCATAAAGAGCCTTCTTATTAGCTTCCCAGTATCATCTATTTATCTTTTGCTCTCTTTGTTCCAGTCATTTAAGATTTTCATGTGAAGTTTTTTACCGGCTTTGTATCAATTTATTTTTCTTCCTTTTTGAGACAGAGTCTCACTGTGTCACCCAGGCTGGAATGCAGTGGCACAAACTCGGCTCACTGTAACCTCCACCTCCCCTGTTCAAGCGATTTTCCTGCCTCAGCAGGAGTAGCTGGGATTACAGGCACCCATTACCATGCCCAGCTAATTTAAAAAATATTTTTAGTAGAGCCAGGGTTTCACCATGTTGGCCAGGCTGGTTTAGAACTCCTTACCTCAAGTGATTTGCCTGCCTTGGCCTCCCAAAGTGCTAGGATGACAGGTGTGAGCCACCATGCCTGGTCATTTGCAATTTCATAAAAGAAATCTCCCCTCTCCAGTAGAATCCTGGTGGAGGAAGGGGGGATGTGGCACTGTATAAGTCTGCTTACAATGAGGAAGAAATTGTGTATGGTGTGTGTGTAATAAGCTTATGTTTTAGAACAGTTTTAAATTCACAGAAAAATTGTGAAGATAATACAGGCAGATACCATATACAGTCATGTGCTGCTTAAAGATGAAGATATGTTCTGAGAAATGTATTGTTAGGCAATTTCATTATCATATGAACGTCATAGGCATAGGGTATACTTACAGAAACCTAGGTGCTGTAGCCCACTGCACACCTAGGCTGTATGGTATAGTCTATTTCTCTTAGGCTACAAATCTATATAGCATGTCATTGTACCAAATACTGCAGACAATTGTAACACAATAGTATTTATGGTTTTTAGATATTAAACATATCTAAATATAGAGAAGATACAGTGAAAATATGCAATTTGGGAAGCAAAGGTGAGAGTCTTGCTTGAGCCCAGGAGTTCAAGACCAACCTGTATACCATAAGGAGATACCATCTCTAAAACAAAAACAAAAATGATAATAATTATAATAAAAGATAAAAGATGGTATACTTGTACAGAGCACGCATCATGAAGGGAGCTTGCAGGATTGGAAGTTGCTCTGGGTGAGTCAGTGAGTGAGTGATCCTTGAATGTGAAGAACTAGACGATTACTATATACCACCATAGACTGAACACTAAACGCTTACTTTAAATTTATTTTAAAAATTTTGTTTCTTCAACAATAAATTAAACTTAGTTTATTGCAACTTTTAACTTTTTAATTTTTTAACTTTTTGTAATAAAATTTAGCTAAAAACACAAATACCTTATACAATTGTACAGAAACATTTTATCTCCTTATTCTATAAGCATTTTAATATTAAATTTTTTTTTACTCTTTAAATTCTTTGTTAAAAATTAAGACACAAACTCACACATTAGCCTATGCCTGCACAGGGTCAGGATCATCAATATCACTGTCTTTCACCTCACGTCTTGTCCACTGGAAAGTGTTCACGGGCAGTAACATGCATGGAGTTATCATATGCTGTGATGACAGTTTCTTCTTCTAAAATACCTCCTGAACAAACTGCCTGAGGCTGTTTTACAGTTCACTTGTTTTTTTTTTTTAAATAAAAGTAGAAGGTGTAAACTCTAAAATAATGATAAAGGCCAGGTGCAGTGGCTCATCCCTGTAATCCCAGCACTTTGGGAGATCAAGGCTGGAGGATCACTTGAGCTCAGGTGTTTAAGACCAGGCCTGGCAACATAGTGAGACCCTATCTCTACAATTTTTCTTTTTTTTTAATAAGAGGATGTGGTGACTCCTGCCTGTGGTCTCAGCCACTTGCTTGAATCTGGAAGGCTGAAGTGCAGTGAGCTGTGGTTGCACCACTGCACCCAAGCCTGGGTAACAGAATGAGACCTTTTCTCAAAAAAAATAAAAAAATAAGATATAATAAAATAATGATAAAAAGTATAGTATGGTGAATACATAAATCAGTTACAGTCATTTATTATCATTATCATTATCAAATGTTACATATTGTACCTAATTGTAAGTGCAATACTTTTATAAGACTGGTAATAAAGTAGATTTGTTTACACCAACATCCCTACAAACACATGAAGAATGCCTTACACTGCGTTACAATGGCTACGACGTCACTAGGCAACTGGAATTTTTCAGCTCCATTGTAATCTTATAGAACCACTGTTGTATATATAGTCCATCATGGACTGTAATGTTGTTACGTAATTCATGATTGTAATGACAGTATTCCACATCTAGCTTCTCCTGTTATTAACATCTTAATTACTATCTGTCTTGTTCTACTTTGTGTTGCCCTAAATGAACACCTGGGACTGAGTAATTTATTTAAGAAAAGAGATTAATTTGGCTAACGGTTCTGCAAGCTTTATAAGAAGCGTGGTCTGTTTCTGGTGAGAGCCTCAGACTGTTTTCATTCATGGCGGATAGCAAAGGGGAGCCAGTGTATGCAGAGATCACATAGTGAGAGAGGAAGCAAGAGAGAAAGGGAGAAGGTGCCAGCTTTTAAAAAAAATTATTTATTTATTTATATTTTATTTTTATTTTTTATTTTATTTTTTTTTTTGAGACGGAGTCTTGCTCTGTGGCCAGGCTGGAGTGCAGTGGTGCAATCTCGGCTCACTGCAACCTCCGCCTCCTGGGTTCAAGTGATTCTTCCACCTCAGCCTCCTGAGTAGCTGGGACTACAGGTGCATGCCACCACACCCAGCTAATTTTTGTATTTTTAGTAGAGATGGGGTTTCATCATGGTGAGAATGGTCTCGATCTCTTGACCTCGTGATCCACCCGCCTCGGCCTCCCAAAGTGCTGGGATTACAGGAGTGAGTCACCATGCCCAACCAATAATTTTTTCTTTTCTTTTTTTTTTTTTTTTTGAGAACCTCACCAAACTTCATAGACACCTTTAATTTTAAGTATCTTTTGTAGATATTACTTATAAAATTAAGGAAGTTCCCATTCTGAATTTGTTGAGAGTTTTAAAAATTGTAAATGGGTATTAGATGTGGTCAAGTTTTTCTCTGGATCAAATGCTGAAGTTATATTAATTTTCTTCTTTAGCTATTGAGGTTATAGATTACATTTAAAAAATTTTTCAATAATGAGCCAGCCTTACCTACTTGTAATAAGTCTCATTGGTTGTAGTATATAATTCTTTATATACACTATTGAATTCAATTTCCTAATATTTTGTTGAGATTTTTGTGTTTGTGTTAATGAGAGATATGTGTGTATAATTTTCCTTTCTTGTAATGTCTTTGTGTGATTTTGATATTAGGGTAATACTGGCCTTAAAGAATGAGCTAGAAAGTTTCCTCCACTTGTATTTTCCAGAAGAGATTGTAGATAATTAGATGATCCCCTGATCATCCTGACTCTTTTTTTTTTTTTTTTTTTTGTACTTTATGTTCTGTGGTACATGAGCAGATCATGCAGGGTTGTTGCATAGGTACATACATGGCAAGGTGGTTTATCACTTTCATTCCCCCATCACCTATATCTGGTATTTCTTCCCACATTATCCCTCCCCACCCTCCCCACTCCCTGCTGTCCCTCCCCTAGCCCCCCAGCTGACCTCAGTGTGTGATGCTCCCCTCCCTGTGTCCGTGTGTTCTCATTGTTCAACATCCACCTATGAGTGAGAACATGCAGTATTTGGTTTTCTGTTCTTGTGTCAGTTTGCTGAGAATGATGGTTTCCAGATTCATCCATGTCCCTGTGAAGGACACAAACTCATTGTTTTTTATGGTTGCATGGTATTCCATGGTGTATATGTGCCACATTTTCTTTATCCATTCTATCATTGTTGGACATTTGGGTTGGCTCCAAGTCTTTGCTATTGTAAACAGTGCCATGATGAACATACATGTGCATGTGTCTTTATAATAGAACAATTTGTAATTCTTTGGGTATATACCCAGTAATGGGATTGCTGGGTCTAATGGAATTTCTATTTCTAGGTCCTTGAGGAATTGCCACACCGTCTTCCACAATGGTTGCACTAATTTACAGTCTCACCAACAGTGTAAAAGTGTTCCTATTTCTCCACATCCTCTCCAGCATCTGTTGTGTCCAGATTTTTTAATGATCACCATCCTAACTGGCATGAGATGGTATCTCAGTGTGGTTTTGATTTGCATTTCTCTAATGACTAGTGATGATGAGCATTTTTTTCATGTTTCTTGGCCTCATATATGTCTTCTTTTGAAAAGTGTCTGTTCATATCCTTCGCCCACTTTTGAATGGGTTTCTTTGTTTTTTTCTTGTAAATCTGTTTTAGTTCTTAGTAGATTCTGGGCATTAGTCCTTTGTCAGATGGGTAGATTGCAAAAATTTTTTCCCATTCATTTACTTGCCAGTTTGCTCTAGTGAATGTTTCTCTTGCTATACAGAAGCTCTGGAGTTTAATTAGATCCCATTTATCTATTTTGGCTTTTGTTGCCATTGCTTTTGGTGTTTTAGTCATGAAGTCCTTGCCTGTGCCTATGTCCTGAATGGTTTTGCCTAGGTTTTCTTCTAGGGTTTTTATGGTGTTAGGTCTTAAGTTTAGATCTTTAATCCATTTGGAGTTAATTTTAATGTAGTTGTCGGAAAGGGGTCCAGTTTCTGCTTTCTGCACATGGCTAGCCAGTTTTCCCAACACCCTTTATTAAACAGGGAATCCTTTCCCCAATGCTTGTTTTTGTCAGGTTTGTCAAAGATCAGGTGATTGTAGATGTGTGGTTTTGCTTCTGAGGCCTCTGTTCTGTTCCATTGGTCTATGTCTCTGTTTTGGTACTAGTACCATGCTGTTTTGATTACTGTAGCCTTGTAGTATAGTTTGAAGTCAGGCTGCATGATGCCTCCAGCTTTGTTCTTTTTGCTTAGGATTGTTTTGCCTATGTGGGCTCTCTTTTGGTTCCATATGAAGTTTGAAGTGTTTTTTTCCAGTTCTGTGAAGAAGGTCATTGGTAGCTTGATGGGGATAGCATTGAATCTATAAATTACTTTTGGCAGTATGGCCATTTTCATGATACTGATTCTTCCCGACCATGAGCATGGAATGTCTTTCTATCTGTTTGTGTCCTCTCTTATTTCCCTGAACAGTGGTTTGTAGTTCTCCTTGAAGATGTCCTTTACATCCTTTGTAAGTTGTATTCCTAGATACATTATTCTGTGTAGCAATTGTGAATGGGAGTTCAATTTTGATTTGGCTCTTTGTTTGTCTGTTATTGGTGTATAGAGATGCTTGTGATTTCTGCACGTTGATTTTGTATCCTGAGACTTTGCTGAAGTTGCTTATCACTTTCAGGAGATTTTGGGCTGAGATGATGGGGTCTTCTATGTATACAGTCATAATGTCTGCATATGGAGACAATTTGACTTCCTCTTTTCCTGATTGAATACCTTTTATTTCTTTTTCTTTCCTGATTGCTCTGGCTAGAACTTCCAATACTATATTGAGTAGGAGTGGTGAGAGAGAGCATCCTTGTCTTGTGCCAGATTTCAAAGGGAATGCTTCCAGTTTTTGCCCATTCAGTATGATATTGGCTGTGGGTTCGTCATGAATAGCTTTTATTATTTGGTGATATATTCCATTGCTACCTAGTTTATTGAGAGTTTTTAGCTTAAGGGGCTGTTGAATTCTGTCAAAGGCCTTCTCTGCATCTATTGAGGTAATTATGTGGTTTTTGTCTTTGGTTCTGTTTATGTGATGGATTACGTTTATAGACCTGCATATGTTGAACCAGGCTTGTTTCCCTGGGATAAAGCCTACTTGATCACAATGAATAAGCTTTTTGTTTTGCTGTTGGATTCGGTTTGCCAGTATTTTATTGAAGATTTTTGCATCCATGTTCATCATTGATATTGGCCTGAAGTTTTCTTTTTCAGTTAAGTATCTGCCCGGTTTTGGTATCAGGATGATGTTGGTCTCATAAAACGAGTTGGGGAGAATTCCCTCTTTTTGTATTATTTGGAATAGTTTCAGAAGGTATGGTACCAGCTCCTCTTTGTACATCTGGTAGAATTCAGCTGAAAACCCATGTGGACCTGGACTTTTTTGATTGGTAGGCTATTAATTGCTACCTCAACTTCAGCCCTTGTTATTGGTCTATTCAGCGTTTTAACTTCTTCCTGGTTTAGTCTTGGGAGAGTGCAAGTGTCCAGGAATTTGTCCATTTCTTCCAGGTTTACTTCTTTGTGTGCATAGAGTTGTTTGTAGTAATCTCTGATGGTAGTTTGTATTTCTCTGAGATCTGTGGTGATCTCCCCCATTATCATTTTTTATTTCATCTATTTGATTCTTTCTCTCTCTTTTTTTTTATTAGTCTGGCTAGTGGTCTTTTTTGTTGATCTTTTCAAAGAACCAGCTCCTGGATTTGTTGATTTTTTGAAGGATTTTTCTGTCTCTATCTCTTTCAGTTCTGCTCTGATCTTAGTTATTTCTTGTCTTCTGCTAGCTTTTGAGTTTCTTTGATCTTGCTCCTCTAATTCTTTCAATTTTGATGATAGGGTGTCGATTTTAGATCTTTCCTTACTCCTCACGTGGGCATTTATTGCTATGAATTTCCCTGTAGACACTGCTTTAAATGTATCCCAGAGAATCTGGTGTGTTGTATCTTAGTTCTCACTGGTTTCGAAGAACATCTTTATTTTTGCCTTCATTTCACTGTTTATCCAGTAGACATTCAGGAGCCAGTTGTTATTTTCCATGAAGTTGTGTGGTTTTGAGTTAGTTTCTTAATCCTGAGTTCTAATTTGATTGAACTGTGGTCTGAGAGACTGTTTGTTATAATTTCCATTCTTTTGCATTTTCTAAAGGCGTGATTTACTTCCAATTATGTGGTTGATTTTATAGTAAGTGTCTATCAAGTTCGCTTGGTCCATATCTGCGTTCAAGTCCTGGATTTCCTTGTTCATTTTCTGTCTTGTTGATCTGTCTAATATTGACAGTGGAGTGTTAAAGTCTTCCAATGTTATTGTGTGGGAGTCTAAGTCTCTTTGTAGGTCATTAAGGACTTGCTCCTTAATGCTCCTGGGTGCTTCTGTTCACAAAAAATTATAAAGCCATAAAGAAATAAAAATGGAATAAAACTGTTCTAATTTATATGTCTGTCTTTCTCTTTCTTTCTCTCTCTCTTTCTCTCTCTCTGTCTTTCTTCTTTCTTTCAATGGAGTTTTGTCCTGTCACCAGGCTACAGTGCAGTGTCCTCATCTCAGCTCACTGCAACCTCCACCTCCTGGTTTCAAGCGATTCTCCTGCTTCAACCTCCTAAGTAGCTAGGACTACAGGCATGTGATACCACACCCAGCTAATTTTTGTATTTTTAGCAGAGACGGGGTTTCATCATGTCAACTAGGATGGTCTCGATCTCTTGACCTCGTAATTCACCTGCCTCAACCTCCCAAACTGCTGGAATTACAGGCGTGAGCCACCATGCCTGGCTTTTCACTAATATGCATTTCTTTAGTTCCTTTCCTAGCAAACAGATATTGAATGCAGTTTCTTCTCACTCGTAAAATATTTACAAATTTTGTCCTTATACTAGATCCTAAAATCTTAAATAAATCCAAAATATCAAAAACAATACAGAACCTATTCTTTGATTATAATGCAAAAAAGGGACATTATTTACAAGAGCGGGTGCTAATAAGATTCAACTGAATGGGAATGAAATCAATTTTCTTTATATCCTCCAAGTGAAAAAGCTGGACTCAGATTAAAAATGCATATTTTTACATTCATTATCAAACAAAAAATAATTAAAATAAATGAAATTAATATTAAATTCAGATGTTGAATTAACATCTAAACAAAAAGAACAAAGACAAAAGTACCAATTAACAAAGTAGAAAAAGAAAATAAATATATAACCTAAGAACTAGTTCTTTGAAAATAAACTTTATTAAGTAGAATAGCTACTTGTTTAACCTGTCAAGAAAGAAGGGAGGAAATGTAAATATACAAAACTCAGGATGAAGAAGGATAAACAATAAAAGAAATAAGCAAATACTTTGCAATACCTAATACATTTGAAAAATGTGAAATGGCTTTGAAATTTATATACTAAGCTTTAGGTTTTATAAAATATGTAGTATCTTTATTTTCTATAAATTTTTTCAATATTTTCATGAACCGAGATTCCAGGGAAGAACGGACATAAACTTGTTAATGAGGAGTATCTCACTCTCTTCAAGGTAAAGAGTCTCTTTTCTTTAAAACTATCTGTTTTGGGTAAATGCTCAGTCTGCATAATTTTCTGACATCTTTTCCTTCCCAAGATAATGCCTGGATATAGTTGACCAAAGAAATTCTGCATTGTTTCGTGAGGGGAACCAAAAGGCTCAGATGTGACAGGTTCCTTGTACCTTACCATAGCTCTTCAGTGTCCTGTACTATCAAGCTCTGCTTCTGGTGAAAGTCCTGGTCCATGTTCTCAGTCTGGGGATTACTGGTAGGGAGGTTAGCCAGCTTCCATGTGAGTAGCCTTTTCCTCAGCCTTTGCTGGTGCTTCTGGCCCTTTAAGATGGGGCTGGGCCTTCCAAGTGACTCCTGTCTTGGGCCATGTGCCCACAGGTTCTCAACCACGTTTTTTGCTCTGCCTCTTCTGTAGCGATGCATTGACAATCTTGCTAATCAACTATCTTCTGCATTTTTACCCAGGACACATAGGAACTTCTGTATCCTATACAAGCTGAGCACCATCTCTGGCTATCTGTCTACTTGGCAAATTCCTTCTATTGTTTCCACTCTGAAGAGGTTGTCTCATTTTTTTTTTCAGGTAGGGTCTCACTCTGTCACCCAGAATGAAGTGGCATGACTGCGGGTCACTGCAGCCTTGACCTCCCAGGCTCAAGTTATCTTCCCACCTCAGGCTCCTAAGTAGCTAGGCTTTTAGGCATGTGCCACCACATCTGGCTAATTTTATTTTAGTTTTTGTAGAGATGGGGTCTCCCTGTGTTACGAGGACTGGTCTCGCACTCCTGGTTCAAGTGATCCTCCCTCCTTGGCCCCCCAAAGTGTTGGGATTACAGTGTGAGCTACCATGTTTGGCTGATTGTCTCATTTTGATGTAGAAACATCTGGAATGATTTTCCACCTGAGTTCGAAAACATGTAAGCACTGCACTAAATCCAGAGGTTGCATTTTGGTAGGAGGCATAGGGAAAAGATAAATGAGATATTTTAAACTGAAAGAGAAAATCTGAATCAGAAGAGAATGAGCTACTTTAAATTGGCTACTATGCCTTATCCCTGTCTTCCTTCATTGCTTGCAGGAATGGGTACCCAGGAACAACATTGGATTTGTGAGAGAAAACAAAAAAAACCTTGCATGTTTTGCACATCTCAATGGTAGTTATTAAATTTTTGACCTCATTACACTGGAAATATTTTCAGATTACTTTCATCAATTGTGAATCTTGTTGCCCAGAAGCTGTCTCCCTTTAGGGGGAGGGGAGGGCAGATTCCATCTAGAACAAAGGAGCCAATCAGCTTGCAGGTTCACAACTTACTTTTTTCGAGCCTCTGGAAAAACACTAATATGATGGCAAGAATTCATTACGTGTGAAAAGATGTTTCTGTTTTTTGAGACCGGGTCTTGGTCTGTCAAACAGGTTGCAGTGTAGAGGTGCCATCATGGTTCACTGCAATGTTGACTCCCTGGGCTCAGTCGATTCTTCCACCTCAGCCTCCCAAATAGCTAAGACTACAGACACACATCACCACACCCAGCCAGTTTTTGTATTTTTTTGTAGAGATGAGGTTTTGCCGTGTTGCCCAGGCTGTTCTCAAACTCCTGGGCTCAATCGATCCACCCACCTTGTTTTCCATAAGTGCTGGAATTATTGGCGTGAGCCCTTGCACCCGACCAGTGAAAAGACATTTCTAAACAAACAAAACACGAACAAATAAAGCAAACAATTCTGTTTCTGTAATAAAAGCCAGGCTTAGAGCACTAAATAGGAGTTCTATTAAAAGTGGAGAAAACATAGAATATAAGGCTTGGAAGCCTCCACGAGTTAAGAAGAGAAGAAAGGCCTCTGCATAGGAGATCTGGAGGGGAAAACAGGTTGGGTCAAAAGGTCACACGGTAGCATTCCTATATATACTCCACTCAGGGCCAAATATTGAGGATCAGAAAAGGTGGTGGTACAATAGACAGGTATAGAAAAACCAGAGGCCATCAGAGTTAGTGACCTGCTGCTTTAGGCATTCCCTGTGGATGAGAGGCCTCTCCAATTTGACCCATATTCAGAAAGGGCCACCCCTAACATGATGTAAGAATAAAAAAACAACATTGGAAGAAATATGGTCTCCATGAGTCTCTTGAGAAAATCAAGAATGTCCTGTGTACCCCACTGGGGACACAGAAGATAGCGGAGTACAGAACAGGTGGGCCTGCTATGGAGCTGCTTTGGCAAAACACAAGTTGACTTTAAAGTAGAGGGTCCTGGATTGATGGTGTAATCCGAGAGCAAGATGGAGGATGTGAATAAGATTTAGAGCATCTGCAACATTAGAAAGAGCTAAGGTGTGGCCACCAGACACTGATTGTACCTAGAAAACAGACCAAGAAATTGATCACCTGTGCATTTCAAAATTGGACGCCAGTAAGTTTCAGAGGCTGACCCCAAGATCACACGCATAGACTCAAGGTGCCTCTCTCATTTATTTAAGAATATGTTAAGTGAGGGAAGTTCAAACTTTCCCTCTGAAGGTGTCTAAGTCTGTTAAAATTTATTGATGATAGATTAGCAGGAATAAAAGGCATACAAATTTATTTAATGTGCATAAGCATGGGGGAATCACAGGAGAATGATTGCATGATAACCCAATGAGGCACAGATGCTTATGTACCCTGCTTCATAGGGGAAGGGGAAGATGGAGCTATAGACAATTCCTTTGAGGAGTAGTAAATGATTATTAGGGAAAATGAATGGACCAGGAAGACAGAAGCTAACTTGTAAATAATTCTGTTTGGAGTTCAAATGGTCCTGAGGGGCAGGCATTATCTTGAGAAAAAGTCCATTCAGGTGTGGTTTTATTCCTTAGTCTTTTTTCTGGGATAGGTAATACAATAATGAAAAGCAGTTGTATTCTCTTTGGCCAGTTAAATCATTTATGAAACTAATTTTTAATTGACACATAATAATGGTACATATTTAGAGGATACAGTGTGATTTTTGTTTTTTTGTGATCTTGCTTTGTTGCCCATGCGGGAGTGCAGTGGCACCATTGTACGTACTCATTGTACATAGCTCATTTGTAATCGTGAACTCCTGGGCTCAAGGTGTCCTTCTGCCTCAGCTTCTTGAGTAGCTGGGACTTTAGACACATGCCAACATGCCTGGAATAATTTTTACATTTTCTGGTAGAGAAGGGTTCTCACTGTGTTGCTCAGGCTGGTCTTGAACTCTTGGCCTCCAGCGATCTTCCCACCTCAGTCTCCCAAATTGCCAGACAAGTATGAGCCACCATGCCTGGTCTGTGTAATGTTATGGTACATGTATACAATGTATAATGACCAAATTAGGATAACTAGCATTTCCATCTCCTTAAGAATTTATTATTTGTTTTGTCTGGGAAACATTCAACATCCTACCTTCTACATACTTGAAAATATGCAGTAAGTTATTATTAACTATAGTCACCTTAAAGAGCTGTAGAAAACTAAAACTTATTCCTCCTCTCTAGCTGTAATTTTGTATCTATTAACCAACTTCTTATCATTCTGTCTCTCCTACCCTTCCTAGCCTCTAATAACTACTATTCTGTCCTTTGCTTCTATGAGATTGACTTTTTAAGCTTCCACCTATGCGTTAAAATATAGGGTATTTATCTTTCTGTGCTTGACCTATTTCACTTAATATGATGCCCTCCAGTCTTATCCCTGTTGCTGTGAATGACAGAATTTCACTTTTTAATGAATAGTATTTTGGTGTGTACATATGCCACATTTTAAAAATCAATTCACCAATTGATGGACCCTTAGTTTGGTTCCATAACTTGGCCATTGTCAGTAGTGCTGCAGTAAGCATGGGAATGCAGATATATTTTTGACATACTAATATCCTTTTTTTGGGATAAATACCCATTAATGGAATTCCTGGATTGTATGGTCATTCCATTTTTAGTTTTTTCAGCAGCCTTTATACTGTTTCTATAATGAATTTATTAATTTGCATTCCTACCAACAATGTATGAGAGTTCATGGCCAGGCACAATGGCTCATGCCTGTAATCCCAGCAATTTGGGAGGCTGAAGGGGGAGGATTGCTTGAGCCCAGGAGTTTGAGACTGTCCCTTCTCCTCATCCTCACTATCATTTGTTATTGTTTTGTTGTTTTTGGTCATTTTGCTAATTGACATTCTAACTAAGGTGAGATGATATCTCACTGTGGTTTTGCGTTTTTATGATTTTCAGTGTTGTTGAACATGTTTTTCACATAACCTGTTGGTCATTTGTGTGTCTTCTTTCGAGAAATGTTTATTCAGATTCTTTGCCCACCTTTTAATGAGATGATTATTATTTTTTTTAAATGTTATTTGAGTTCCTTGTATATTCTATTAGTCTCTTGTTGGATAAATGGTTTGCAAATACTTTAACCCATTTTACAGGTTGTCTATTCACTCTGTTGATTGTGTCATTCACTGCATAGCAGCTTATTTTATATAATCCCACTTGTCTATTTTTGCTTTTACTGCCTGTGCTTTTTAGGTCTTATCCACAAAAATTTTGCCCAGAACAAATAACCTATATCATTTTCTCTATGTTTCTTCTAGTAAAAGGCATACAAATTTATTTAATATGCATAAGCATCGGGAAATCACAGGAGAATGATGAGATAATCCAGTGAGGCACATATGCTCATATACCCTTCTTCATATGGAAAGGGAAAGATGGAGATTCAGGTCTTAAATTTAATTCTTTAATTAAATTGGAAGTTTACACAATAACCCAGTGAGGTACAGATGCTTAAATATGCTTCTTTATAGAGGAAGGGGAAGATGGAGTTTCAGGTCTTAAATTCTTTAATACATTTTGAGTTGATTTTTATATATGATGAGAAATAAGAATCTAGTTTTAATCTTCTGCATGTGTCCAATTTTCCCAACACCGTTTATTGAAGAAGATATCAGTTACCCAAAGTGTGTTCTTGGCACCTTTCTTGAAAATCAGGTGGCTGTAAATACATAAATTTATTTCTCAGTTCTCTCTTCGGTACTATTGGTCTATGTGACTGTGTTCCTTTCTTCTCTGTTGTGGTTTGGTGGCTTTCTGTAGTGATAAGGTTTGATTTATTTCTCTTGCTCCTATGTGTCTGCTATAGCAGTGAATTGTATATATTTGTGTCTTTTTATGATGGTATTTACTGTTCTTTCATTTTCAGATGTAGGACTCCCTTAAGCATTGCTTGTGAGGCCAGTCTAGTGATGAATTCTCTCAGTATTTGTTGTCTGAGAGAGACTTTGTTTCTTTTTCATTTCTGAAAGATAGCTTGCTGGTTAAAGCATTCCTGGCTTAGTTTTTTGTTTTTAAAAGCACTTTGAATATATCAACCTATTTTCTCCTGGCCTGTAAGATTTCTGCTGCTAGTTTAATGAAAATCCTTTTATACATGACTTGACAATTTTCTCTTGCTCTTTTTTAGAATTCTCTTTTTGTCTTTCACTTTTGACAGTTTGACTGTAGTGTGCTTCAGAGAGATATTTTTTGGGTTGACTCTATTTGAGCTTCCTCAATCTGGATGTCTATATCTCTGTCAAGATTTAGTAAGTTTTCAGGTATTATTTTATAAAATTGGTTTTCTATGTCCTTTGCTATATGTTTTCCTTTTGAAATTACCTTAATGTGAATATTTGTTCTTTTAATGGTGTCTCATAAGTCCTGTAGACTTACAAACTTTTTATGTTCTTTTTTTTTTTGTCTGATTGGGTTATTATAAAAGGCCTGTATTTTGAAACTTTCTGAACCTGTCTTCAAGTTCAGAAATTCTTTCTTATGCTTGATCTAGTCCAAGGTTGAAGCTCTTGATTATATGTTTTATTTCATTCATTGAATTCTTCATTTCTGAGATTTCTATTTGCTTCTTTTTAAATGATATCTATTTCTGTTAAATTTCTCAGTCAGATTATGTATTGTTTTTCTGATTTTGTTGTCTACCTGTATTTTTTTGTATTTCATGAAGTGCCCTTAAGATCATTATTTTAAATTCCTTCTCAGACATGTATGAATGTATGAAAATACATTCCCTTTTCTTTAGGGTTGGTTCCTGGAGAGTCATTGTGTTCCTTTTAAGGTGTCATCTTTCCTTGCTTTTTTATGTTGTTTGTGTGTGTGTGCGTGTCCCTTCATTGATACCTGTGCATCTGGTGGAACAGCTGCCTATTACAATTTTATGGAGTATTTTTTGTAGAGGAAACTTTTTCACGCAGATGTGTCCTACAGTATCAGTTGGGTAGAGTGTTTTGGCTTTGGTTCTAGGTGGGTGCTGTAGTATAGTCTCCATGTGATTTCTTTGTCTGGCTATAATAAATATCAGTTATGTCTGTGAGTGCCTCAGTGTCCTAAGGACTGCAGTTGTTTGTTGTTGTCATCATTAACAATGGTGGGTGCTGAGCAAACTGATACTTTTGTTCTGGCAGGTGCACATAATGCATGGTGTCTTCACTGGTTGTGGTGGGTGGGGTCCCCTTGGTGGTAGACACTACATATGCTGGTCTTTGGGCCCTGGGGGACACATTCGTTGGTTCCCTTAGTCTTGGGGATGGTCTACTTGCTATGTTGAATCTCTTGTCGTTTTAGGGTACAGGGTGCTTTATAGGCTCATGTGCTATTGTCATGGTTGTACTTCCTGGTGTAGCTGGGGATATGGTGTGGCAATATTTTCTGTGGGTATGTTAAATTGACGGTGGGCCTCAAGGATGTGGAGATGAGGGGCCTGGTGGCCTCCAGTACAGGATGCACTCTAGCTCTGTTCTCAGAATGACACCATGCTGTGGCATTTTGGGTCTTGGCACGTAGGGGAGTCCAAACATGAATTCCTTTTCTAGAGCAATGAAGCCATATGGACTCTAGGCAACTTCCTATTCTAATCTCAGGGCCTATGAAAACTGGGGGACTCTCCTGTAGCTAGGAATGCAGTAATCCACACTGGTAATGGGGATCTTCCACTTTCCTTTTCTCAGTAGTAGAGAGTCCCTCCTGGCTCTGAGCCAATCCTGGTTGAATCCTTCATTTCCCTCTCGATGCTGTCCTCCCCCTGGTTTAGTTTCAAAGTAGATAAAGGAATATCAGTATAAAGCCTCTTCCAGCATCTGCTGACCTTCAAGGGCCTTTAATTTAAAATAACACTTAAGGATATTGTATTTTGGGGGTAAAATTTCCTGAATTTTATGAAGGGTGAAGCTCCTTCATAAGTTTTCAAGTATAATTGATTGCATCTAAAGTAGAGGGGGCAGGGAGAAATTATACAGCACTTGATATTGGATCTCAGAAAACAAAAGTTTTTCAAAATGGACTAAATTTACTATTATAAAAGTAAATACCCTGAGATGCCTTTAGTTAGAAAGTGTTAATTATTTCTTCTTACTACCTAGCAGGATGGAGGCTCAAAATTAAGATGTGTTTAGTTACAGGAAAGAAAGGAAAGGCCAGTAACATCAGACTAGATAATTCGGACGAATATTCCCATTGGACACTACTAATACATATGTATGTATATGTATGTATGATATATATGTGTAGAGTTATGCTATATACATATACAGATATCTGTAACCGAAGGCATCTAACTAAAGGCATATGTATACGTGTGTGTGTGTGTGTGTGTGTGTGTGTGTATACACATTCTCCAAATATATATATATATGTATACACATTCTATATATATATATATAAAGGAACAATTACTGGACTGACATCATGCAGGGCAGTCTGAGAACACTGAAGTTTCACCTTAAAGATATTTGCTTATTTGACGTTAGCAGTTGATAAGCTGAGGGGTATTTTGGGTAGTCAAGAGGGCAATAGTCAGAGTCTGGGATCACATGTGTGGGGTTTCCAAGTGATCACTTATTTTATTAGCATAAAAACATCTCCATTCTTGAACTTGGATTAAGATGTTCCTAGACTTTAGGAACCCAGCAGAAGAAAATAAAGGTACTTTCATGAGAAAAATAATATTATTTGTGGTCTATAATAGTTTCTATAAATATGCTTTCAAATAAGACATATAACACACAATCAAAGAAAACAAGGGGACAAAATAAGTTGGGAAAACCAGAAGAAAAATCAAGAAACATAAAGAAACCCTCAGAGACCTGGGGATTGGAATGATCAGATACAATCTATAAAACAATGATGTTTACTATGTTTATGAACAGAAAGGCCAAACCTAAAAAATTTGCCAGAAAACTAGCAGCTATAAAAAGTGACATTTTGTAATATATTTTACAAATATTTGAAGAGATCATGGCTGAGATTTTTAGAACTGATGAAAGACATCAATACACAGAAATCCAATGAATCTCATGGCAGTTGAATGAAAAGAAAAGTACTTCTAGACACTTTATAGAGAAATTGCATTAAAAAAACCAAATAGAAAATCTTTAAAGCAGCTATACAAACAAGACAGACTGCCATCAAAAAAGAAACAGTTGGATTAACAGATGAACTCTCAACAACTCTACAGGCCAGAAAACAGTGGAATGACATCTTCAAGGTGCTGAAAAATATGACAACTGAAATATAAGCTCTCCAAATAAAATATCCTTTGGATATAAGAAAACAGCATAGATATAGAAATTTTCAGATCAACAGAAACTGAAACAATCACAATGAAAGAAATTTCAATGGATATTTTTTAGGTTGAAGGAAAATTACCCTGGATGGAAGATCAGAGGTATAGAAAGAAATGGAGAGCAAAGAAAGAGGTAAGTTTAAATCAATATGGCTTAAAACAATGATAAGACTGTCCATGGCATTTAGAATTCTATCTATCTATCTATCTTCTATCTTTATCTGTCTAAGATATTGTGATTTATAATAGCAAATATCCATTTGGTCTTCAACTCTATTTTCTGGCACACAGCTCCTAAAATCCTTGGGATCTCTAACGTGATGTGTCCTCTTGTATGCTAATGAGATGAGTGATGGGTAGGGGCTCCTGGATAGCCTCTAGATGAGGGGTGATTGCCAGGGAATCCAACCAGCTCAATCCAGGAGGGGAGAGGGAATAAAGGTAGAGTTGATCACCTATAGCCAGTGATTTAATTGATCGTGCCTACAAAGTGAAGCTTTGAAAAAATAAAATACCCCAAGGGCAGAGGTTCAGAGAGCTTTTGGACACATTCGGCTGCTAGAAAGATGATGTACCTGGAAAGAACATGAAAGCTCTGTACCCCTTCCCCCATACCTTGCCTTGTGCATCTCATCCATCTGTATTCTTTTTAGTATCTGTTGTGGGTGCCACTGGCTGGGGCCAGTATCACAAGTGGTAAAAGAATTTATCAAGATAGATGTGGAGAAAGAAAGAAAGATTTATTAGAGGGAAAGTGTGTTGCAAGGAAGCAGTACAGCAGAGAAGGGGATGTCTGGAAAGAGGCAGGAGCTGGAGGGAAGTTTTGTAAGGTCATACTAGAGGGGATTTGTGCAGACAAGGTGTGCAGATAAGGTTATGCTAGTGCGGCTACATGTGGAACGAGGTATTTGGGAACAGGTTGTTGTGCCAGCAGGTTGTCTGTGATTAGCCGTCTCTCAGAACAATTGTTCTTCCCCACCTTGAGCCCCCTCCTTGTTGTTACTTACTTATCTTATTAGGACTCCACTGTATCTTTTATAATAAACTAGTAAATGGAAGTAAAGCACTTTTTTGAGTTCTGTGAGATGCTTTAGCAAATGACTGAACCCAAGGAGAGGGTCTTGAAAAACCCTAATTTATAGCTTATCAATCAGGAGTTCCAGAGGCCAGGATTTGTGATTGGGATCAGAACTAGGGCAGTTCTGTGGAGCTGAGCCCTTAACCCGTCGGACCTGACACTATCTTCATGTAGATAGTATCAGAATTGAACTAAAGTATTGACAAGACATTAGCTGATATTGCAAAATTACTTGGTGTAGGGGGAAACCCATAAATCCAGTCACAGAAGTGTTTTGTGTTGGATATGGACTGCATCTCTCTCTCTCTCTCTCTCTCTCTCTCTCTGTCTCTCCATTCATGTAGAAAAATAAAATACATCACATGAACAAATATGTAAATTAAAATGAGGGTAAATGTAGTAAAGTATTCTTTTTTTTTTTTTGAGACAGAGTCTCGCTCCAGACTGGAGTGCAGTGACTCAATTTCGACTCACTGCAACCTCCATCTCCCGGGCTCAAGTGATTCTCCCACCTCAGCCTCCCGGGTAGCTGGGACTACAGGGTTGTGTCACCACACCTGATTAATTTTTGTGTTTTTAGTAGAGACGGGGTTTCACCGTGTTGGTTAGGCTGGTCTTGAACTTCTGACCTAAAGTAATCCACCCACCTTGGCCTCCCAGAGTGCTGGGATTACAGGTGTGAGCCACTGCATCCGGCCAATGTAGTAAAGTATTTTTTCCTTCCTTCCTTCCTTCCTTCCTTCCTTCCTTCCTTCTTTCCTTCCTTCCTTCCTTCTCTCCCTCCCTCCCTCCCTCCTTCCTTCCTTCCTTCCTTCCTTCCTTCCTTCCTTCCTTCCTTCCTTCCTTCTTTTTCTTCTTTTTTTTTTTGGAATCTTCTATTAGATATGCATAGTTGTGTCTTATCGTCTCGTCTACCCTTTTGAAATTCCAGTTGGTGCTTCATGTTCAGTAATTATGAATTTACCTTGATTTCCCAGAAGTCATCTCATGACTAACTGTTCAAATAAATTCACCAGCATAGCTTATTTTAGAAATTATATGTTCTGTTTAATTCTATAGTTTATCAATGGCCAAAAGTGCACTGTGAATTTCATCCTTTTGGGTTCACTTCTCTATTGAAATAAACGGTGAGACAGTAAGGGAGACAAAGGCCTGACTCCTGTGGCCATTAAGCGAATTGATTATGGCTGGAATGTTGCCTTGGGAAGGATGGCTGTTGCTTCAATGATCTGTTATTATCACTAGCTCTGCAGTGGAAGCTTCTGAAGAATTTTAATGTTTTAAAAATCCTATTTCTAAAATGAAAAATCTAATTTGAATTCTAGAATCATAAACTGTTAGAAAAATATCTGGTAAAATATTTAGGGTCTGGTTTCTCCTGCTGCATTACATCTTCCAGGTGGAAATGGAGTGAGAGGCAGTGCATGGAAAGAGCATTGATCACACCACTCCTTGAGGAGTGATTTTTTTTTTTTCCCAATGTGTTTTCTGCTTCCTGTGCATCTGAAAATAGAGGCTCCCCAAAGGCAAAAACATAAGTTAGGAAAAGGGTTTATCTCATATTAAGGAAAAAGTTATGTGTGACTAAAATAAACTTATACTTGTTCTTTGCATATATATATATATGTGTGTGTGTGTGTGTGTGTGTGTGTGCATGTGTGCTGTAATTCTTGGAAAGACTCTGTAAATTGATCTGATTTCATGGTTTGAATCAGGGAGGAGCAAGTACACTGGCATGTAACTATTGCAGATTGAGTATCCTTCATCAGAAATGCTTGGGACCAGAAGTGTCTTGTATTTCATTTTTTTTCTGATTTTGGGGTATTTTCATTATGCTGTTTGAGCATCCCAAATCCAAGAGTCTGAAATCCTAAATGCTCCAATGAGCATTTGTTTTGAACGTCATGTTGGTGCTCAAAAAGTTACAGGTGTAGAAGCACTTCAAATTTTAGATTTCGAGTTTGTAATGCTGATCAATAAGCTAAAGCCTGATGAGGAGGAGATGCTTAAATACCATTTGAAGGCAGATATTTAAGACCTCTCAGGCATCTCGTTCCTGTCTGAGCTGCTTCTTTGGCTCTATATTGCTCTACCTTGAGCTTTAATTATTTCCTCTTCTCTTTTTAATAATAAAAATTTCATTTTTTTTCTTGTATTAAAAGTGATAATGCTTATGGGGTAGAAAATTATCAACATAAACAATAAGGCCTGGGTGCAGTAGCTCACACCTATAATCTCAGCACTTTGGGAAGCTGAGGCAGGAGGATTGCTTGAAGCCAGGAGTTTGAGACCAGCCTGGACAACAAAGGGAGACCCCAATCTCTAAAAAAAAAAAAATTGAAAAATTAGTCAGGCATGGTGACACATGACTGTGGTTTTAGCTACTCAGGAGGCTTAGGTGAAAGGATCATTTGAGCCCAGGAGTTAGACACTGCAGTGAGCTGTGATGCAGCCTGGGTGACAGAGCAAGACCCTGGGTCAAAAACCAAGCAAACAAAAACAAAGACAAAACTACACAGTAATACAAGGTTCATTATAATGGAGAAATTACACCGAGTTATAGCTTTGTTAACATTTTGGAGTGTTCTTACATGTAAAAAAAATTACGTATATAGACATTACACACACACACACACACACACACACACACACACACACACACAGGCCCCATATAGAGTATACCAGTGGTTCTTAAACTTGAATGTGGCGGGGCGTGGTGGCTCACGCCTATAATCCCAGCACTTTGGGAGGCCGAGGCGGGTGGATCACGAGGTCAAGAGATCGAGACCATCCTGGTCAACACGATGAAACCCCGTCTCTACTAAAAAAACTACAAAAAATTAGTTGGGCATGGTAGCGCGTGCCTGTAATCCCAGCTATTCAAGAGGCTGAGGCAGGAGAATTGCCTGAACCCAGGAGGCGGAGGTTGTGGTGAGCTGAGATTGCGCCATTGCACTCCAGCCTGGGTAACAAGAGCGAAACTCCGTCTCAAAAAAAAAAAAATGTAAAAAATTATTTATAGTCCTATTGTTGAACATTAAGATTATTTCTAATAAATACACTATGATAAAGATAACAAGCTAAAGTTTTATACACATTTCTGATTATTTTCTTAGGATAGCTCTCGTACATGTGCACTCAGTAGATCAAAAGGGAAAGTGAGCAAAATGTAGATCAAGAAAACAAGTTTTCCCAGGAGCCTCATAGCAGATTTCCACTTACATCTCATTAATCAGAACAGTGTCGCATGTCACATGGCCAGTCTTGACTAGAAGGCAGGAAGAGAGAAGTTGGGTCAGTTAACAAATAAACTGTATCCCTATGGCTATAGAACATTTTTAGACACCCTTTTTCCTCTTTCCTGGAATACAGTCATCTCTTCCCCAAGTTCATCAACCTGCAAATCTCATGCTATTACTGCTTCCAGCTTGAAAACCTGGATCTTTGGGTGATAAACAGTTGTCTCCATCCAGTCCAGATATGGATGCCTAGGGATCAGCAGGTTATAAGCTAAAGCAGTGGTTGAGAATCATTTGCATTCATCTGAATCAGCTCAGAGCTTGTTAAAAACAAGTTGCTGAGCCCCATCCAGTATTTCTGATTCTGTAGGTCTGAAGTCAGGCCCACGAGTTTTGTATTTCGAACAAGTGCCAGGTGATGCTACTGGCCTAGAGATTACACATATTATAAACATAGTACATAGCCATAGTACAATATCATAATCAGAGAATTGACATTAATAGAATCCATTTACCTTATTCAGATTTTGCCAGTTTTACATGCACTTATCGCATATATCTGTACTTAGTTCTATGTAATTTTATTGCATGTGTAGATTTGTGTAATTACCACCCATAATCAAGATACAAAGTAGTTCCATCATAAGAATCCTTTCTGATATCCTTTTATAAACACCATCACCTCCCTCCGTCTCATCTCCAACACCTAGCAACTACTACTCTGTTCTCTATCTCGTAATTTTGTCATTTCAGGAATGCTACGTAAATGAATCATACAGTATCTAACCTTTGAAGATTGTTTTATTTTTCACTCAACAAAATCCCCTTGAGATCCATCTAAATTGTTGTGTGTATCAATAGTTTGTTTCTTTTGTTGCTCAATAATAATCTATATATTATTATTACTATTATTTTTGAGACAAAGTCTTGTTCTGTTTCCCAGGCTGGAGTGCAGTGGCATCATCTCGGTTCCCTGCAACCTTTGACTCCTGGGTTTAAGCGATTCTTCTGCCTCAGTCTCCCAAGTAGCTGGAATTGCAGGGTTGCATCACCACACCTAGCTAATTTTTGTATTTTTAGTAGAGATTGAGTTTCACCATGTTGGCTTAAACTCCTGACCTCAAGTGATACACCCACCTCAGCCTCCCAAAGTGCTGGAATTACAGGCCCATATATTATTGTTATGATTTTAACATTTAATATTTTGCAGGACACTTTGGGTTGTTTCCAGTTTTTAATGATCACAAAGTTGTAATAAATATCCATATGCAGTTTTATTGGTAAATATAACTTTACATTTCTTTAGGTTACATGGCTGAGAGTACAATTGCTGAGCGCATGGTAATTGCATATTTATTTATAAGACATTAACAGAGTATCCCACCCCCTCAGGCTCTGTCTTGCCCTTTGTGGCACCTGGTAGTTGGTGGAGTTGGACATCCAGTAGCACTGCCAGGCATAGCACTGCTGGTAGCAAGGTTATTGGAGAATCCCCATCCTTGGTTGCATGAGACCTGAGCCCTGCTTTGCCTCCATGGATGGCAGCAGTGGGTTTTCCTCCATTTGTATGTTATGATTGTTTAGGAATGTTTTGTCTTGAATACAAATCCATAGTTGTTCTGAGGTAACTGTAATCAATGAAGACTAAAAACAGATAAAAAGATATCTTACCCATTAATTCAAGGACTGTGCTGAATGAGAACTTGTGGATATTAGGTGTACTCACTGTAAGAAGAATTTTTGCCTGAGACACTGTCATCAGTCAGATCATGAGTGTGAAAAACTGGAAATCCAAAAGTCTCCTATGGCTGCCTCTCAGAAACTTGTTAAAGATATTATTGATTCCAAGGCAGGAGAAACAGTAAGTGAACAACAGAAAGATGCAAAAAATAGTGAAACAGCTGCAAGGTTGCATTGATAAAATTAAAGTTGCCTGCTGATGGAGATGAGTCATTGGCATAGTATGTCTCATGTAAGCAACATATAGCTGGACTTTGTTTTTTTAAAATATTGTTTGATAGTATCTCTTTTATAAATAGAAAGAATTTTACTTTCAGGTTTTTAACCTAAAGGGAGCAGAGAGGAGAGAAAACCAATGGTTCTTTTGCCACCCATGGAGCATTGGAAAGATCATACACTTTCGAGGTGCTCTAGTTAGTCTTAGAAATGATAACAAATTAACAGCTAAGAAATTAATGTTATGGTTATGTCATAATAATTCAGGAGAAAGCTTGCCCATGGATCATATTTGGAAACCTGGATTGCTTAAGCGGATTGTCCTTTATATAATGTTGGAAATATTATCTTGGAATATCTTAATGATGAAGAAAAATATTTTTTAGAAATAATGATTCTTACTTGGGATAGTGATTTTAGGACTCAGAAATCACAAGGAAACTTCTATGTACACCAACTTAAAAATAAAATAAAAATCAAAACATTCTGTGTATATGATTGTCAATTTTTTATTACAAATACTATTTTTCATTTTTAAAAGTTACTTTAAACTTATTTCTATTGTGTCATATTTTATATGATGTTTTCTATTAAGTTTTAAAGTTTATGAACTGATAATTATTAGCAAATTTTTGTATGTAATTATTTTTTATTAGGTTATGCTGTAGTAACAACAACAAAGGTGTTATATTTCCCAGTTGGTTAACATCAGCTGTTGATAGTTCCATGTCATCTTCACTCCAGGATTGAAGCTGAAGGAACAACCCCTATTTAGGACATCATCATTCTTATTTACAGAGGAATAAGGAGATAACAGGCATTTCAGTTGGCGCTTAGAAGATACATGCATCATTGTTGTTTTAAGCAAGCCACATGGTCAAGCCTACCGTTGTGGCTCAAGAAAGCATAGCTTTGTTGAGAAAGCCAGCTGGGCAGAACTACCTGCCCCCAGAATGAAGAGGAACTAAAAGCAGGGAAGCAGCTCATATGGCAAGACAGGTCCCCCTGCACAAAGGCCAGCAGGCTAAAAAACTCTCACTCTAGAGTTTCGCACCGAGAACATCAGTTAGAGAGCAACCAGGAACGATCGAGCCCGGCTAGGGGAAGGGAAGCCGCCATTGCAGAAGCCAGTCCAATTTTCCTGAGTAAATAAAAGGCACAGCAGCTTCACTGAATCCGTGGGAACCCAGCAGTGCCTCTGCAGGCAGACAAAGGAAAGGCCAACTCCCCAAGAAGTTACCTGAGATCAAAACTATATAAATCCAACGAGATGGGAAGAAACCAGCACAAGAAGAATGAAACCATCAAAAACCAGAACACCTTTCCCCCATCATGAGATCATCAATCCTCACCAGCAAGGAAACAAAGCCAGATGGAGAAAGAATTTGACAAATTGACAGAAGCAGGCTTCAGAAGGTGGGTTATAACAAACTACTCTGAGTGAAAGGAACATGTTCTATCCCAATGCAAAGAAACTAAAAACCTTGAAAAAATGTTAGAAGAAATGCTAACGAGAATATCCAGCTTAGAGAAGAACATAAACGACTTGATGGAGCTGAAAAACACAGCACAAGAACTTCATGAAGCATACACAAGTTTCAATAGCTGAATACATCAAGTAGAAGAAGGGATATCAGAGATTGATGATCAACTCAATGACATAAAATGAGAAGGCAAGAAAAGAGAACAAGGAGTGAAAAGAAATGAACAAAGTCTCCAAGAAATATGGGAATATATAAAAAGACCCAATCTATACTTGATTGATGTACCGGAAGATGACAGGGAGAATGAATCCAAGCTGGAAAACACACTTCAGGATATTATCCAGGAGAACTTCCCCAACCTAGCAAGGCAGGCCAACATTCAAATACAGGAAATACAGAGAGCATCACAATGATACTACTCTAGAAGAACAACCCCAAGATACATAATCATCAGATTCACCAGGGTTGAAATGAAGGAAAAAAATAGTAAGGGCAGGCAGAGAGAAAGGTCGGGTCACCCACAGAGGGAAGCACATCAGACTTACAGTGGGTCTCTTGGCAGAAAACCTACAATCCGGAAGAGAGTGGGGGCCAATATTCAACATCCTTAAAGAAAAGAACCTTCAACACGGAATTTCATATCCAGCCAAGCTAAGCATCATAAGTGAAGGAGAAATAAAATCCTTTATGGACAAGCAATTGCTGAGAGATTTTGTCACTACCAGACCTGCCCTACAAGAGCTCCTGAAGGAAACACTAAACACAGAAAGGAACAACCAATACCAGCCACTGCAAGAAAAAGAACCAAATGGTAAAGACCAACGATGCAATGAAGAAATTACACCAATCAAAGTGCAAAACAACCAACCAGTAACAAAATCGCAGGATTAAATTCACGTACAACAATATTAACATTAAATGTACATGGACTAAATGCCCCAATAAAAAGACACAGACTGGCAAATTGGATAAAAAGTCAAGAACCATTGGTGTGCTATATTCAGGAGACCCATCTCACATGCAAAGACAGACATAGACTCAAAATAAAAGGGCTGGAAGTAGATTTACCAAACAAATGTAAAGCAAAAAAAAGCAGGGGTGGCAATTCTAGTCTCTGATAAGATGGACTCTAAACCAACAAAAATCAAAAGAGACAAAGAAGGGCATCACATAATGGTAAAAGTATCAATGCAACAAGAAGAGCTAAGTATTCTAAATATATACGCACCCAATACAGGGGCACCCAGATACATAAAGCAAGTGCCTAATGACCTACGAAGAGACTTAGACTCCCACACAATAATAGTGGGAGACTTTAACAGTCCACTGTCAATATTAGACATCAATGAGACAGAAAATCAACAAGGAAATCCAGGACTTGAATGCAGATCTGAACCAAGTGAACTTAGTAGACATTTACAGAACTCTTCACCCCAAGTCCACAGAATATCCATTCTTCTCAGCACCACATCACACTTACTCTAAAATCAACCACAAATTGGAAGTAAATCACTCCTCAGCAAATACAAAAGAATGGAAATTATAACAAACAGTCTCTCAGACTACAGTGCAATCGAATTAGAACGCAGGATTAAGAAATTAACTCAAATCCACACAACTTCATGGCAAATGAACAACTGGCTCCTGAATGTCGACTGGATAAACAGTGAAATGAAGGCAGAAATAAAAATGTTCTTCAAAACTAATGAAGAAACAACATACCAGAATCTCT
This sequence comes from Sapajus apella, assembly GCF_009761245.1. Taxonomy (NCBI): domain Eukaryota; kingdom Metazoa; phylum Chordata; class Mammalia; order Primates; family Cebidae; genus Sapajus; species Sapajus apella. Next base: position 14,217,962 of record NW_022436965.1, on the reverse strand, counting down.
GGGACACATTTAAAGCAGTGTCTAGAGGGAAATTCATAGCAATAAATGCCCACATGAGAAGTAAGGAAAGGTCTAAAATCGACACCCTATCATCCAAATTGAAAGAGTTAGAGGAACAAGATCAAAGAAACTCAAAAGCTAGCAGAAGACAAGAAATAACTAAGATCAGAGCAGAACTGAAGGAGATAGAGACACAAAAATCCTTCAAAAATCAGCAAATCCAGGAGCTGTTTTTTTGAAAAGATCAACAAAATGGATAGACCACTAGCCAGCCTAATTAGGAAGAAAAGAGAGAAGAATTAAATAGATGCAATAAAAAATGATAAAGGAGACATCACCACCTATTCCACAAAAATACAAACTACCATCAGAGATCAGAACAAACAACACTATGCACAAAAAACAGTAAATCTGGAAGAAATGGATAAATTCCTGGACACTTGCACTATCCCAAGACGAACCCAGGAAGAAGTTAAAACCCTGAATAGACCAATAACAAGGGCTGAAGTTGAGACAGCAATTAATAGCCTACCAACTAATAAAAGCCTGGGTCCAGACAAGTTTACAGCCGAAATCTACCAGACATAATAAGAGGAACTGGTACCATTCCTTCTGATACTATTCCAAACAATACAAAAGGAGGGAATCCTCCCCAACTCATTTTATGAGACCAACATCATCCTAATAACCAAACTGGGCAGACACACAACAAAAAAAGAAAACTTCAGGCCAATATCCATGATGAATATCGACGCAAAAATCTTCAATAAAATACTGGCAAACAGAATGCAACAGCAAATCAAAAAGCTTATTGATGATGATCAAGTAGGCTTCCCTAGGGATGCAAAGCTGGTTCGACATACGCAAGTCTATAAACGTAATCCATCACATAAACAGAATGAAAGACAAAAACCACATGATTATCTCAATACACGCAGAGAAGGCCTTCGACAAATTCAACAGCCCTTTATGCTAAAAACTCTCAATAAACTAGGTATCGATGGAACATATCACAAAATAATAAAAGTTATTTATGACAAACCAACAGCCAATATCATACTGAACAGGCAGAAACTGGAAACATTACCTTTGAAATCTGGCACAAGACAAGGATGCCCTCTCTCACCACTCCTCTTCAGTATAGTATTGGAAGTTCTAGCCAGAGCAGTCAGGCAAGAAAAAGAAATAAAGGGTATTCAATTAGGAAAAGAGGAAGACAAATTGTCTCTATTTGTAGATGACATGATTGTATATTTAGAAGACCCCATCACTCAACCCAAAATCTCCTGAAACTGATAAGCAACTTCAGCAAAATCTCAGGATACAAAATCAATGTGCAGAAATAACAGGCATTTCTATACACCAATAACAGACAGAGAGCCAAATCAAAAGTGAACTGCCATTCACAATTGCTACAAAGAGAATAAAATACCTAGGAATACAACTAACAAAGGATGTAAGGGACCTCTTCAAGGAGAACTACAAACTACTGCTCAAGGAAATAAGAGAGGAAAGAAACAGATGGAAAAACATTCCATGCTCATGGTTGGGAAGAATCAATGGTCATACTGCCCAAAGTAATTTATAGATTCAACGCCATCCCCATCATGCTAACAATGATCTTCCTCCCAGAACTGGAAAAAACCACTTCAGACCTCATATGGAACCAAAAGAGAGCCTGCAAAGCCAAAACAATCCTAAGAAAAAAGAACAAAGCTGGAGGCATCACGTTACCAGACTTCAAACTATACTGCAAGGCTACAGTAATCAAAACAGCATGGTACTGGTACCAAAACAGAGACATAGACCAATGGAACAGAACAGAGGCCTCAGAAGCAACAGCACACATCTGCAATCATGTGATATTTGACAAACCTGACAAAAACAAGCAATGGGAAAAGGATTTCCTGTTTAATAAATGATGTTGGGAAAACTGGCTAGCCACGTGCAGAAAGCAGAAACTGGACCCCTTCCTGACACCTTACACTAAAATTAACTTCAGATGGATAAAAGACCTAAACAGAAGACCTAACATCATAAAAGCCCTAGAAGAAAACCTAAGCAAAACCATTCAGGACATAGGCATAGGCAAGGACTTCATGACTAAAACAGCAAAAGCATTGGCAACAAAAGCCAAAATAGACAAAAGGGATCTAATTAAACTCCAGAGCTTCTGCACAGCAAAGGAAACAGTCATCAGAGTGAACACGCAACCAACAGAATGGGAAAAAAATGTTTGCAATCTACCCATCTGACAAAGGGCTAATATCCAGAATCTACAAAAACTAAAACAGATTTACAAGAAAACAAACAAACCAACCCATTCAAAAGTGGGCTAAGGACATGAACAGACACTTTTCAAAAGAAGACATATATGAGGCCAAGAAACATATGAAAAAATGCTCATCACCACTGGTCACTAGAGAAATGCAAATCAAAGCCACACTGAGATACCATCTCATGCCAGTTAGAATGGTGATAATTAAACAATCTGGAGACAGATGTTGGAGAGGATGTGAAGAAATAGGAACACTTTTACACTGTTAGTGGGAGTGCAAATTAGTGCAACCATTGTGGAAGACAGTATGGTGATTCCTCAAGGACCTAGAAATAGAAATACCATTTGACCCAGCAGTCCCATTACTGGGTATATACTCAAAGAATTATAAATTGTTCTATTATAAAGACACATGCACACGTAAGTTCATTACAGCACTGTTCACAATAGCAAAGACCTGTAACCAACCCAAATGTCCATCAATAATAGACTGGATAAAGAATATGTGGCACATATACACTCATAGGTGGGTATTGAACAATTAGAACATGTGGACACAGGGAAGGGAGCATCACATACTGTGGTCAGTTGGGTGGGGGCTAGGGGAGGGACAGTGGGGGATGGATAAGGTGGGGAGGGATAATCAGGGGAGAAATACCATATATTGGTGATGGGGGGATGAAGGCAGCAAACCACCTTGCCGTGTATATACCTATGCAACAGTCCTGCATGATCTGCACATGTACCCCAGAACCTAAAGTACAATAAAAAAAAAAAAGAAAGTATAGCCTTGTCGTCTACCTACATCATGACATATTATTGATGTGTGTACGTAGATTGTCAAAACTTAAAGATCATCTCATTCCGTCTTCTAACTTTTTGGAATGGCGATCTCAGTCCTAGGGAGGAAAAGGATTTTCTTCATGTCACTTAATTGCATTGGGTCATATATTTTATAAAGACCTCCTTACAGTAGCATTCATCTCTTTGTTTGTATGAATGTATTAGAAATGAGAAGAAAGATGGGATAGTTCAACTTAATTACAGCCTTTATATATATATATATATATATATATATATATACACATACATATATATATATATATATATGTATGTGTATATACTAAAGCAAAACACATGCCAAAAGTACATTTTTGACAATCAATTCAAATTAATGCTCCTGACTGATGTTTTCCATCTATATCCAACCAAGTACTGCTATATAGGAGGAATTTATTTCTATTTGTTCGTTGTCTCTTTTCTATCCTAATTGTTATTAACATGTAGAGTGATTTTAGGTTTAATTAAAGAAATAAACTAAAAAAAAAAAAGAAACTGATAAACTTTTTACATTCTCACTATGTATGAGTGAGCCAGTTTTTTAATATTCTGACCAACATTTGGTGCTGTCACTATTTAATATTTTAATTTTTATGATTAGATATGTATATTATACTTTTGTACCTTTGATATTCATTGTATAAATGCCTAGAGATGTTGAACATTTTTTTTGTGTGGTTATTTGACAGTTGTATATTTTCTTCATAGAAATATCTGTTTAAGTGTTCAGCTCCAAATCTATGTCCCCATGTAAAAAATTGGATTGCCATTTTGTTGTTGAATTGTAAGTTTTAAAAAATATATTTTGGATACTAGACCCTTATCAGACATATAATTTGCAAATATTTCCTCCCATTCTTGGGTTGTCTTTTCACTCTCTCAATGTGTCCTTTGAGACACATACTTTTAAATTTTGATGAAATACAATATATTTATTTTTTCTTTTGTTGTTCATATATTTAGCACATATCTGCAAAACCATTTCTAGGTCCAAGGTCATAAAAGCTGATCCCTGTAATTTCTTCTGAATATATATATATATATATATATTTTTTTTTTTTTTAGTTTTAGCTCTCATTCTTAGGGCTTTCATTCTTCATATGGCATCTTTAGATGCTGGTGTGTTTGTGTCTCTAAAAAAAATTTTGGCTGAATGTGGAGGCTCATGCCTATAATACCAACAAAAATGTTGGAGGCTGAGGCAGGAGGACTGCTTAAACCCGGAAGTTTGAGACCAGCCTGGGCAACATTGTAAGACCCTGTCACTCAAGAAAAAATTTAAAAGTCAGCCAGGTGTGATGGTGCACACCTATAGCCCCAGCTACTTGGGAGGCTGAAGTGGGAGGATTGCTTGAGCCCAGGAGTTTGAAGCAGCAGTGAGCCATGATTGTGCCGCTGCCCTCCACTCTGGCAATAGAGCAAGATCTTATCTCAAGAAAAAAAAAATTGTGGTAAAATACACATAACCTAAAATTTGGCAAATTAGCCTTTATAAGCATACAGTTCAGTAGCATCAAATATATTCATACATTGTGCAACCAATCCCCAAAACTCTTTTTATCTTGCAAAACTAAGACTCTGCATATATGCACCAACACTTGTTATTTTCTGTTTTTTAAAAAAATAGTAGCCTAATGGATATGAGTCAGTGTATCATTGTGGTTTTGATTTGTATTTGCCCAATGATTAGTAATGCTGAGCGTATTTTCATATGCTTGTTAGAAATTTATATATCTTCTTTGAAGAGATTTTTATTCAAGTCCTTTGCCCATTTTAAAATCAAGGTTTTCTTTCTTTTTTTTTGCTGTTGGAGTTGTAGGAATTCTTAATTTATTATGGCTATTAACTCCTTATCAGAGAGATGATTTGCAAGTATTTTCTCCCATTTTACCAGTGGCCTTTTCCTTCTGCTGCCTGTGTCCTTTGAGGTACAGAAGTTTTTAATTTTTATATAGCAAATTTATTAATTTTTTCTTTTGTTGCCTTTTCTTTTGGTGTGATACCCAAAAAATCATTGCCAAATCCAATGTCATGAAGCTTTTCTCCTTTGATTTCTTCCAAGAGATTTATAGTTTTGGCTATTATTTGTGGATCTTTGATTCATCATATTCTATCTTTGATGTGTTGAACTCTGTGAAAGCATCACTTTAAAAAAATTCAGACAAGAAATTTGGCAAGCAACTTTGAGTCTTTATTGGATTGAAGTTTAACTTGCAAAGTCATTTGTAAAGGACTGACAACTTCACATATTCCTACTTCACATATAGTAAATTATTATGTAGGCTCACTTATTTGTAGGTTCTTTTATGTAACAGATTAAATATTTGAAATTCTCTTTATATGAGAAAATTAAGCTTTGCATATTTCATTCACAATTCTTAGGTACATTGCTCCTGTAAAAACTACATGTCCCTATTATGATTTTTTTTCAGTTTATTGCTGGTTTTCAGGAAAACTAGGTTTAAAAAAATTTGTATTCTATGTATTACTTAAATGACCTGTCTCATTAGATATAATAGTCATAATTTTTTCCAATGGTTTCTATAGAATTGTCTATTTGGAAGAAAATATAGTCATCTCTATTTCCAGATGATGTTTGTCTACTAGTATAAACTTAGTGCATCATGTGAAAATACTTGTAGAGTCAGTAAGATGGTTATTTTAAGGTAATTAGCTCTACATTAAACATAGGCTGTTTTCCTTTAAAGATTAAAAACTATAGGCCGGGCGCGGTGGCTCACGCCTGTAATCCCAGCACTTTGGGAGGCCGAGGCAGGTGGATCACGAGGTCAAGAGATCGAGACCATCCTGGTCAACATGGTGAAACCCCGTCTCTACTAAAAATACAAAAAATCAGCTGCGCATGGTGGCGCATGCCTGTAATCCCAGCTACTCAGGAGGCTGAGGCAGGAGAATTGCCTGAACCCAGGAGGCGGAGGTTGCGGTGAGCCGAGATCGCGCCATTGCACTCCAGGCTGGGTAATAACAGCGAAACTCCGTCTCAAAAAAAAAAAGAATTGCCTGAAACCAGTAAAAAAAAAAATTTAAAAAAAAAACCCCCTAAGTTACAAGGAAAAATGTAATAATTACAATTGAAATAATCTATTCCATTAATTTTATCTCATTTTTCTTTCTTGCACTACTTAGTTACTAAGAGAATAGTTTTTTGTTTTTGTTGCTGTTGTTGTTGTTGTTTGTTTTAAGAGATGAGGTCCTGTTATGTTGTCCAGGTTGATCTTGAACTCCTTGGCTCAAGCAATCCACCTGCCTTGACCTCCCAAAGTTTTGCAATTACAGGCATGGAGAGCATAAATTTTGAAAATGGAAACCTGACATTTACTAACCATGTAACTTTTGGCAATTAAACCCTGTAAGGCTTAGTTTCTGTATCTAAAAATGTTATAATAGCCCCTACCTCATGAGGTTGTTGTTATAATTAAGTGAAATAATCCATGTGAAATTCTTAGTGTAGTGATGATACATAATAAGCATTAAATATAGTCATTATTGTTAATTTCTTGGGCAAGAAGCATAGAGCAATATTATATGATGATGTTATAGCAGGCAATCCTTTAATCTCCAAAACTTTAAAGTTGATATTCTTAGTGATTTAACATTAAACATGACGATTACCAGAGGTAGATTTACCTTGAATGAAGCTCCAGATTCAGTCTTATACTTATACATATCCCTTCCAAAGCCCTGAGTAATGTGTTCATATGATAATATATTTTGTAAAATTTGCAAAAGTAAGATATTTAAACATAAATGGCTAAGATAACCACTGTTTCTTTCCATGATGGCTTTCCCACCAGCATATTTCCACTGCTGCCAATTGGCATTGGAGTTACTATGGTATAACAGTTATTTACTGCTATGTAAAAAAATCCCCCAGACATAAAACAACGATCATTTATTAGTTCACAATTCTGTGGGTGGGCAATTTTGGCTGGCCTCTGATGGATGGTTCTATTGCTGGTCTCTCTTGGCCTTAATTATGTGGCTGCAGCCGGATAGTGGGATGCCTGGGGGATTGTAGAGTTCCTGATGACTTCACTAACATATTGAGGGTCACGGGGAAACTGGGCTTCATGTCCCTAGCATCTAGCAGGCTATAATGAACTTCTTCACATGGAAACTATGTTTCTTTTGCCAATACCACACTGTCTTGATTTGCTATAATTTTGAGTCCTCCAACTTTCTTTTCATAGTTGTTTTGGCAATTCTAGTTCCTTTGCTTTCCATGCAAATTTTGAAATAATCTTATCAATATCTGTCAAAAAAGCTCACTTGGAAATCTACTGGGATTGTACCAAGTCTCTACATTAAATTGAGGAAAATTGATATGTTAACAATTCAGTCTTTTAGTTCATAATGTGGTATGTTTTTCTATTTATTTAAATTTTAAAATTTCTTTTATTGGTGATTTGTAGCTTTTGGCATATAGTACATGTTCATATTTTATTAGATTAATTCCAAAGTATTCCACTTTTTTGTGATATGGTAATTAATATTTTTATCAATTTGAAGATTTAAATGTTCATTGCTAATATATAGAAATATGATTGACTCTTATATATTCACTTTGGTATGGCTTGGCTGTGTTCCCACCCAGATCTCATCTTCAATTCCCATATGTTGTGGGAGAGGCCCTGTGGAAGGTAATTGAATCATGTGGGCAGGTCTTTTCTGTGCTGTTCTTATAATAGTGAGCAAGTCTCATGAGATCTGATGGTTTTAAAAAGAGAAGTTCCCCTGCACAAGCTCTCTTTTTGCCTACTGTCATCCACACAAGACATGACTTGATCCTCCTTGCCTTCCACCATGATTATGAGGCCTCCACAGCCATGTAGAACTGTGAGTCCAATAAACCTCTTTCTTTTGTGAATTGCCCAGTTGTGGGTATGTCTTTATCAGTAGCATGAAAACAGAGTAATACACACTTTCAACCTACAACCTTGTTAAATTCACTTATTAGTTTTAAGAGATGTTTTATAGATTCTTTGAAACTTTTTACATGCACAGTCATGTCATGCAAATAGAGATTTTTGGTTTTTTTCTTTTCAATCTATATTCCTTTTCATTATTGTTTCTTGCCTTATTGCACTTGTCATGATTTCCAGTATGATGCTGTATAGCCACGTTGAGGAATGACATTTTGCTAGTTTCCTGATCTTCAGAGAAAGCATTCAGTATCTCACCATTTAGCATAATGTTGAATAGGAATGGTGAGAGAGTGGTAGGTGCTGATACCCTTTGTTAAGTTAGGAAGCTTCACCTATATTCTTAGTTTGCTGAGAGTTATTTTTCTTTTAAACCATGAATGGATGTTGAATTTTATTGAATGCTTTTTTATTCAATAAAATGATCATATAATTTTTCTTATTTACTCTGTTAATATGGTATAGTAGGCCATTTTTGCACTGCTGTAAAGAATTACCTGAGACTCGGTAATTTATAAGGAAAGAGACTTTATTGACTCAGAGTTCTGCAAGCTGTTCAGAAAGCATAGTGGCATCTGCTTGTGGGTAGGCCTCAGGAAGCTCCAATCATGATAGAAGGCAGAAGAGGAGCAGGCACATCACATGGTGAAAACGGGAGCAGGAGAAATGGGTAGGTGGAGGTGCCACACACTTTTCAGTGACCACATCTTGTAAAAACTCACTATGGTGAAGATAGCACCAAGCTGTAAGAAATCTGCCCCCATGACCAAACACCTCTCAACAGGTCCTACCTCTAGCATTGGGGATTATAATTCAACATGACATTTGGGCAGGAGCAGATGTCTAGACTATACCATATGGCGATTACATTGATTGTTATTTGAATATTGCAATAGTCTGAATTTCTAGGATGAACACTGCTTGATTGGGAAATGCTATTTTCATATATTTAGGGATTAAATTTGCTGATTCTAGTTTCTGTAAAATCTCTGTAAAAAGGATTTCTGTGAAATACTTTCCTTACTATCTTTAGATGTAGATTGTATTTTGGCATTGTGTTTTGAATTTTCTTACATTTCTCTTATTTTAGTCATCTCTTTTTACTTGCATCTTTATTTCAATTTATTTTTTCTTTCTGGCTTTATCTCCTGCTTTATAAAGACCATATCCACTAGCTTGTCTTGGAAGATGCTAATTTAATTCCTTTTCTTAAATTAAAATTTTTATTTTATTATGAATAGGTTGAAGTGTACAATCAGTAGAAGTCATTCATCTTACATCTAGCTACTAGACTGGCATTACATCTTTTCTGGTTTCGGCAATTGGGTTCTTTGATGTACTAGAACAAAGATACATTTCTTTTCATGTGGAAAAATTTTCTCTCTGAATAAAATAATTCTGATTTTCTTCTTCTTTATAAAAACATTTTATTGCTCTTTATGTTCTGGGGTACATGTGCAGAACATGCAGGATTGTTGCATAGGTACATACATGGCAATGTAGTTTGCTGCCTCTATCCCTGTCACCTGTATCTGGCATTTCTCCCCATGTTATCCCTCCCCAACTCCCTATACCCCACGGTCCCTCCCCTAGTGCCCCCCAACAGGCCTCAGTGTGTGATGCGCCTCTCCCTGTGTCCATGTGTTCTAACTGTTCAACACCCAGCTATGAGTGAGAACATGCAGTGTTTGATTTTCTGTTCTTGTGTCAGTTTGCTGAGAACGATGGTTTCCAGGTTCATCCATGTCCCCACAAAGGACACAAACTCAACGTTTTTTATGGCTGCGTAGTATAACATGGTGTATATGTGCCACATTTTCCTTGTCCAGTCTATCATTGATGGGCATTTGGGTTGGTTCCCAGTCTTTGCTATTGTAAACAGTGCTGCAGTGAACATACGTGTGCATGTATCTTTGTAATAGAATGATTTATAATCCTTTGGATATATACCTAGTAATGGGATTGCTGGGTCAAATGGTATTTCTATTTCTAGGTTCTTGAGGAATCGCCACACTGTCTCCCACAATGGTTGAACTAATTTACAATCCCACCAACAGTGTAAAAGTGTTCCTATTTCTCCACATCCTCTCCAGCATCTGTCTCCAGATTTTTTAATTATCACCATTCTAACTGGCATGAGATGGTATCTCAAAGTGGTTTTGATTTGCATTTCTCTAATGACCAGTGATGATGAGCATTTTTTTTTTTCATATGTTTGTTGCCCTCGTATATGTCTTCTTTTGAAAAGTGTTTGTTAGTATCTTTCACCCACTTTTGAATGGATTTGTTTGTTTTTTTTTCTTGTAAATCTGTTTTAGTTCTTAGTAAATTCTGGACATTAGCCCTTTGTCAGGTAGGTAGATTGCAAAAATTTTTCCCATTCTGTTGGTTGCCCATTCACTCTGATGATTGTTTCTTTTGCTGTGCAGAAGCTCTGGAGTTTAATTAGATCCCATTTGTCTATTTTGGCTTTTGTTGCCAATGCTTTTGGTGTTTTAGTCATGAAGTCCTTGCCTATGCCTATGTCCTGAATGGTTTTGCCTAGGTTTTCTTCTAGGGTTTTTATGGTGTTAGGTCTTAAGTTTAGATCTTTAATACATCTGGAGTTAATTTTAGTGTAAGATGTCAGGAAGGGGTCCAGTTTCTGCTCTATGTACATGTCTAGCCAGTTTTCCCAACACCATTTATTAAACAGGGAATCCTCTTCCCATTGCTTGTTTTTGTCAGGTTTGTCAGAGATCAATGTTTGTAGATGTGTGGCGTTGCCTCGGAGGCCTCTGTTCTGTTCCATTGGTCTATGTCTCTGTTTTGGTACCAGTACCATGCTGTTTTGATTACTGTAGCCTTGTAGTATAGTTTGAAGTCTGGTAACGTGATGCCTCCAGCTTTGTTCTTTTTGCTATGAATTTACATTGCTATGCTTGCTCTCTTTTGGTTCCATATGAAGTTTAAGGTGGTTTTTTCCAGTTCTGTGAAGAAGGTCAATGGTAGCTTGATGGGGATAGCATTAAATTTATAAATTGCTTTGGGCAGTATGGCCGTTTTCACAATATTGATTCTTCCTAACCATGAGTGTGGAATGTTTTTCCATCTGTTTGTGTCTTCTCTTGTTTCCTTGATCAGTGGTTTGTAGTTCTCCTTAAAGGGATCTTTTACATCCTTTGTTAGTTGTATTCCTAGGTATTTTATTCTCTTTGTAGCAATTGTGAATGGCAGTTCACTCATGATTTGGCTCTCTGTTAGTGTGTTATTGGTGTATAGGAATGCTTGTGATTTCTGCACATTGATTTTGTATCCTGAGATTTTGCTGAAGTTGCTTACCAGTTTCAGGAGATTTTGGGCTGAGATGATGGGGTCTTCTAAATATACAATCATGTCGTCTGCATATAGAGACAATTTGACTTCCTCCTTTCCTAATTGAAAACCCTTTATTTCTTTTTCTTCCCTGATTGCTCTGGCTAGAACTTCCAATACTATATTGAATAGGAGTGGTGAGAGAGGGCATCTTTGTCTAGTGCCAGATTTCAAAGGGAATGCTTCCAGTTTTTGCCCATTCAGTATGATATTGGCTGTGGGTTTATCGTAAATAGCTTTTATTATTTTGACATATGTTCTTTTGAAACCTAGTTTATTGAGAATTTTTAGCATAAAGGACTGTTGAATTTTGTTGAAGGCCTTCTCTGCATGTATTGAGATAATCATGTGGTTTTTGTCTTTGGTTCTGTTTATGTGGTGAATTACGTTTATAAACTTGTGTATGTTGAACCAGCCTTGTATCCCTGGGATGAAGCCTACTTGATCATGATGGATAAGCTTTTTGATGTGCTGTTGCAATTGGTTTGCCAGTATTTTATTGAAGATTTTTGCATCTATGTTCATCACGGATATTGGCCTGAAGTTTTCCTTTCTTGTTGAGGCTCTGCCAGGTTTTGCTATCAGGATGATGTTGGTCTCATAAAAATGACTTGAGAAGAATTCGCTCTTTTTCTGTTGTTTGAAATAGATTCAGAAGGAGTGGTATGAGCTCATCTTTGCATGTCTGGTAGAATTCAGCAGTGAACCCATTTGGAACTGGGATTTTTTTTTGGCTGGTAGGCTATTAATTTCTGCCTCAACTTCAGGCCTTGTTATTGGTCTATTCAGGGTTTTGACTTCTTCCTGGTTTAGGCTTGGGGGAGTGCAAGTGTCCCGGAATTTATCCATTTCTTCCGGGTTTACTAGTTTATGTGTATAGAGTTGTTTGTAGTAATCTCTGATGGTAGTTTGTATTTCTGTGGAATCTGTGGTGATATCTCCTTTATCGTTTTTTATTGCATCTATTTGATTCTTCTCCCTTTTCTTTTTTATTAATCTGGCTAGTGGTCTGTCTATTTTGTTTATCTTTTCAAAAAACCAGCTCCTGGATTTATTAATTTTTTGAAGGATCTTTAGTGTCTCTATATCCTTCAGGTCTGCTTTGATCTTCGTTATTTCTTGTATTCTGCTAGCTTTTGAGTTTTTTTCATCTTGCTCCTCTAGCTCTTTCAATTTTGATCATAGGGTGCCAATTTTAGATCTTTCCTTGTGTCTCGTGTGGAATTTATTGATATAAATATTCATCTAGACACTGTTTTAAATGTGTCCCAGAGATTCTGGTATGTTGTGTCTTCATTCTTGTTGGTTTCGAAGAACATCTTTATTTCTGCCTTCATTTCATTGTTTATCGAGTCAACATTCAAGATCCAGTTGTTCAGATGCCATCAAATTGTGCAGTTCTGAGTTAGTTTCTTAATCCTGAGTTCTAATTTGATTGCACTGTGGTCTGAGAGACTGTTTGTTATGATTTCTGTTCTTTTGCATTTGCTGAGGAGTGATTTACCTCCAACTATGTGGTCAGTTTTAGAGTAGGTGTGATGTGGTGCTGAGAAGAATGTATATTCTGCAGATTTGGGGTGGAGAGTTCTGTAAATGTCTATTAGGTTTGCTTGGTCCAGATCTGAGTTCAAGTCCTGGATATCCTTGTTAATTTTCTGTGTCGTTGATTTGTCTAATATTGACAGTGAAGTGTTAAAGTCTCCCACTATTATTTTGTGGGAGTCTGAGTCTCTTTGTAGGTCATTACAAACTTGTTTTATGTATCTGGGTGCTCTTGTATTGGCTCCATATATATTTAGGGTCAATAGCTCTTCTTCTTGCATTGATACTTTTATCATTTTGTAATGCCCTCCTTCATCTCTTTTGATCTTTGTTGGTTTAAAGTCTATTTTATCAGAGACTAGGATTGCAACTCCTGCTTTTTTTTGCTCTCCATTGCCTTGGGAAATCTTCCTCTATCCCTTTATTTTCAGCCTATGTGCATCCTTGCACGTCAGATGGGTTTTCTGGATATAGCACATCGATGGGTTTTGACTTTTTGTTCAGTTTCCCAGTCTGTGTCTTTTGATTGGGGCATTTAGCCCATTTACATTTAAGGTTAATATTGTTATGTGTGAATTTGATCCTGCAATTTTGATGCTAGCTGGTTGTTTTTCCCATTAGTTGACACAGTTTCTTCATTTTGTCGATGCTTTTTACCATTTGGCATGTTTTTGCAGTAGCTGGTACTGGTTGTTCCTTTCTATGGTTAGTGTTTCTTTCAGGAGCTCTTATAAGGCAGGCCTGGTGATGATGAAATCTCTGAGCAATTGCTTGTTCGTAAAGGATTTTACTTCTCCTTCACTCATGAAGCTTAGTTTTGCTGGATATGAAATTCTAGGATGAAATTTCTTTTCTTTAAGGATGTTGAATATTGGCCCCCACTCTCTTCTGGCTTGTAGGATTTCTGCTGAGAGATCTGCTGTGAGTCTGTTGGGCTTCCCTTTGTGGGTAACCCGACATTTCTCTCTGGCTGCCCTTAGCATTTTTCCTTCATTTCAACCCTGGTGAATCTGATGATTATGTGCCTTGGGGCTGCTCTTCTTGAGAAATATCTCTGTGATGTTCTATGTATTTCCTGGACTTCAATATTGGCCTGCCTTGCTAGGTTGGGGAAGTTCTCCTGGCTAATATCCTGAAGAGTGTTTTCCAGCTTGGATTCATTCTCTTCGTCACATTCAGGTACACCTATCAAATGTAGATTAGGTCTTTTCACATAATCTCATAATTCTTGGAGGTTTTGTTCATTTCTTTTTACTCTTGTTTCTCTAATCTTGCCTCTTATTTTATTTCATTGAGTTGATCTTCAATCTCTGGTATCCTTTACTCTGCTCGTTCAATTTGGGTATTGAAGCTTGTATATGCTTCGTGAAGTTCTCGTGTTGTGTTTTTCAGCTCCATCAATTCATTTATATTCTTCTCTATGCTGTTTATTCTCATTAGCATTTCATCAAACCTTTTTTCTAGATTCTCAGTTTCTTTGCATTGGGTTAGAACATGTTCTTTTAGCTCCGAGAAATTTGTTATTGCCCACTTTCTGAAGCCTATTTCTGTCAATTCATCAGACTCATTCTCCATCCAGCCTTGTTCCCTTGCTGGTGAGGAGTTGTGATCCCTTGGAGGAGGAGAGGTGTTCTGGTTTTGGGTGTTTTCATCCTTTTTGCCCTGGTTTCTTTCCATCTTTTTGGATTTATCTACCTGTGGTCTTTGTAGTTAGTGACTTTCGGATGGGGTCTCTGAGTGGACATCCGTTTTCTTGATGAAGTTATTTCTTTCTGTTTTTTAGTTTTCCTTCTGACAATCAGGCCCCTCTGCTGTAGGACTGCTGGAGGTCCACTCCAGACCCACTTGCCTGAGGATCACCTGTGGTGGCTGCAGAACAGTAAGAGTTGCTGCCAGTTTCTTCTTTCATCTCTGTCCCAGAAGAATACCTGCCAGATGTCAGCCTGAGCTCTCCTTTATGAGGTGTCTCTTTGGACACACAGGGGTTGAGGAGCTGCTTGAGGAGACATTCTGTCCCTTAAAGGAGCTCAAGTGCTGAGCTGTGAACTTTGTTGTTCTGTTCAGAGCTGCTGGAAAAGTATGTTTAAGTCCACTGCAGCGGAACTCATAAATGCCTTTTTTTCCAGGTGCTCTGTCCTGGGAATGTGGGGCTTTATTTATAAGTTCCTGATGTGCTGCTGCCTTTTTTCAGAGATGCCCTGCCCAGCTAGAGATAGCATAGTCAGAGTCTGCCAGCAGAGGCATTGCTGAGCTGCCATGGGCTCTGCCCAGCTGCTGTGTGAACTTCTTGTGTGTGTGTGTGTGTTTTTTTTTTTTTTTTTTTTTTTTTTTATAGAGGTATAGGTAGCACTGCCTCGGTTATGGCAGTATACCTCAGTAATGACAGACTGTCTCTGTAATGGTGGACTGACTCGGTAATGGTGGACTGCCTTGGTAATTATGGACTGCCTCAGTAATGGCGGACTGCCTTGGTAGTGGTGGACTGCCTTGTTAATGTCGGCGCCCTTCCCCCCACATAGCTGGACTGTCCCAGGTACAGTTGTGCTTGCTGTGAAACTCTCAATCCAGAGCTTTTCAGATTGCTGCTCTTTTTTGTGGTGGGACCGGTAGAGCCAGATCACCTGGCTCCATTTCAGCCCCCTTTTTTTCAGTTTAATGGGCAACTGTGTCTCCCAGGTGTTCCAGGTGCCAGCTGAAATAGCCACCCAGATTTGTGTGAGTTTTTGTGCAGCGACCTGCTGCACCGACTGAAACAACCATGCTGGAGACTCATGGCGCTTTTCCTCCCAGGAATCTCCTGGTCTGTGGGCAGTAAAATCTCATTTGGAAATGCGGTGATCACTCACCCTCTGTGTTCTCACTGGGAACTGCACTCCAGAGCTGTTCCTATTTGGCCATCTTGGATCATACATGCCTCTCCTGTTTTTTATTTCTCAACCCATGTTTCTATTTAGACATGCTTAGGTATCTGATAATGACTGGATATACTTTATCTCCAAATACCTTGTCTGGTTTCTGCTGTGATGAACACTGGAGATTGTAGTTTTTGTCAAAATATAACAAGAGAGAAAATAATAAAGTAGAAGAATTAAAGAATATGACTGTTTGTTATTCCTGCTTTGACTGATATAATTGGAAGACAGTCATTTTTTTGCTGGTTATTTTATTCACTGTGTCTCAGAGTTAGAGACACATAATAAAGAATAGCCTGGCACATGCTTGTGATCCCATGAAGGGATATTAGGGTGTCAATAAGCAAGCTAAATCCAGTCACTGGACATATCTTTTGCCCTATCTTAAAATCATTTGAATAAATATTTCTTGGTTAATTGATAAATTTATATCTATATCTGAATATGATTGTTGGAGCGCTAGGGGCAAATTTTCCCTTATGTTTGGGTATTTAAGTCCCCATTCCCCATTGTATTCCTAGAATAGTATTTATTAGATGCTCAATAAATATTTGTTGACAAAGATAATTAACAAATCATGAAAGATAAAAGGGGATGTATAAAAAATTCTAGAGTTTGCCTGGTTTACTCTATTCAATTATAATGTGAAGTCTTTATAAACTGAATAGAAATTAATAGATTTGTTGGAGTGGTTAGGTTCTAATATTATCTTACAAATTATATGAATGTATATTCAACTTCATTGTATACAAGAATGGAAAAATTACCATGAACACAGAGAAAATTAAAATAATTGTCATAGACTCCTTTGATCAACTTTAAACAAATAAATTCAAAAAGATGGTTGAAAAGCTGTTTCTCTAGGAAAATACAAATCACCCAACTTGATGATGAAAATATAAAATGTAAACATACTGATTTTCTTGGAAGAAAAAGAGGAAGTTAAGAGTGACCCACTAACAAATATCAAGCCCAGACATCTTCACAGATGGTATCATTCAAACCTCCAAAGAACAAATAATCTCAATGCTATTTCAACTGTTTCAATGCATAAAGAAGGAAAGTTTCCAAATAGTCTCCATGATGCCAGAAAGCAATATTCCAAATTGTGATAAATGCAGTACAGAAAAAGAAAATGATTAATGTAATTTGTGAGTATCAGTGCAAAACCCTAAAGAAATTAGATAATAACATCTATTAATAATTTAAAATAACATATACTAAGTAAAGGTTCTGTCAGGAATGAACTAATGGTTCAATATTAAGAAATATATTGTAGATTCTGGATAGTAGCCCTTTGTCAGATGGGTAGATTGCAAAAACTTTTTCCCATTTTGATGGTTGCCAATTCACTCTAATGATTGTTTCTTTTGCTGTGCAGAAGCTCTTTAGTTTAATTAGATCCCATTTGTCTATTTTGGCTTTTGTTGCCAATGCTTTCAGTGTTTTAGTCATAAAATCCTTGCCTATGCCTATGTCCTGGATGGTATTGCCTAGGTTTTCATCTAGGGTTTTTATGGTGTTAGGTCTTACATTTAAATCTTTAATCCATCTGGAGTTAATTTTAGTGTAAGATGTAAGAAAGGGTTCCAGTTTCAGCTTTGTGCATGTGGCTAGCCATTTTTCCCAACACCATTTATTGAACAGGGAATCCTTTCCCCATTGCCTGTTTTTTGTCAGGTTTGTCAAAAATTAGATGGTTGTAGATGTGTGGCATTGCTTCTGAGACCTCTGTTCTGTTCCATTGGTCTATATATCTGTTTTGGTACCAGTGCCATGCTGTTTTGATTACTGTAGCCTTGCAGCATAATTTGAATTCTGATAGCATGATGCCTCTGGCTTTGTTCTTTTTGCTTAGGATTGTCTTGGCTATGCGGGCTCTCTTTTGGTTCCATGTGAAGTTTAAGGTGGTTTTTTTCCAGTTCTGTGCAGAAGGTTGATGGTAGCCTGATGGGGATAGCGTTGAATCTGTAAATTACTTTGGGGAGTATGGCCGTTTTCACAATATTGATTCTTCCTAGCCACGAACATAGGATGTTTTTCCATCTGTTTGTGTCCTCTCTTATTTCCTTGAGCAGTGGTTTGTAGTTCCCCTTGAAGAAGTCTTTTACATCCTTTGTTAGTTGTATTCCTAGGTATTTTATTCTCTTTGTAGCAATTGTGAATGGGAGTTTGCTCATGATTTGGCTCTCTGTTTGTCTGTTATTGGTGTATAGGAATGCTTGTTATTTCTGCACATTGATTTTTGTATCCTGAGACTTTGCTGAAGTTGCTTATCAGCTTAAGGAGTTTTTGGGCTGAGACAATGGGGTCTTCTGAATATACGATCATGTCATCTGCAAATAGAGACGATTTGACTTCCTCTTTTCCTAACTGAATATGCTTTATCTAGAATCTACAAAGGACTAAAGCAGATTTACAAGAAAAAACACACAACCCCATCAAAAAGTGGGCAAAAGATATGAACAGATACTTTTCAAAAGAAGACATTTATGAGGCCAATAAACATAAGAAAAAATGCTCATTATCACTGGTCATTAGAGAAATGCAAATCAAAACCACATTGAGGTACCATCTCATGCCAGTTAGGATGGTGTTCATTAAAAAATCTGGAGACAACAGATGCTGGAGAGGATGTGGAGAAAAAGGAATTCTTTTACACTGTTGGTGGGAGTGTAAATTCGTTCAACCATTGTGGAAGACAATGTGGCAATTCCTTAAGGATTTAGAGATAGAAATTCCATTTAACCCAGCAATCCCATTACTGGGTATATACCCAAAGGATTATAAATCATTCTATTATAAAGACACATGCATACATATGTTCGTTGAGTTGCTGTTTACAATAGCAAAGACCTAGAACCAACCCAAATGCCCATCAATGATAGACTGGACAAAGAAAATGTGGCACATATACACCATGGAATATTATGCAGCCATAAAAAACGATGAGTTCATGTCCTTTGTAGGGACATGGATGAATCTGGAAACTATCATTCTCAGCAAACTGACACAAGAACAGAAAACCAAACACTGCATGTTCTCACTGATAGGTGGGTGTTGAACAATGAGAACACATGGGCACAGGGAGGGGAACATTACACACTGGGGTCTGTTGGTGGGTGGAGGGCTAGGGGAGAGACAGCGAGGGGAGCAAAGAGGCTGGGGAGGGAAAACACTGGCAGGAACACCTGATGTAGGCAATGTGGGGGGATGTAGACTCAAACACCATGGCATGTGTGTACCCATGCAACAACCCTGCAGGATATGCGCATGTATCCCAGAGCTTAAAGTATAATTAAAAAAAAAATCTATATCTATATCTCTTTCTTTCTATATATATATGTAGATTTAATTTATATATTTAATAGGCTAAATGGTTAAAAGTGGGATATTTTCATAGATACTGAGAAGGCATTTGATAAAATTCAACATTCATTTCCAAGGAAAGATAAACAAACAATATCAAGAACAAATTTCTTTATTTCTCTTTTCAGCAAGGTAAGTTAATAATTCACCGAAGGTCATAAAACTGGTAAAGATAGGTCCTTGGATTTGAACCTACATAGCTTTTTGTACAGAGATAATTTAATCCTGTATAACTACAAACAAACACTAGTGCTTCCCAACCTTCTTCATGTTGTGGTACATATAGAAAATGAAAATATTTTTATGATGTGCTGGGAAATCAATCAAAGCTGCATGTAGAGGCAGTTGCTTAAGGCCTGGGTTACTTGAGGACCAGCTTAGCTGCTCCAGGGTCTGGGGGGACCAATATTTTGGCCCATTTTAACTTGCGGAGGTTTGCCTACTCTATACTAAAAGAAAGCACAGTCTACATCTAGAATCAAAATAATATGGGAATCTGATATGTACTAAAGGTGAAATTTCAGAGCAATATGAAAAATAGATTATTTACTAATTTAGTATTGGGACAACTGGCTTTCCATTTGTGGAAAAATCTAGCTAAATGTCTACCAACTTCTAAACTGTCAGAAATAAATGAAAAAGAAAACAATAAAATATTCAAGGAAAAGATACAAATTTAAACAAAAATTTTGGTATGATAAAGAATTTTTAACTGACATACAAAAAATGACAGAAAGAAAAATACTGAAAGGTAGCCATTATCAAAGAAAATGAAGCTTTCTGTACAACAAGAAATGTTCTAAACAAAGTCAAAAGACAACTGGTAAATTACAAAAAAAATTTCAGGTAAAACACCAATTTTCTTAGCATTGAAGAATTCTTAAGAGTCAATAAGAAAAGGACAAGCTATAAAAATAAAAAAATTAGCAAAATATATAAATAGATGTTTTACAGAAAACTAAATGTAAATGGATTGTAAACACATGAAATTATTCTCAACCTTATTTACAAAGATATATATATATCTTTGTAATATAATATATATATATTTTGTAATAATATATATATATATAGAAACAGAAAACCTACAAAGGTGATATCATCTGTCACATATCAGATTATTAAAAAGGATTAGCAAGTTGGATAATATAGTAATGTTAGCAAGAATATGAGAAAAGGCATACTCCCATCCACTGTCAGTGAGAGTACAAATTGAGAAATACTATTCTATGGAGGACAATTTAGCAATATCCATTAAAATTAAACCTATATAAAGCAATTCCACTTTTAGGAATTTATCCAGTGGACATGCATTCACAAAGCTGAAAAGATGCAAGATGTTGAAGTGTAATTTGTAGTGAGAAAAAATAGGCAACTAGATGTATAGCATTATGTATAGCAATAGGAAAAACTGTGGCTTTTAAAAATAAATGAGATAGACGTTACAAAAATATATAGAACAAGTCACATTTCTCCATTTGTGTAAAGCAAAGGAATTAAAAAAATAACTACTAAAATGTAGATACATATATAAATGTATAGAACTTCTGCAAAGAGAAGTAGAAAACCCTTGTTAGAGGTAATTTTCAGACATAACTGGCTTAGGTTGTGTAGTAGAAAGGAACTCCTTGTTCTATTTGAAGTTTTTTTCCCCTTAGTACATGTGCTGTCTCATGAAAATAAAAGAAAGCAGCCAGGAGCAGTGGCTCATGCTTGTAATGCCAGCACTTTGGGAGGCCCAAGGCAGGAGGATTGCTTGAGCCCAGGAGTTCGAGATCAGTCTGGGCAACAGAGCCCAAGACTCAGTCTCTATGGAAAATAAAAATAAAAAAATTAGCCAGGCATGGTGGTGAGGCCCTGCAATATTAGCTACTTGAGAGGCTGAGGCAGGAGGATCACCTGTGTCTAGGAGTTCAAGATTGCTTTGTGCTATGATTGCACCACTTGCACTCCAGCCCATGTAATAGAGTGAGACCCTGTCTCCAAAATAAATAAAAAATAGAAATAACAAATTGTTCTTAATGATACTTATCATTTTAGGAAGTCTTGTGTCCTACGGGCGGTGAGGGGTAGCGGGGAGGACATCTTGCTGATCTTATCTGGAAAGGCCCTTCTCCAGATAAAACATATCATAAAATATCTCAACGATTCGTTTATATCTTTGAGGTTGTAACCAAGTTATAATGTTTCATGTTCTACTTAATCAAAGATGCATTTGTTAGGGCCAGAAATAGACACCAGAATATAAGGCCAGACTTTTTACCCCAATCCTATTTCCTCTCAGATTTGTATAGTAAGCTTACTTTGATATGAATCTCTGGAGGGGAAATTTTCCAGAAAAGATGCTGGAAGGTGGTTGAGAGTGCTAATGAGGATGAAAAGAAAGAGGTAAATGAAGTCTACATTTTAGGTGTCTTTATCTGACTCTTTTGCTCTTAGTCTACTGGGGCTTATTTCCAGGACTGAAGTAGAGATTAGCCATTGAACTGCAAATATTGGCCCATTGTTATTAGGGAGAATTGAAATTAAATTTGTAATAATAATGTTGAAGGAGAGAAGTGGCAAAATTTTAGGGAGACATGTACATGGTGACATAACCATCTCTTACAGTGAGAGAAATACAAACTCAGAAGGGAGGGAAAATGGACATTTCAACAAATTCAACTTCTGGACAACTAAAATGTATTTTAAACCAGGTTTTTTCATAGTAGAGGACTTTTGCCATTAAAGCCTTTTCTTTCTTTTTCCCCTCTTTTATTTCTTTTCCTCTTTTCTTTCTTCTTTCTCTCTTTCTTTCTTTCTCTTCTTCTTCTTCCTCTTCTTTTTTTTTTTTTTTACAGAGGTTTAGAACACAGAGCCAGACATTCAGTCAATAAAGTTTGCAATTTAGATCATGTATCCTTCTCCCAGTCTTTCCCCAAGAGCAGGCAGCACACTCATATCCTAATGAATGTTTTCCCAGTTAAGTTTTTTTACTGGTAGAATGCCTCTTTTATTTTTTTTTAATTTAAAGATTAGTTTGTTCATTATTCTGTTTCCTAACCATCTGATAATTATCCTTCTCTTGAACCAGTCCCCACACTGAGGAGGTAGTTTCAGTGAGATCACAGCCTGGAATTTGGTGTGTGAAATCTGAGTGTGCTCTCCCATTGCCATGTAGCTTAGGTGGGGGAATGATCCAGATAGAACTGGTTCTCTTCTTTAGTGCTTCAGAAGGCAGTCTCAAGGTGGTCCCTCCTAGGAAGATAGCATTGATAGGCAGACCAGAAGTCAAATTGTCCTGATAAAGGCACCAGTATCTCAGTGGGGGCTGGCTGGCAGTTGGCAGGGTGTGTTGTTGTGGGGCAGGAAGGAGTTATTCCAGATAGAAGAGTTATTTGCAAGTTGTAGAGAGAAATGAGGGGCCTTACTAGGCACCATATGTGGAGTCAGTGGAGGCCACCATATGTCTTTGCTCCTGCAAAGAAAAGGTGATACGGCCATCATGGCCAAAAGGTCCTCTGTGATTTGGCCCAGTATCCCAGTTACGATTTTGGAAAGGTTTCTTTTGTTAGCAAGGACAATAGGCATTATCAGGTAAGAGTTTACAAGGGTATGAAAGAAATTCCTCTACCTATTACCAGTTGATTAATTGCATCTTGGTGTGCAGATCACATGTGTTGATGACAAAGAGGAAAGCAGCAAGACTATCTTGACTACTGAAAGGAGGCACTGGAGCAGATAAGAGTCATCAGACACAAAACAATCGCAGCAAAAGGGAGAGTTCCTTTAGTGCGAATTCCAAGAGAGGCTCTTGGAATTGGCCTTAGAGCTGGGCTGGAATCCCTGTGGGTGCAAGGAATTTGCTAGTTTGTTCAATGGTTCCAGGAGTTGCTAGTCTAACAGCAATGCCCATCAACTGTCCAGTAAGGAGGACTCAGGTAAAGGAGCCTCTTATTTATGAACGTATAAACTCTATAGGATATTTATACTATATGTATGTGTGCATGCATGTGTGTGCATGTGTGACATATTTTGGATCATTGCTCACACATACCTAATGAGCTATCATATTAGTATGTAAAATATTTAAAACAGCTTCCTTTTTCTTTCTTTTAGTTATTTTTTTGAGATATGGTCTCCCTCTGTTGTCCAGGCTGGAGTGCAGTGGTGCGATCACGGCTAACTGTAGTCTTGACCTCTCAAGCTCAAGTGACCCTCTTACTTCAGCCTCTCAAGTAGCTGAGACTACAGGGGCACACCACTACACCCAGCTAACTTTTCTGACTTTTGGTAAAGACGAGGTCTCATTATGTTCCCCAGGCTTGTCTTGAACTTCTAGGCGCAAGTTATGCTCCTTCCTGGGCCTCCCAAAGTGCTGGGATTACAGACGTGAACCACCACGCCCAGCCTACCTAAAACAGCTTTCTGATCACCAAATAATATAGTTGTTGACAATTGCTCTGAATACAATAATATATATGTTGCCATATGCTATATGTTAACCTTATATGTTATTGCATTCAAAGCAATTGTTTACAACTTCAGTACAATGTTGAATAGGAGTGATGAGAACAGATACCTTTGTCCTATTCCTGCTGTTATGAGAAAAGCATTAGTTCATCTTGGATTTTAGCTGTTTGTTGTCCTTTATCAGATTGATATAATTATTTTTGATTTCTAGTTTCCAAAATTTTCAAGAGGAATATGTGTTGAACTTTGTCAAATGCTTTTTCTTTATTCTGTTGAGGTGATTTTTTTTTTCTCCCTCTTACTTTGGTCATGTGGTGAATTACATTGATTTTCTCATGTTGACCCAACTTTTCATTCCTACAATAAACCTCACTTGATCATGGGATATTATCCTTGTTCTATTAATATTTGTTGGATCCCATTGCCTAGTACTTCACTGAGGATTTCCGAATCTCTGTTCATAAAAATGTTCGTTTATAATTTTCCTTTTTTGTTAGCACCGTGCTCTAACCAACTGAGCTAACCAGCCAGTTATATAATGTTTCCTTTTTTTTTTTTTTTTTTTCCAATGTGTTTTGAGGTTTTGGTATCAGGCCTCATGAAACCAATTGTTATGTTTTTCCTTCTCCTTTCTTTTATGAAAGGGTTTATGTAAGGTTGGTATTCTTCCTTTCTTGAATATTTGATAGGACTCATCAGTGAAGCCATCAGAATCTAGAGGGCTTTTTTGTGGAAAAGTTTTAAATTACATATTCTATTTCTTTAATAGAACTCTGCCTCCATTTCTAACTCTCTATAATTGCATAAATCTTATTCATTTATCCAACATCTATCTTTCTTTTTGGAACTATCATTTTCTATCCTATGGGCTTCTATATGAATTCTCAATCACTGTATTTTTTATTCCAACCTCCTTAGAGAGGTTGAAATGTGAGCCAAACTGACATATCAAAGTATGACTTTTCTACTAGAACAAGTGGGAGAAGACTCTTTCCTCTAGTGTAATGGTGCTGGAATGTTCTGTGTTTAAGGCTGCCAGTGGCCATTTTCTCAAATCACAGGGAGGAAGATTGTGGTTAGAAGAGAAAAAGACCACGCAGATAAACAGTCAAAAGTTGACTCTGAGAAAGGGAAAGATGCCTGAGGATATCATTAGAATCCTCAGGTCTATTGATGTCTAAAGCTAGTTCTATTCCTAGACTTTTTGGAAAACAAGCCAATAGATTCTTCCTAAAATTACATTTTAGTTTAAGTTAAGTTGGGTTTCTCACATTTGCGACGAAAAGAGACTTAACTAATACACTCTTTTTAAAGAATCTACACTCTTGGATTTTCACATAATCCCACATATTGAGCAGCAGAGGGACTTGTTTCTCTCTTTGCTCATTAGGTGGGAGGTGAAGAAAGAGGTGTAGGTGTGTAGATGATGTTTAAGAAGTATTTCTTGAAGTAAAGTCAATTGAGAGTTACTCTAGTCTTATTTCAGAGGTATAGTGGGAGCACATGGCATATTGACATCCTCAAAATGATCACTTTGAATGTATTTTACCTTTAAAATAGTAGATTTTACTAGAAGGTAGATTTACTAGGAGTATTTCCTTGTCAGAAATGTTATATATTTACCAGATGACATTCTTAAGTAAAAGAGCCTCTCAACTTCCAAAATACTTGCTTAGAAATGACTCGTTTTGTGAAGGTTATTGGAAAGTTTGGGAATTGTTTTACTCTTCTATTTTATAGATTGTTTCCTGCAAAATAATCTTAAGAGTTATCAAAGATAAGCTGTGTTCTTAAGAATAAATGAGGCTGGGCATGGTGGCTCACACCTATAATCCCAGCATTTTGGGAGGCTGAGGTAGACAAATCATGAGGTAAGGATTTCAAGACCAGCCTGGCCAACATAGAAAACCCTATCTCTACTAAAAATTCAAAAAAAAAAAAAATTAGCTTGGTGCAGTGACAGGCGCCTGTAATCCCAGCTGCTTGGGAGGCTGAGGCAAGGAGAATCGCTTGAACCTGGGAGGCAGAGGTCGCGGTGAGCTGAGATTGTGCCAGTGCACTCCAGTCCTGGCGACAGTGTGAGACTCTGTTTAAAAAATAAAATAAAATAAAATAAAAAAATGCGCTGTACATTTGTTTATCTTGGTGAATAAAGGAGTCAATAGCATCATATTTTATGAGTTTATGGAATATAATACTACCTAAATCTGTAGCTATCAAATGATTTAAAAAATCCACTGATGCATTCTATTTAATTAATCCTTAAAAATGTTTGCTTGCAATTTTTAAAAATATAATATAAGGGCTTATGGAAATTCAGTGAAGTTGTATTTGGAAATAAAGTAGACTAAAAATAATCAGGAAAATTGCAATATAATTATTCAGATTATCTAGTCGAAGATTTTTGTTTTAAATAATTCTGTAAATAAGTTTGCTATATATTATTTTATTTTTAGAAAATAAAATTTTATGTGAATTTGCTTTGGATCATTGTCTTTAAAAAAAATCATGTGTAATTTAGCATATTTCCATAATCCTGCTTGGGTGTTTTTACCTTTTATTGAGAAAATACCATGTGCCAGACACTGTGATAAATTCTTAAGATGTATTATCACTGTTGTTCACATTACCCTCTGAGGTTAGTGTCCCAGACCCAGAGAAGTTTAGTAATTTTCCCATGCTTACATAGACCTAGCATTAAGATGGCTCCATGACATGGATCCTGAAGCAAACTGTAGCATTACTCATCCTTATACATCAATAAAGAATCTATTTCCAGATATAATGTCATTTGCTGGTTTGGAAACTATTTTCATCCTAGCATTAAAGAATATTACTTTTATTAAAAATCTCTTGGAGGTCTGATGACATTTGCTAATTGAATTTGAAAGTCAAGTACAATGAGATGTTCACTTGTAAGCACTATATATATGAGTTTTAAAGTCAGACAGAGCTGGCTTCAAATCTGAGGTCTGCCAGGAACTAGTTGTATAAGCATGGGAAAGTTAGTTAACTCTGGGTCTAGGACACTGACCTCGAAGGGTAATGTGAACAACAGTGATAATATGTCTTAAGAATTTATCATAGTGTCTGGCATATGGTATTTCCTCAATAAAAGGTAAACACCCAAGCAGAATTATGGAAACCATCAGGTCCACATGAAGATCTGAAACAGAATGGTTTCTGAGAAATGTTACCTGTGTAAACTAACAGTCCACAATCTCACTACATTTTCCTTCTTTTATAAGGTGGTAAGTATTTTAACGTAAGTAAAATATTGGAATGTACCTCTGAGAAAACCACTAGGTAGATGAAGAAAGAAGCTACAAGACAAGGTGACTCTGCAGAGAAAAAAAAGGAATTTTATGTGTGTATGCGGGTGTGTGCACGCAAACTGTGGCAAATGTGTGCATGTGTGGGTGTTAGGAGGTTGGGATAGAGGGCATGAAACAAGCAGATTATGCCATGAGGAATCAAGTTTCTTTTTATGAAATCAGAGTACATTTTGTGTGCAGGCAAAATTTTTTTGTGCTTTTTATTTACTCAAAACACACTAAAATTATCTGGAGATTTCCAGAAAGTAAAACATCCAGAAGGTGGCCTCAGTGGCAAGAAAGCCATCCCAGTGGACAGGAAAGGGATGAATAAGGGTGAAGGGAGGGGTGATCTGTTTATTTCAGGTACCAACCAGGGCATTGAGATCAATTTTGTGTTTTTAGATTTAAGATTGCTGATATAATTCTGTGTCAGTAGGGTTTTTCAGGTATGTGCATGGAGAGAGAGGTGTGGCAGACACTATTATTTCTCTATCCAATATCCTTTCTCGCCTTCTTCATTGCCTATAGAACTCTTTGTTTGGGGTTGTGGTGTGGAAAACACTACTTTTTTTTTTTTTGCCTCACTTGCAGCTAGGGGTGGCCATGTGGCATAATTTTGACCACGAAATGTAAGGAGAAGTCTTCTGGGTATGTCTTAGAAAGCTTTTGTGTTCTTGGTAACAGGGTACAGAAGTGACTGTTATCATCCTTTGTCCATTGTTCTAGCTTTGATCACGGTGTTTGGAACTGTGGCATCAATCTTGCAATCAGGCATCAAATAGGAGGATCCATGGATCCAAAATCCTGGATCCACGGAGATGCCTTCATATGGCTCAGGGGAGCCAAGCATCATCACCTACCCCCAGACTTCTGTTTTCTGGGAAGAGTAAACTGCTTTTGACTTAAGTTGCTATCAGTTGAGTTCTCTGACACTTGTAATCAAATGGATTTCTTTTATTTTTAATTTTTTTTTTGTGAGATGGAGTCTTGCTCTGTCACCCAGGCTGGAGTGCAGTGGTGTAATCTCAACTCACTGTAACCTTTGCCTCCCAGGTTCAAGTGATTCTCCTGTCTCAGCCTTCTAAGTAGCTGGGATCACAGGCATGTACCACCACCCCTGGTTAACTTTTGTATTTTTAGTAGAGATGGTGTTTCACCATTTTGATCAGGCTGGTCTCGAACTCCTGACCTCATGATCAGCCCACCTCGGCCTCCCAGAGTGCTGGGATTATAGGTGTGAGCCACTGCTCTTGACCTTATTTTCAATTAAAAAAAAATTTCCTCAAAAAAATTTTTAGAGTTGGGGTCTTGTCAGTTCTCTTGTGTATATATGTAGGAGTGGAGTTGCTACGTTATATATTTGTGTTTTGAGGAACTGCCAAACTGTTTTCCAAAGTGGTGGTACCATTTAACATTCTCACCAACAATACACGAAGTTTCCAATTTTTCCATGTCCTTGCCAATACTTGTTATTTTCTGTCTTTTTGATGCTAGCCATCCTAGTATGTATGACCTGGTGTCTCATCATGGTTTTGATTTGCCTTTTCCTGATAACTAATGATGCTGAGCATCTTTTTATGTACTTATGGGTCATTTGGTTGTTTTCTTTGGACAAATGTCTGTCTAACTCCTTTGTTTACTGAAAAAAGTTATTAAGTTGTAAACACAGTAACTATTTAAATCATCATGTAAGCAGTAAATATTTCTAGAAGATAATATACTTTAAACAAAGTAGGATATTTAGGTAATTGTAATGTTGATGTTTTCAAGTTAGCCACAAGAGGCATTGACATCACATGTTTATTAATATAAAGGCACAACTGTTAACTAGTATTTAGCATTTCATTATAAATACATTTAATCTCAAATCTCTTGTTAAAACTTAACTGCTCCCCATATTGAGAAATGTCAGGTATAGGTGATGGGGGGATGGTGGCAACAAACCACCTTGCCATGAATGTACCTGTGCAACAATCTTGCATAACCTGCACATGTTCCCCAGAATCTAAAGTACAATTTAAAAAACTATGAGAAAAGAAAAAAAATTTAACTGCTAACATTTTCAGTTTAGCCAATTCTGAATTAAAAAAAAATCAGATTGGCTAGACCCTTTATGAACATGTCTAGTGTCATTTGTCTGTTCCAGTCAGTGCTCCCAAATGTTGAATCCCTTTATTTTTCTGCCTTAGCATGAATTAATCTTATGAAATAAACTTATCAAGGCCTATAGTCTCTGACTCTCAAGAAAGGCCTTTGAGGGTATGACCTTCACCTTCACTGAGAGTCAGAAACCACTAGAGTAAAATATTAATTTATTCCAAATTCTGTAAGTTGCTTATTAATGATCTCCCATGGCAGTGTTAGAGGTTTAAGCCTCAGTTCTCTAGAGGCGGCATTACGTTTTCTTATCAGAGCTTAGGTTTAGGACAATTCATGACAATAGCAAACAATTTAAACACTATATAATTGAAACAAAGTCAGCTCTTGGTTTCCCACTCTCCTTTATTTCCCATCCTCCTCTGTGGTCATTTCAGAATTCCATTCTCCCTTGAACTCTTTCCTCACCATCTTCCGTCACAATTCCATCAGGCAGCCTTTCCTCCTACCTCATTGCAAAACAGAGGCCATCAGATAGGGAGCTCCCTCAATATCCTGCCACTCCACTACCTGTACCTGCCTCCATTCATCACTGATCCCTGAAGTCCCTATGAAAGAGGCATTTCCCTACCCACATGAGGCTCATCCTTGTGTTTCCTGTCTCATCCCATCCTGCCTCCTCACAGACCCTATCCCATCAACTCCCCCCACTCTCCTCCATTTGTAGCCTCACCTTTTCTCCTGACTTCTTCCCACTAAACTTTAAAAATACTCATTTGTCCTGTGTTATAGAAACAAAACAATTCCTCTCTGAGCTCCTATGACTTCCCCTAATTGCAAACCTGTATCTTTCTTTCCTTCATAGTCCAATGTCTGTGTCCCTTTCTTCATCTCCCTTTCACTCCTTCACCTGATTGGACTTACATACATTTTTGTTGATGGTATATTGGAATAAAATTGAGAGAAAATTAGGAGATATTAGAGCAAAGAAGAAGGAAAGATATTGTACATGTTACTGAACCAAACTTGGGTCTGCTTGCTTGGCTCAAGAAAGCTAAACATCTACACCATGTTTTGCAGTGAAAGAAAGGAGCAAATTTATTTGTGGGGCATCAAGCTAGGAGCATTGGCCAGCTCACAGTTAAGACCCAGCCTCTCTGATGGGTTGCAAGTAAAGGTTTTTAAAGGCAGGGGTAAATTTTAGGAAAGCAGAAGTTACAGGCAAAATTATTAATCCATACACGGAGGTTATACATTGGTTTGGCCCCAAAAGATGGGATATCTTGAAGCAGGGGCTTGGGGATCATAGATGGATTTGAAGATTCTTTGATTTGCAATTGGTTAGAGAAATAAAGCTTTGCTTAAAAACTTAGGGTCAACAAAAAGGAATGTTAAGTTCTAACCTGTGGGTATGACTCTTTTTAGACCTTTCAGGAAGAAATTTAGAATAAAGAACAGTGGTGAGGGTTCAGTTCTTAGTTTCCCTTTATCTGAGGTCTATGTGCCAGTGGACAGACAGTATTTTCCATTTGAAGGGGGTTTGGATTTTTGATAAACAACTCAGGGACATATGTTAAAATGTTATATTTAATTTTTAGAGAGAAGCAAATATGTTGTGGCTGTATCATTTTTGGTTACTACTTTAAGCTATTATTATATTTTTGTTTATATCAGGTTGTCTATTTAGTTTTTAAGGCTAGCTAGGTACCTGGAATGATCCTTGAAGGAACTCAGTATTTTACTTTATTTTTAAGCCTATGGGGAGGCCAGTGAACCTTAAGAGGGTTCGCTGCTCTGTCTCAGTCTTCCTATCTTTTGTCATTTCTCAATTCTGAGGGGATATAGAGACTATTCTGGCTACTTCTTGTTGAATTGGGGCAAAGATTGGAGAGTAGGATATGAGGAATAAAAGTTTCTAGCAAGGAGCTCAAAATATTTATGAGTTCCATGCATGGAAACTTGATGTGGAGCTGTTATTATATTAATTCTTGCAGTCACTGTTTCATTTTGTATATTTGGTTATAATATAAAGCATAAACAAAATTAGCAAGATTGATATGTCTAACTTCAGCTATTCCCATAAGACATGGACTATATTTTATGAGGAATCTAAGAAAACAAGGAAGAAAACCAATCCTTGGGGACAGTTGGGGAGAATGGTTATAATCAAGTGGCTTGTTTTAACATTACTTTGAGTTTTTATTGTTTGCAGATTTATTTATATAAGCATAGCATATGACATTTGTAACCATATATATGTATTATATATTACATATATGTTACATATATATTATATATTACATATATATGTGTATGTATTTTATATATATATATATATATATATATATATATATATTTGGTTTAACTAAGATGTAATCTAAGACTATTTTATTATCCAAGACAACCTGAATCAATGAATTAACTTTTTTTTCTGCTGGGCAGCTTTTGCCAATGAAGTTTTATCAGTAAGAATTTTTGAAGTGAGGAAGGGGTTTTTAATTATGTGCTCATGGGACACTACTCTTCACTAATGTAACAAAGTCTACCCAAAGAAGTACCCAACCCTACTTTTTTGGTACCCAGACAAGTATAGATTTGTGAATCTCCATTGTGAGTTTGTGGGCTGTTTAGTTCTATCAGGTAAGTTTAGGGAGCTAGTTCAGTGTTTGGTTTTAGCAGATTCATGTATAGAAAAAGGGATAATTGAGTAATTTAGCAGGCAGATTTGTTTTCTATATATCAGTTGTCAATATGTTTAAAAGTCCAGTGGGATTTCTTTTGTGGTACTTTTCACAAATAGATACTTTGGAGGAGTACAGAGGACCCCAGAAATGCTGTACAGATTAAGCTTGGAATCTTGTGTCAGGGCACTGTGGGTTGGATTATATCAAAGATCCATAGCCATTGGGTCCATTTTTGAATGTCATGTGTATTGATCTTCCTTTTAAAAAAAAATTTTTTTTCCACTTTATTATCAATATCTTCTCTCTTCTCCATTGAATGTTGTTTGGTAGTAAAGAGCTGCTGAATTTGACAAGACCCAGGATAAGAGTCTGGAGGTATTTCTGAGCAGGACTTTAGGGGATGATAGTAACAGAAGTAAGGGCTATCACTAATATTTTTCTCAAGCCGAGAGTATACTAAACAGGAAAAGTTGATAATTTTGTATGCCCCCAGCAAACTTGATTAAGCAGCAGGGGACATACAACATTAGTCTTTTTTATGTAGTATTTTTTAATTGGGTCAGAAAATAAGAAACAGTTGGTTAATTATGGTGAAATTAAGAAGCTTGGAACAGTTTATAACTTGACGGTATATAGCAAACTTTAGGCTCTTTTTTTTTTTTTTTTGATACAGAGTCTTACTCTGCCGCCAGCCACTAGGCTGGCACGCTCTCGGCTCACTGCTACCTCTGCCTTCCGAGTTCAAGCAGTTCTCCTGCCTCAGCCTCCCAAGTAGCTAGGACTACAGGTGCGCGCCACCATGCCCAGCTAATTTTTGTATTTTAGTAGAGATGGGGTTTCACCATGTTGGCCAGGATGGTTTCGATCTCTTGACCTTGTGATCCACCCACCTTGGCCTCCCAAATTGCTGGGATTACAGGCGTGAGCCACCATGCCCGGCCTAGGCTCTTTTATAAAGGAGTTAGGATGAAGCAGGGAACTGGAGACATAGGGTCTTGGGTTGTTACCCAATAGGTCACAGGGTTGGGGAGTTGCTCTTTATTTTACCTTATGGTAAACTTAGGAATAGTCGTAAAGTTAGTTACAGGCATGGTTAAAGGGTCAGTATAGTCATGAACCAGAAATAGTTTGTGATGACATATTTAGTAATTGGTTAAATTTCCTGAAGAGGCCAGAGATTGGAAAATTTTAACTATAGAGTTATATTTTTATGCAAGTGTAAGGATCAAAGAAGCGATGATATAAACCAAAATCTTGTTGATCAATTTCTAAAAGAACAACTAGAATAATATAATAGGCAATATACATATATATAATATATATTTAATTGTATTTGTTATGAATTGAAACGTTTATGAATTTTTTTGTAAAATAAAGATACCTAAGGTGTTGCATAATTACTATAATTTAGCTAACAGATAAAGTATAATCTATATAAGTTTACAATAAATAACAAGTTTTATTTTTAATTACATATTTGCAAGCCAAATGGTTAAAAGGTTTGGGTAGCAAATATAAGAAGCTAAGCAAATAGGAAATTAATAAATTGTCTCTACATATAATAGGTAAATATAGGGCCAGGAATCAGTCATTATTTATTTATAGATTTTAAAAGTAATTTTTAATATAAGGCCTGGTCCTGGCTCATAGGAATAGCTGGAATTAGCAGGAGCTGGAGATCTTTAAGAGTTTGGCTGTGTCTTGTGGGTCCACAGCTGGATCAGGAACTGGCTTTATCAGAGAATGATGAATCTGCTGCTTATTTTTTAAAAAATTAATAGAATAGCATGCTATTAGTAAAATCTAATATGGTCTTATCCACTGTGGTTTAAACTGATCTTTTGAATAGGGCATCTCTCCAAGTTTTGAGGAGCACCCAGTTTTCTGGCTTTATTTTATGGAGAGGAACATAAGTAGGATGTATCACCCTATTAGAAGCAAATTTATGGATGGCGTTTAAAGTAACATCCCAAAACTATATATACTTGACACTGTCTAACTCTGAGTTTTAAATCATTTATCTGTATACCTAGTGGTGTAGACTATAGGAAGCGTTTTTCATACAAGATTTCATAAGAGCTTAAAGCCTGCTTTTAGGAGTCTCTCTAATTTTAAGCAGTGTAACTGGCAATATCTTTCCCTATATAAGATTTGTGTCCTGAAAACATTTTGTAATATCTTTTTTCAAAGTGTGTTATTTGTCTGTTTATTTGTTTAGTCTTTTTTAATGGACTGGGGTCTGTAAGAAGTATGTAATTTTCAGCTCTCTGGATATCTCCAGGGTTACTTTGGCAATAAAGGCACTCCTGTTATTACTCTGTATGGTGAATGGCTATCTAAATCTGGGGATAATTTCTTTTTAGTAAAGCTTTTATTGTTTTTGAAGCCCTCTCAGTACAACAGAGAAAGGCTGTCACCCATCTGGTAAATGTGTTCACCATTATTAATGAATATTAATTTTTTTTTTTTTGCTCTTGGCATTATAGTAAGCTTATTTGCCAGTCTTCCCCCAGTGTGTCACCTCTTGCTTACATCCTTTTTTGGTGTGGGTGGACCTGAATTTGAATTTGAATTGTTTTTTTGCACAGAGTATATATTTTTATATAAACTTTTGTATATTCCTTTGCATAATAAGACCTGTGATGTAATTCTGGATCCACTTAAGCATGGTACAATTGTTATAGTGGGTGTTCTGATAAATTGAATTAATTATTTTTTAATAAAAATTTTGGGATCAGTACTATTTATTTATTTTTTTTGCTGACTTGTAGGCCAAGAGTTAGGCTTTAGATCTGATTTAGTTAGGTTTTGAGATCCAATTTTTGTATATATCTTAAATCTTTGGGGGATACGTTGAACAAAAAGTGACCAATTCTATATGTGGAAGCAGGTTATAACAGTGGGAGTTTTTGGCTGGGCAGCTAACTTAGCAGCCTGGTCCGTTTTGTTATTTTTATGAAATATTGAACAGTTTGATTTTAGATGACTTGGGCAATGTATGGTTGCCATTGTTTTAAGTTTTAATATAACTTTTAGTAAGGTAAGAAACTTTTATGCACGTTTGTTTTTTACCCTGATGTTAACAACCCTTTATTTAAAAAAGTGGCCCCGTGTGCATGTATCACAGAGAAGACACACGTTGAATAAGTATAAATATTTAAACTTTTGTCATTTTTTCTGGTAAAGGGCATGGGTGAGATCTCTTAATTCTGCCTTCTGAGTAGTGTTTTAGCTTTTATAATATCTTGCAAAGTGACCATCAGACATCCAGCTTTTTGATTTTTCTGATCCATGCAGCTGTTTTTAATCTGTGAACATTTCCAGATTCAGTTCTTCCGAGGGCACATCTGTTAGGTCAGGGTGGCTATAATAGTCTTGTTTAATAATCAATAATCAGTTATGCCTAGGTTCCTCTGATGGGTCAGGGAGTGGGGCAGTGGGATTTAAGGTGGACATGGTCCTTAGTGTCACATTGAGATTATCCAAGGAAATCGCTTGATATTTTCCCAGCCATCCTGAAGTAAGCCAATAACCATCTTTTTGTTCTAATAATGATAATACAGAGTGTAGGGGATGTATGGCTGTGGGCTGTCCCCAGGTAAATTTTTTACCTTTCTGTAGTAAGTCACAGGTGGTGGCCACTGCCCTGAGGCACACTGGCCATCCCTGGGTTATGCTATCCAATGTATTTGAAACGTATGGCACAGGACACTTAGCATTGCCTAGATTTTGGGTATGTACTCCCAATCCTATTTTTGTCTTTCATGTACAAGCTGATCTAATGGCTTTTAAAAATATGGCAGTACTAAAGCCAGAGCTGTTAATTTTTAAAAAATCAAAAGGCTTTTTGGCATTTGTTAGTCTATACTACAGGCTTATGCTCGGTTTCTTTTAGGGGACTATATAGGAGTTTTGCCATCAACCTGAAATGAGGAATCCATATACAGCAAAACCCAGCCATTCCTAGCAACCCTCATAATTGTCTTTTGGTTGTTGGTTGGCTAACCCTTGCTACTGCCTCCTGGTGGTTGGGGAGCACATTTCTCTCTATGTTAACGTAAATCCTAGATACTTTACTGAGGGCTGAGAAATTTGCACTTTTTTTGGCAATACCTGGTAGTCTCTCTCATCCAGAAAATTTAAAGTGGTGATAGTATTTTTACTTGAGCTTTTTCAAGTTTTACTTGCTATCATTATGTCATCTACATATTGAAGGAGAATCCTCTTGTAACTGGAGTTCCCTTAAGTCTATTGCCAGCACTTCTCCAAACAAGGTGGGGAAGAGAGGTTTGAACACCTGAGGAAATACAGTCTAGTAATATTGGTGTGTATTTTTTGTTTCTGGATTTTATATTCAAAAACAAAGACCTCCTGAGGTTTGAGATGAGGGGGATGTAGAAAAATGTATCTTTCAGGCATAACACTGTGAACCAACAGAAGTCTTCTAACAAAAATTATCTCCAGATACGCAGATGGGTTTTCATTCGGCCTCTGTCATAATTCTTGAACTTTATTAAAGCTATGCTGTTTCGGATTTCTTTTCTAAGGCCTGCTGAAATACAGTCTATAATGCTCTAGATGTGCTCGATTCCTGTGATTTGTATTCCGTCTGGGGCCTGTGGCTGGGACAGCCTCTGCAGCAGATGCCTGAACCAGATTTCCAGGAGCCTCGTCATGTTCCCAGTCCACTTATTTCCAAGTGTTTTCTAAGACTATTCTCAGCTCTTCAGAGATAAACCAAGTATTTGGTAAATTTGCATGTCAGCTCAGTTAGAATAATGACTAGCAAAAATGGAGGAGAACAATTTTTTTTTTATTGTTCTTGAGTCATCCCAGTAGGTAGGCATGTTATTCTTCATTTGTATAAGTCAGAGAGTGAGAATGGGGTGTACACCCGTACAAGTCCTACCTGCTGACCCTAGGCATTGATTCCATCAGTGGTTATTTGCCTTAATGGGAATTGTCTTGTCTGAACCAGAGTGGCTCCCTGACCAAATTAAGTGCCTTGTCAGGTATGAGAAGGAGAGCACGTTGCTCCTTCTGGCCTGTCTCTATCATTATGTGATGGAGACATCTAACATATGACATATGTTAAGATGTTATCTTTGGTTTTTAGAGGGATCCAAACATATTGGGATTCTGATTGGCTGTTGTTTTAAGCTATTCATTTGTGTGTGTGTGATGGAGTTTTCTCTTTCACCAAGGCTGTGGTAAAGTGGTGCGATCTCGGCTCACTGTAACCTCCACCCTCTGGGTTCGAGTGATTCTCCTGCCTCAGCCTCCCCAGTAGCTAGGATTATAGGTGCCTGCCACCACGCCTGGCTAATTTTTGTATTTTTGGTAATGGGGTTTCATCGTGTTGGGCAGGCCAGGGTAATAGGGGTTCTCATTTCTGTCTGTACTGGAGAGACTATTACCCCAGCTCTCACATCTTGCCCCCAGTAAGGTGGAGAGAGGAACAATGAGCACATTCATTTGTTGAAGTAGCAAGTCATGGTCTGATTCCTTAGAGCCAGGTAAAACTTGTTTTACCCCTTTTACCCTAGGGGCATCTCTTTGAACCATGGTTTTATGTAAATCATGTTTTTTATTAATTTGTTTGCTTTGGTACAAAAACATAAAAACTTGTATATATAGAATTTTATTTCATTAATTTTGTGTTTACACAACAATTTTAATGGAAAAAATTATAACATAAAAATCCATTTTCTGGCCACCTTCCCCCAGCTCCCAGGGAATATTGTGGCCAGGTAATATTATAATAAAAGCTCATTTTTTTTTTCTTTTTGTGTGGCCTCAAACTAAAAGTGGCCCAATTTTGCAGAATATACCCCAATGATCTATAAGGAGGACTAAAACTTGTGTTTTCCATTTTAGATGACAAAACCACAGGTGATAAAACCTTAGTGCCGTGGCCAGGCTCTAAACAGTTTTAAACAAGTGAACCCGAATTTTAAGCAAATCAAAATAAAATGAAGTTTCTCAAGGCCTCAGTCCCTTCAGCGCTCTAGGATATGTCTCCACCCTCAAACTAAAAGAATGCTCTCATGAAGCAGAACCAAGTGTCTGAAAGGAAAACACCTTGATGCTGTCACATATGAATTTACCACTTACCAAAGATGTCTTCTGAGCCAAATGTCTGTTTCTAATGCTGCAAAGGTGAAAGAATCATGGGCCAAGGATGGCAGCCAAATACATGGATCTGTCTCTTAGTAGAATGGCTAAGGCAGCTGCTAATGGGATCTAAGGGTGGTTGTGGCCTGGGGCCAATGTGCTTTGGGTGAGATGTCCACTCAGGATTTTCATTCCATCTGGGTCACCAGTAAATTGTTGGCAGACTGAACCTGGTCTGCCATTCACTTGGTGCAGGAAAGCCAAACATCTACACCGTGTTTTGAAGTGAGAGAAAGAAGGGAGTTTATTTGTAGGGCACCAGGCAAGGAGAATTGGCCAGCTCACACTTAAGACCCAACCTCTCTAATGGTTTACAAGTAAGAATTTTTAAAGGCAGGAGTCAATTTTAGGAAATCAGAACCTACAGGCAAAACTATAAATAAATACATGGAAGTTATACATTGGTTTGGCTCCCAAAGATGGGATATCTTGAAGCAGGGGCTTACAGGTCGCAGGTAGATTTAAATATTCTTTTATTTGCAATTGATTAAGGGAATAAAACTTTATCTAAAACCTCGAGGTCAGTGGAAAGGAATGTTAAAGTCTGACCTGTGAGCATGACTCTCCTTAGGTTCCTCAGGAAGAAATTTAGAACAAGGAACAGTGGTCAGAGTTCAGTGCTCAGTTTCCCCTTATTCTAGGTTTATGTGCCAGTGGACAGCATTTTCCATTTGGTGGGGGTTCAGGTTTTTAAAAACTCAGGGACATATGCTAAGATGTTATCTTTGGTTTGTAGAGGGATCCCAACATATTGGGATTCTAACTGATTGGCTGTTGTTTTAAGCTATTCTTTTTTTTTTTTTTTTTTGAGATGAACTTTCACTTTTTCACCAAGGCTGCAGTTAAGTGGCGTGACCTTGGCTCGCTGTAACCTCCACCCCCTGGGTTCAGGTGATTCTCCTGCCCCAGCCTCCTGAGTAGCTAGGATTATAGGCGCCTGCTGCCATGCCCGGCTAATTTTTGTATTGTTAGTAGAGACGGGGTTTCTCCATGTTGGCCAGGCTGGTCTCGAACTCATGACCTCAGGTGATCCACCTGCCTCGGCCTCACGAAGTGCTAGGATTACAGGTGTGAGCCACTGTGCCCGGCTAAGTTATTATTATCTTTTTTGTTTACATCATGTTGTTATTTACTTTCTAAGGACAATGAGGGGCCTGAAATTTCCCTTGAAGGAACTCCAAATTTTCCTTTAGTTTTATGCTTTGGGTAGGGGGATTGGTAGGGTCCTAAGCAGAGTCCCTGCTCTGTCTCATAGGCAAAGAGAATAATGTTAACAAAGGCCTGGAGTTGAACCCATAAGTAGTTTCAGTTCATTTTTTATTATAAAATGCAAGGGGAAGAGCACATAGAGATGAGATGGTAAGGGAAGCAAAGATCAGATAATGAGGGCCATATAATGTGGACAGACCTATGTCCTGTGGGCTCTAAATGGCAAGCCAAAGGAATTTTAAAAAGGAAGCAATCTTGTCAGACTTGAGTTTTACAGAAATGTCTCTATTTGCATTATGAAGAATAGATTAGAAGGAGCAACACTGATCTGTAGGGAGAGGAGATAAAAGACTGTTATGGTGATCCAAGAGAGAGATGATTTTTCCCCCTGAAATAGGGTAATGGCAGTGGAGTTGAAGGCAAGTAGACAGATTGAGAGACACATAGGAAGTAGATATGCCAGATTTGGTGATTGATCAGAGAAGGAAAGAGTGCAGGTGAAAGTGGAATAAAGAATGGTTGAGGTTTATGAAGTGGGTGACTGAAAGGATCATGGTGCCTTGCATTCACACAGGCAACAATAGAAAATAGGCTAAGTGTGAAGGGGTTGCAAAGTTCTTATCTGGACGTAATCCATTTTATGTGTCTCTGGGAAATTTATATAGCGATGTTGAGTAGATAGTTGTATACATGGATCTGGTCCTGAGGAGACAGCTGTAAGCTAAGTTAATATGTTGCAAGTCCAAGCATGGGACAGGATGATAGCACCAAGAAAGAATGTGAAATGAGGAGGAAAGAGTGACTAGTTCTGGGTAATATCAATATTTGAAAGACAAAGAAAGGAAGAGTCTGCAAAGGTCACTGACAGGAAGCAGCCAAAAATGTAGAAAGAAAACAAAATTTCTGGAAATAAAAACGTTGTCATCAGCATCAAATGATTCAGAGTGGTGCAATAACATAGGAACTGGAATATGTCTGTTTGCTTTAACCAAAAGAAGGTTTTTGGTGCTTTTAATGAGAGTAGTTTCAGGGGTATGTTCATACAGCTAGTTAGTTGCAGGCCTGAGATTTGAAGCTAGGTCTTTCTAACTTTAAAACCCACATATATAATGCTTAAGAGTGAACATCTCATTGTACTTTACTTTCAAATTCAATCAGCAAATGTCATCAGACCTCCAAGAGACTTTTAATAAAGCAATATTCTTTAATATTAAGATGGAAATAGTTTCCAAACCAGTAAATGTCATTATGTCTGTAAATAGAAACTTTATTGATGTATAAGGATGAATAATGCTACAATTTGCTTCAGGACCTGTGTCATAGAGCCATCTTAATGCTAAGTCTATTACGCATGAATTTTTTTTTTTGTTATTTCAAAAGCAGTGGTCCAAAGCAGACTCACATAGCAGTCTGTTGCAGCAGGGAAAAGGTTGGAGAGTGATGGAGGCCTGTACTGCCAGAGAAGAGGGTAAGATATTAGAGCAGAGACCTGAGTGCAGTGAGGAACAAATCCATGCACACATTCAGAGTAAGGCATCACTGCAGAGGAAAAAGAAAATGCAAAATCCCTAAAATGGAAAAGGATTTACCATGTGGAAGGCAAAGCAAGAAAGCCTTAGGCTTAATTCTTTAGTGGAACTGTTCAAAAGTCTTAAAGGGTGCAAATTTTAGTTTATTTCTTCTAAGTTTTTAAAAATGTGTTTTGAAAAGGAAATCTAATACAGAAAACGTACGAGTAGAGTGCTGTAATGTTTTTCCTTTGAATCACTTGGGAGTAATTTGCTAACATTGCCCATCACCCCTAATTTTAATTAAAGTAGTTAATTAATTAGTTTGTTTATTTTGAGACAGAGTCTCACTCTGTCACCCAGGCTGGAGTGCAGTGGCATGATCTCAGCTCACTGCAACCTCTGCTTCCCTGGCTCAAGCAATTCTTGTGTCTCAGCCTAGTAGCTGGGACTACGGGCACGTGCCACCATGCCTGGCTAATTTTTGTATTTTAGTAGAGATGGGTTTCACCATGTTGCCAGGCTGGTCTCAAACTCCTGAGCTCAGGCAATTTACCCGCCTTGGCCTCCTAAAGTGCTGGGATTACAGATGTGAGCCTCTGCGCCTGGTTGAGCCCTAATTTTTGAATGTGCATTTTCTACAATAAAGATGAGTCCTGGGGACAACACCTTGAGGAGATGATATGATATTTTTTGAATGGTTTCATCATTGAA
This sequence comes from Sapajus apella, assembly GCF_009761245.1. Classification (NCBI taxonomy): domain Eukaryota; kingdom Metazoa; phylum Chordata; class Mammalia; order Primates; family Cebidae; genus Sapajus; species Sapajus apella. The sequence continues at coordinate 14,176,569 of NW_022436965.1, read as the reverse complement.
TATATTAAATCTACCCAAGAAGAATAATAATGCTTATTATATTTATTATAGCCTATATGAATAAATAAATGCAATGAATTGATATACTTAGCAAAAGTTTGGAGTACAACAGATTATCTTTTATAAATACTCATTAGATATTTGTTGAATGGCTGAATGAGTTAAATGCATTATTTCCTCAGAAGTATTTATATTTTTACATTTTTAGTTCAGGCAATTTTATTTGGATGCAATATCTCCAATACTCTAATTGTAATATCATATAATTCAGCATTATTATATTATACTATTACATTATTGATTTAGATGGTTAAGTGTGTTTATATAATTTATTTTTCATTTGCTGCTTTAATTCAGCTTTTAATTTTCCATATTTTTCTTTACAAATATAAATCAATATTAATGAAAGATTTATGTAGTTCCAATATACAAAACAGGGTTTTTAGTTAAAGGTATATAATTATCTAAATGAACTACTAAGTAATTGAATACATTAGAAATGACGTATTTCTTGTTATTATCTCACTGACTGTAATATCAAACTGTGTCTTATAAGGCAAATAATCCCTTCCATTTGTTATCTTGTTTGCTAACATGGGCATCGGGGTATTACTATTCTCAAGAGAACTATAATGATACCTGTGACATTTCCTGTTGTTGAATAATTAAATTTTATTTATTTAATAATACCCATGATTTCGAGGCTCTATTAGGCTCAAAGGATTGATTTTTTTAAGTCAAGATCCTCTAGAGCTGACTCCTTAAAGTAATCTTTATATTATAATTTTAATTGCTTCTACCAAGTGAATACTGATACATGGTAGAACTCACCAATACAGGCATGTCTAGGTGCCTTAACTGGGCATGCCTGGCTTAGATGCCTGTCTTGAAGACTGTATATAATTACCACATATGTAGATGCAATGAGGAGAAAGAAGAAAGAATGAACAAATATGAAATGGTAGCTTAAGCAAAAGAAGAAAGCAAGCAATTAACTAGTAATAGAACTCTAATCTTCTCTTCACTGATTATGGCACCTCCCATTATCTAAAGGAGTTTTTGTGTTGGCAATAGATGTAGACATATTCTTTACAAAAACATTTTTTTCCACATTTTATTTATTTATTAAAAATAGAAATGAAGTCTCACTATGTTGTCCAAGCTTGTCTTGAACTCCTGGGCTCAAGCAGTCCTTCTGCCTCAGCCTCCCAAAATTCTGGGATTACAGGTATGTGCCACCATGCCCAGCCAAGACATTATTATCAAGAGTTGAATGACGTTAAAAGAGCAGTGATACTTTTTCAAAACACTTCCAGTGCCTTCCTGATTACTATGACATTATTTCAATGATGACTTATTGAGATACTTGACATTGACTCATTTCTTCTCTTGGCTACCTCTTTGTGGTTACCACACCAGGAATGGTATGTCTAACTCCCCCTGAAATATAACTGAGGGGAAACCATCATTGTAGTATTTACCATGTTTCTTAGGAATTTCACTTGTCCATACAAATGCACAATTTTTTCTAGATGGTTTTTAATGGCTTTTTATTTTGGTAACTGTGGAAGTCTTCATTTGTAATGATGCAGGTATTGTAATTTTCTTAAGAACATCAGTCTGTACTGATCTACATTAAGTCTGCCCACTCTTCAAGTTATTGTTTGCAGTAACTTAACCCATTGGTATTATTTTCCTCATTTGTGTGCAATGCTCCTTAGACATTCTGTAACTTCAAGATATCTCTTACTAAAGTTTATAAAAATGACCTGTACCCCTTAGGCATAGTGGTTAATAGCATGGATTCTGGAGCTATAAATCTCTGGCTGTGAACCCTAGCTCCTCCACTTAATGGCATATGATTTGGGGCAAGTTGCTTATTCTCTTTATGTCTTAGCTTCTTCATCTGTAAAATGGTTAAAACAATAATAATAATAGCCTACCACCTGAGGCTGCTGTGAGGTTTAAATGTTAATGTGTTAAAGGACTTCAGACAATTCCTGGCACACAGTAAGCACTAAATAAATGCTAAAAGTAAGAGGTTCTAAATATTGTTAAGTAAGTACTAAATAGTATTTGTGTTAAGTTCACTGGTACCAATCAGAATACTTTCCAGCTTTGTGCACTTTCAGTTGGGATTGAGGTTTTCCCTGTCTTCTCCACTTGTTTCTAATTCATGTCCCAATTTGAATAGGGTATTTTAAACCATATTTGAAGGCAGTCTATGAATAAGCCATACTCATAGCCGAATCTCACCAGCATCAGCTGAACTGATTAGTGTCAATGAACATGCATTTCTCTCTCTTGACCACAAAGTAACTCTTGCACACTCTTTGAATGTTAGCAAGCCAACCTAAAGCCTGGAATTAACACTTCTGCAACTTCTAATAGTTGACTGTGTAATTCTCCCTGATACATCCATTTTCTAATAATAAGGGCTTAAAGAAAGGTGAATATTTGGGTTTCTAATTACAAAGGCTTAAAGAAGGGAGAATATTTTAAATACAAAGGCTTTGAATGCAGACAATAATAATTCATTGTCATCATGAAGCATCTAAACTCTGGAAAGAAACTGATTGATATTGATGAAATGAACTAGATATATCTCTGGGAATAATAGTTACTAATCTGTTCTTAGGTACAGTAAGTTTTATTATGTTTTGTGTCAAAGAATGCTGTTGTCCCATACTTATTCTAGAAATGTAAAAGTAAATCCAAATTAGTTTAGTTTCCAGAATTTTATGATATACTTTGGGGTTATTTTTTGACAGCTGACCTAGGTATCACAAAAGGAGTCTTGGGAATCACTGGCCAATTTGTAACTCACCATTCACACTTGTTGTCAAAAAAGCCAAAATAAATGCATCAACTATACAGTCATCCATAGATTTCATTAACCTCTAAATCCAGCCAGAGACTAGTTTTGTAGCAACTTGAAATAAAGGGCATACTTCTATGTTGTAAAGCAAAGAATGAGACTCGACGTAATACAGAGAAAAAGCATGAGATAAAACACTGATACTTTTTATAGTCAAACTCACTGTAAGTCATGAGATTGCTTGTTTAGAGTATAGTTGAAAGAATATCTCATTACTGAATAAGCTATTAGAGACTGAGTGCGTGGAGAGAGGGGGCTGAGAAAGGGTAATCTGATGATCGGAAAAAAGAAGAGTGGGACTGGAATGACTGACCTGGTACTAAGACCCTTCAGTTCAAGGATGCAACAAAAGAATTTCTCTTCCTGCTTCCATAAATCACATCTGACCTGCTCAAGCCTGATTCCCCAACTAGGGCAGAGGAGAGGTCACCCTGACATAAACCCACAGACAGGAGGCCCTTGCAGATTTATTTAGGCTTGGGAAGATTCTGGGTTTTGTTCTTTTTTTCCTCCCCCCCCCCCCCCCAAACTCCCACTGGAATGCCACAGGGAGTCTTGGCTATGTCCCACGAGCCAGCAGTGGACAGCTAAGCTTAAAATGATGAAATTGCATCGGGCTTATTAGCTAATTATCTGAATTTACATCAGAATTTTGCAACTCTAACTGTTTCTGTGTGGGTTGAACACATATAATTTATATATTTCTCCTGCCATTCCACAGCACTAACCAAATGATAGACCCACTTTTCTTGCTAAATTTCTAGCTAAGATGAAATCATATTTTGAATTTGAATGGAACAACAGTCTCATTCATTAATGTAACAGATACTGAGTGACACCCTACGTGTGTGTGTGTTTGAAAAAACAAACCATAAAAAGCTAATACCCCTAAATATTTTCCACTCTAGAGGGGAGCTGAATTTTCACACTGGCAACTCTTGACACAAGCTTAACTGCTATGAAATTTCAGCTGGATGATGAAGACATATAGTGGGTGGAACGTGTAGGCATTCTACTTAGAGAAAACGTTAAATGCCATGGCATGGAGTTAATGAAATTTAGATGTTTATAGGAAATAATTCATTCGTTCATTCCATAAATACTTACAAAGCAACTAGTATGTGACAAACGCTGTTCTAGACCCTGAAGAACCAGCACTAAAAAAGGTGAAATGTTTGCTCTCAAGAGGCTTACACACTGAGAGGCAAGAGATAGATGGCAAATAAATTGATTAGATAATTTCAGATAGTGATAAGTATTATGAAGAAAACAAAACAGGGGTAATATGATAGAGCACAAGTGGGGTGGATAATATTAGATAGAGTGTTCAGGGAGAAGCTTGGTTTAAATAGAGAGTAGAATATGTAAATAGGATTATGGAATAGAAAACTGGAAAATGTATTGTGGAGGCTGTAATACGTATTTAATTTTGGGCCTGAATATCTCTTTTTGGGCATTTCTAGAAAACATTAAGTACTTCAATTCTCAAAAAAGTGAGACTCACGTGCTCACTTTCCTGACCAATGCATGATCTTTCCTAGAACTATGTGTAGAGGCACACCGGCACCCTTGCTTGACAGCTGAGTGGAGATGGGCACTGTTACGGCTTGTGCCACTTAACTTTATTCACTTTATAAATACCTAAGTGGCTTCTCTTGACAGGCTTTATTCAGGAAATGTTTAAGAATCTTTTCTTAGTTTCTCATGAAGTGTTTTCAAATCACAGTTAACGTCAGTTTATTTTTCAAGTGTTTCATTAGAATTACCTCTCAATGAGGTCTATCCACACAGAAATCTACAAGCTTCAACCACTTTTCAGTTGTTTTTGTAAAATCGACAAAATACAGTTTTTGAAAAAAAGTGTCTTTTTTTTTAACCTCAAAAAAAGCCCCCAAACCCTACCCTAGTAAAACAGATTTGTTTCAAATATTTCAGGAATATAACTTTTCATTGAATGCAAATATGGAATATGTTAGCTAAAAAGAGGGCTTAGCTCTTTAAAGCTAAAACTCTTTTAAAGAGAGTTTTAAGCATAAGAGTGGTAGTGGCAATTCTTAATGATTTGTTTTCTTGACAAAAAACCTATTAATTGAACACCGTTAGCTCTATTATTGTTTTAAAAGTCTATGCTTTTTATAGCAGATTTCACAGTCTATAAGGCTTATAGGAAAGCTATTAAGAGTATGTCATATGAAAAGAAAACAGTTTAAACAAATTAAAATGAGTGACAGCAAAGAAAGGACAATATTGAGATCATTTGCTGACAATGTGTTAGGAAGAAAAGGCCAGAGAATGGAGAAATGGAATGGGGTTGTGGATCATATTAATAATTAAATAAGAGAAAAATATCAAAGCAAAGCAAATGGGTTGTGGGTGGGGTTGTTTCAAGGCTCAGTCAGGACATACCAACTCATGAGGTCAAGCGGCAGTAACAGACTCGTTCCTAATAGTTTTGCAGTTTTATAGAAACATTACTTATACAATTGAACACTAAAATTTTTTTTTTAAAGTTATCCTAGCTTTTTATAAAATTATAAGGGGCGCTCTTTTTCTTTTTTTTTTTTTTAACTTTCATTTTAGGCTCAGGGGTACATGTGAAGGTTTCTTACATAGGTAAACTCATGTCACAGGGGTTTGTTGTACAGATTATTTCATCACCCAGATATGGAGGAGGGAGAGGAACAGAAAAGATAACTATTGGGTACTGGGCTTAATACCTGGGGGTGCTCTTTAAAAAGGCAACAGACAAAGTTGGTTTTAAGTTGCAAGTATAGGTTGAATGTAGCTCCCAAATTATTGCACTGTCATTACCCTCCTTAATGTCTTTCAGGTTATGGAACATTTTTTCAAAGTTTGTGTGACTGGTAGATGGATGGTGGAAGATGTAGCACAAACAAGTTTGTGGCGACTAGAGCATTGGGACTGGCAGCCAGACAAGCAGTAAAGAGTGAGATCAAAAGAGAAAAGAGGAGTTCTATATATATTAGATTAGTCAGCTTGGGCAGTGATAACAAAATATCATAGGCTGGGTTGCTTAAACAACAGAACTTAATTTTCTCACAGTTCTGGAGTTTGGAAATCCAAGATCAAAGTCTAGTCAATTAATTTCTGGTAAGGGCCCACTTTCTGGCTTGTAGATGGCCATGGCCTTGCCCTGTTCTCACATGGCCTTTCTCTCTCTCTCTGTGTGTGTGTGTGTGTGTTCATGCATGTGTGTGTGTGTATGTGTTCATGCGTGTGTGTGTGTTGGAAAAAAAGAACAAAATGCAACTGAGAGGAACTCTCTGGTATCCCTTCTTATAAGGGCACTAGTCCTTTTGGATCAGGGTCCCACTCTTATGATCTTATTTAACCTTAACTACTTCCTTAGAGGACCCTGTATCCAAATACAGCCACACTGGGTGTTAGGGCTTCAACATATAATTTTGGGTAGACATAATCATTCAGTCCATAACAATATAGAAAAAAGAGTGGGTCTTCTAACTGAAGCAGAAAGTAGAAGTTTTACTGCAACTAAATTTGGCTCTGAGATAGGGCAAAGGAAAGTGTATTAGGCAGTGTGAATTTAAGTCAGTAGTTAATTTATTCATTATCTTAAGCCTCATTCTCTCTTATTGTGTGTCTCCTGTTTGTCAAAGTAGTTTCAGACATTGACAAGTATTGTGTGAGAGACAGTATGTGTGTGAGGGGGACAGGGGCATGTATTTTGAGGCTAGAAATTCTATCACACCCTAGATTTTTTTCCTACATAGGAGGTTGCTTTCAAACACTACTTTTACCCCTTGGAGCCTGGGTAAAAGGTGTGAAGAAGTATAAGATTTGGACCCAATTTGTATTTATTGCCATTAGAATAAAAGATTGAACTGTGAACAGTCAGTGTTTATTCAGGAATAAAAGGAAACAAGTGAAAACTTACAAACCCTGAAAGCAGATTGTTTCAAATCAGAGGAAGGTTGCAAACCAGATTGTAAACACCAAAAGTGTTAAAGAAGATTGTGTTAATTCTTGTGTATGCAGGTGAATTTAAATAATTTTATTCTTAAAATTACCAACATTTATGGGATAACTGGAGACAGATTTATCGGTCACAAACTAAGGTTGGTGTTTTTATTTTTGATGCTCTGAATTAGAAAATATAGTGTACATAGTACAATGAGTCACAAAATAATTTTAATGATGATTGCTTAAGCAAATTTAATATTTGGTTCTTAAATGTTTTGTGTCATTCTTTAATTCCTTTTAGCGTGTCTAAACTTTTTTTGAGTTCAATTTCATTTTTAAATCTACTTTGTTTTCTTAGAAGGATAGAAAGGAAAACAAATACTTCTTGATCTTTGAGATTTCTTCAAAATGGCAAGTTCAAAAATATCTGCATGTAAAAGTATAACCAGAGAAATAAATAAGCATATGTAACGTGAAGATTTTATTCCTTAATTCATCCTTTTGTTCATCCAAAATTTGACCAAATTTTATTGAGCCTCTTCTACTTACCAGGATATTTGTTAGGCTCTGGATAAAACGGTGATTTTTGGAACTTCTATAACAGTGGAAAATACAGGCAAATGAAGAGTTGATTAAAATATAGTACTGTGTGAAAGCCGCCATTCTAAGGATATGCACAAGTATTATTGGAATATTTATGAGGCTGATCTTTCCTGGGTGAGACAATTTGAGTTGGTTTCTAGAGAAAGTGGTACATGAACTGAAGATTAATAAGAGCAAACCTTGGAAAGGGCAGGGAGTTCCAGGGATGACATTACACACTTGGTTCTGTGACATTACACAGCTGGTTCAAAGACACATCTGAGTGATAACTTAGGGAGTGACTTCTGGTATAGTGAAGCTGGAATGCAGAGTAAGAGTAGAATGAGATGAGAAGTAAGGCCAGGACAGAATTCTGCATGCCATGCTAATTTGTCACTTATCCTAAAACCTTTGAAAGGTTTTGACCAGTGGATTGGCATGATTAGATCTGTTTTTCTGAAGGACAGTGCCAGTAGGAGTGTGGCAAATGGCTGGAGGGTGGAGTGTGAGAACCATGGTCTGGGATCAAGTTAGAAACTATTGCAGTAATCCAGACAAGTGGTGGGATGTCCCGAACTAGACTGTTAACCATTTCCCAAAGACATAAAAACAAATCTCTTACACAATCCTGGGCCAGATGCTTTAAACAATTATTTAGAAGAAAGCAGATAATATCTGCTTTTAGGTAGGGATAGTTAATTTATTTTTTTCTCATTAAAAACCAAAACAAAACCTGCCAATACAATTTCAAAGCCATATGATATTATAGGCCTCTCCAAGAAAAAACAACAGATAAGCAGACATTAGCTCATCTATGCTTATAAATAGTCTACTCCCCTTTCAGGCAATCCTATGTAGGTTAATTAGAACCAAAACCATAAATCTTAATTGTAACATATGTCCTGTCATCTGACAATGTATTTTCAAGTTTGTGCAGGTATGACCTTATGCCACAATGAACAAATGAACAGAAAAATCAAAGTTATTTGAGCTGGTTCTGTGATTTATAATATCCAAATCAACAAGAAGAGAAAATAGCAGGCATCAAACATCCATCTATGCTTGTACCAGGTCATACCCTGTAATTCTATCCAAGTACAAGTTTCCATGGTAAACAGGGCAAGACTTGCCAATACTTCACAGGTTTCCAAAAAGCAGCTATGTCCCTCTTGGGAGAACTTTGTAACTGGAAAAGAAAATCTTTAGGGATGAGATCTCCAGCAAAATAAAGTCACAGACTGTATTTCTGTAGTAGGCCTTTTGCCAAATGTCTCATCAACAAGTATGGCTCTGGCAGTGACCCGTCTTACTATAGAGGCGGTAAAATGCTCCTGCCAAACCGTGTTTTCATTTGCTCACGACTTCCTAGGAAAAAAAAAAATCTTACTTTGAGTTGAAATTTTCCATGTTTTATCCTAGTCCAAAGGTGACTTAAAAAAATTTTTTTTGGAAAGTTGAATTAAATTCAAGTGAAATTTGTAAAGTTCAGTCATTTGGGTAGCTATGTGTACACAAAGATCTCATTGGGTAACACCAAAAATTACATTTTCCTATTCCTTGTGACTGTTGGAAGACTAACTCCTTTTGGCTGTTCCTTTAGAAAGGATTTAATCCTGTTAGGGTCAGGAAATCAACTCTATTTTCAATTTATTCAAACATATTTTTGCCTATAAAGAATTAATAAAGTAAGACTTCATATATAAATGTACTAGTAGGTTTTTTGAAAAAAATTAAAATTCCTTTATATATATTTAATACAAAAATATTTAAAAATAACATGTTTAATTGAATTAAATCTAACAGATCTACTAAATACCAGACACTGAGTGCTCAGTGTCTGGGGCATGTATAGCTGAAAAAGGCAGTTTCTGTTGCCAAGGAATGTATTATTTGGCAGTAGAGATAAGAACAACACAAAAGACGATAACATGAAGCAGAATATAATACATGATAAAACAGAGGTGTCAGCAAGATGATATGGGACTGCCAAATTAGGAGAAATTAATGTTGGCTTGAGGCTAGGAATAGTTTTTTCTGGGTTTTGAAGGATTGAGGTGGGCATAAATCACTGACTTAAGGAGAACATTTCAGATCAGAGACTAGTGTGACCACAACCATAGAGGTTGGAAGTGGGACTAGTCAAGGTGGCTGGAGTGTGGGATTTTAGAGAGAGGAAGGAGTAGGAAAGAAAGTGGAAAATGTAGGCTCAGAGATTCTCAATGGTGTGCTCTTAGTGTTTCAGGTGGACAGTTATTTGTCATCTCAGGAGTGTATATTTCTGGTCCCAACCTTCTAAAACCCAGTGATGCTTCCTTGGCATGGGGGAAAACAGGAAAGAATCCTCCCTCAACATTTTAAAACTCCTCCTGGGGGAGGCAGTGACACCCTATAGAAGACTAATGAGGGACTTTGTACGCCAAGTGTTGGGGCAAGTTCTGTAGGTGATGAGGGACCACAAAGTGGCTCTGACCAGAGCAAGTAAATAATCAGACTTGCAAGTCATGACAATCATTTCGGAGATTGAATCAGGAGGGAAAAAATTGGGAAGCAGGATAATTAATTCAATTCAGCCTATTGCAGTTGCCTAGGCAAGAGTCTTGAGCTAAACAATTTCATCACTTTCATGTCTGAAAGTATTAATAGATTTTTTTTAAAGCTATTCCTTTTGCCTCTGAAACTCCATAGTGCTGCATTGCAGAACTCTTTGTGCTGTAGCTGCTTTCCTGTTTTTTCCTCTCCCCAAATTAATATCATATGGTAAATTCAGTATTACAAAAACAAGATTTTTAGAGGGTGATCATAACACCCTTTCTACAACACATTTTCTAATTATAGAATAAACACATGTGGGATGGAAAGCCCTATTTGAAAAATAAGACAAAAAGAAAGCTGTTTCTCTGTTTCCTTTTAGATCGTGTTTGGATTCTTTCACTTCTTGACTATCTTCTTTGCCTTTTTTAAAAGGAAGGCTCTGTTGACAGTCGATTGAATGATTTTAAATCCCAGATGTCAGTGCAGTGGAAACTCAAAGTGGATAGGCAGATGGAGTCTGTCAGAAGTACCACTAGTGGCCAAAACAGAAGACGGTGCCCAAGGCAAGGGAGGCAAGGAGAGAGTACCATGACTCTGATGAGTGCAGGAAGCCCACGAGACTGGTGGTGGAGGCCAAGGGCCACCCTGACATAGAACCAGTCTGCTTGCATCAAAAGGGTGTCCTGACTCAACACAGCAGCTATGATTGCATCTTGTAACGTGTCTTCTCCTAACTGCTGAAATATTGCTGCCTTCTGGTTTTCCGAAGAAGCGTTGGAAGGGACTATACTGACAGAAGATAAACCACAGATATGCTTAAATCTTCCCTTAAAAAAATCTTCTTCAGGAAACTTTCAGGTGGTTTTTCGTTTGAAGCAAAATGAGACTTCAGCACTTTAAGCAACTGAAAATTTGTACCACATTTATGCAGTGACCCAAGGACTTGAGATCACAAGTTCTAATCTGATCCTTTTCATTAGCAAGATTTTATTCTCCAAACCTCAGCCTCTGGCCAGGTTCTCGTTAAGGGTTTCCAAAACTGGCTTGAGTGTCCACCCAGATTTTCTGGGGCTATATTCCCATCAGGTTTTCTTGTGAAAAATTATTAATTTTGTTTCTCATTGAGAAATATACTGAAAAATGATAAAATGTTTAAAATTTCCCTGGTATTTTATATGTTGTTAATCATTTTTATAAACTTTGGCTCATTAAATCTCCCGAATCTCAGAAAACTTAAGAAATAACCCAAGGTCACAGACTAGAAAATCCAGAACTCAACTTCAAGTCTTCTACTTCAAGCCCATGTTATTCTCTCTAAAGTTGGCTATTTGATGACCAGCACTTTCATCCCCTGAATTGGTTATGAAGAGGGCCAGAGACTTCTGAGTAGTAAGCCTTCCTGGTTCTGGCCTAGGGTCTGATGCTTTGAATAATGAGGGTCAGTTTTGTTGGCAGTTTTCAGCAGTCTTTTAGAAATTGCTACTGATAGCATAAGCTTTTAAGGATCACAGCCCTCAGGGACAGGGAGTGCCAGTGTCACCATCTCCTGGTGACTATTACTCTCTATATTGCTTCATCCACTGATCCCTGGCCCATTCTCTGCTGGCTGTGGTAACTCCCAGTTACTCCTGTCAATAGCTCTTGAAAGGTCCTCTGTATTCTTCTAGTCTCTTGCTTCCTAAAATGACTCCTTTGCAGGGAGATGGCTCAGCATCACAATCTCAGTACCACCTCTAAGGGCAGATCACAGTTCTTGTGCTCTCCAGCTCTTATTAGAACTTCTTAAATTGGTCCCCAAAGTGACTTGGTGAAGCAAGACTATCCAAGGGCCCGTAACTTCATACTGCTAGCTTCTTCAGTTATTTTGAACTCTGAGACAGATTTGGGTCCACTGAATATCTGCTGGTTCAGAGTATGTGCCTTTATTCTTCTCTCAGAAGTCATGTGTGGAGCTCCCATACAATTTCTGTCTACAGGCTCACTCTTTTCCTTATTGTGCATTCATGCTAAAGGAGTCTATGAAGCTGCCCTATGTATCTCCAAATTCTCAAGATTTCATGATTTTCTAAAAGTGACCCCACATAACCAATTAGCAATAATAGCAATAAGGTAAATTTAGGGTTTGCCACATGTCAAGACCTGCTATAAGTGTTTTCTTTTTCAAATAATGACTTCCTTTCCTCTGGGCAGATATCCAGTAGTGAGATTACTGAATCAAATGATAGTTCTCCTTTTAGTTCCTTAAGGAATCTCCACACTGTTTTTCATACTGGCTATACTAGTTTCCATTCCCACTAGCCATGTAGAAATGTATCCTGATCACTGCATCCATGCCAACATCTACTGTTTTTGATTTTTTGATTATGGCCAATCTTGTAGGAGTAAGATGGTATCACATTGTGGGTTTGATTTGCATTTCCCTGATCATTAGTGATGCTGAGCATTTTTTCATATGTTTGTTGGCCATTTGTATATCTAATTTTGAGAATTGTCTATTCATGTCCTTAGATACTTGCACGTGCATGTTTATAACAGCACAATTCACAATTGCAGAATCGTGGAACCAACCCAAATGTCTGTCAATCAACAAGTGGATAAAGAAAGTGCAAGACACACACACACACACACACACACACACACACACACACACGTCTCATATCTTATGATGGAGTGCTATGCAAGATATATATATATCTCATATATTATGATAGGGTGCTATGTAACCATAAAAAGGAATGAATTAATAGCATTTGCAGTTAACTGGATAAAATTGTAGACTATTATTCAAATGAAGTAACTCAGGAATAGAAAACCAAACGTCATATGTTCTCACTGATATGTAGGGTCAGTGAGACCCCTATGAGGATGCAAAGGCATAAGAATGATTCAATGGATTTTGGGGACTTGGGGAGAAGAATAGGAGGAGACAAGGGATAAAGGACTACAAATACGATGCAGTGTATACTGCTTGGGTGATGGGTGCACCAAAATCTCACAAATCACTACTAAAGAACTTACTCATGTAACCAAATACCAACTGTACCCCAACAACTTATGGAAAAAATATTTCCTATTAACTTTAAAAATCCTGTTACATAGTGTAATATGTATGAAAAAAGTCCTCATAACATACCCCTGAGGAAAAAGAATCTTACAAAGTTAAGAAAAACTTGCCTGAGAGAGAATGAATGGGAGATATGCCTCTGGTAGTTTTTACATTCCAGAAGTTCCTAGTGAATCTATATAACATTAAAAATTTGAATGCTTCCTTTATCCTCCTTGCAGAATGACACATTTTCACTGTAGGCAGACTTATTAAGCTTCATTTGGTCTGGACAGAGCTAAGACTTCTGTGGTAGACATTTCCTTTCTTACCCAATAGACATTCCTTATTCTTGCTAACGTCCCTGATTTTGTTCAGATGGCAGTGTGGTGCAGAGCCACAAGGGATTGTGTCCTCATTGGCCTCACTTAATGATAGCAATCCCATTGTCCTTTGCATTCATGTTTGGTCTTGGGGCAGGCACGTGACCCAGTTTTGGATGAGTTGGGGGATCTTTGGAAATCTTCTGGACAAGACAGTTCTCTCTGAGTGGAGATAGAACCACATGAAGAGAAAGCCCTTTTTTCTTCCTGCTTTCTTTCCTGCTTTGAATAGTGTTGAATGAGGAGCTAATATCTGGGGCTCTGGAAGCTTGTGGCCTTGAGGTTACAAGCTAGAGGACAGTAATTTATGTCCTTCAGATAGCAAAATGGGATAATAAAAAAAAATCTGGGTCTTAATGACATCGAGCCACCAAGTGAATCCCACGACCACTTCTGGATTTCTTATGAAGTCAATAACAAAATGTACTTATACTACTCAACATGTGAATAGTACATGCCAGTTTACCAACTGTTTGCTACTGCTCTGTGAAGAGATGAGAACATAATTTGATTAATAAGAATTTTGATGCTGTTATTACAATTTGGCATTGTTACAAAAGCCAAGCCAGTAACAGGTAGATTTTTCTCATTGAATAGGATATTGCCCAGTGCAAGACAAATTAGAAATTAAAATAACAACAACAATAACTAGACCTTCACCATAGATAGTTAAGTTGAATTTTTTCTTACTTTTAGCTAACACTCTATATTTTTAATGTACAGATATCTTAAGAAAATAAGGTTGTGTACAAATACTTGATATGCTCTTGAATTGGAACAGCTTTGTTATTTCAAAGTAAAGAACTAAACACAGTTGGCCTTCTGCTTTAGAGGCTGTCTTAATAAATGACCTAAAGTATGTCTTTTCATTTGACTGATTCTTCTGTGATTGCCATACTTGGAGGGAAAACCAAGGCACTTGAGGAAAGCAGGCTGGCATAGAGTAGTCGCTTATTAAATAGAGCAGAAGTGTGGGGTTGGCAACATTCAACTGAGTGCAGTCTCACAGGGTCCTTCAGAGGTCTCTCACACCTCTCTAGCCCGATATTCCTCCTCTCCTCTACCCTCTTCTTGTTTTTGATCTCAACCGATTCTGATTAATCTTTAACAGGGTTTTAGCAAACAAGTTCCCATAAAGCCACTTAAGACTTTGGGGCCTTAGGAAATCACTATTCTCTATGAGTCTTAGTTTTCTTGTTTGTAAAATGGAGATAATGTGATGCTCATTATATAAATAATAACAGCAGCAACAATAATAATACTTAACATTCACTGCATGCTTCCTGTGTGCTTAGTACAATTTTAAGCCCTTTATAAGCATGACCACACTTAACCTTTTTAACTTTTTGATGTATATGCTACAATTTTATGTCCGTTATTTAAATGATTACTATGATTTGAACACTAGAGTGCTTCCATTTGATCACTATGTTGCAGCTCCTTGTATAAATATAAGGAATTATCAAACTTATATGATGAAAAGCAAGAGAGCAAAAATGGCTTATTCAGCAATTTTGTTTGCATGAACCACCCATTCATGTCATCATATGTTAACATGATTATATGTAGAGTAATGAGCTGTTTCACAGCACCCCAAAAATGAACGCAAATATTTTGGTTAGTTTCGTGTTCAGGAGTCTCCAAAAAGTAAACTCAATTATTGTGTTGAAATTAGTAGATTAGAACAGAAAATAGTTGGGAGTGTATTGCCAACTAAAACAACCCTTTTCAGGTTTATCACTGAGCAGCCAGAAGTGGTGGGAAGATCTGCTTAATTTCTTGGTAAAAAGCCTGTTTGATGGAAGGCAAGTCTGAGTCCAGGAAACATATGAGACCAGGAATCAGAGGAGCTGGTGTTCAGGGCTGGCTATTTTACCACCTGGTCAAGTGACACTGGACAAGTCACTTAACCTTTCCAACTGTCAGCTTTCTTTGTGGTGAGTGCATTAGTCTGTTCTCACACCACTGTAAAAAAAAATCCAAGACTGAGTAATTTATAAAGAAAAGAGGTTTAATTGGCTCATGGTTCTATAAGCTGTACAGAAATCATGGCTGAGGAGGCCTCAGGACACACAATCATGGCACATGGGGAAGGGGAAACACATCTTACATGGCTTAAGCAAGAGAAAGAGTGAGAATGGGCAGTGCCATACACTTAACCAGTTCTCGTGAGAAAAGAGGGGAAAATCCACCTCCTGATTCAATCATCTTCCACCAGGCTCCACATCCAACACTGAGGATTACAATTTATTTATTTATTTATTCTTTTATTCTTTTTCTTTTTCCTTTCCCCTCCCTCCCTCCC